>NC_035170.2:7402573-7730146 GCF_001659605.2 Manihot esculenta
TCTGCTGGTGCAAAAAATTCTACAGCAGGGGCAGTAGCAGCTCTGTTAGATGGTGTTACTGATGAAGATGGTCTTGAGGCTTGGTTCCTCAAATTTGCTTGCTTCCTTAAGCTCTTGGCGGTGCGTTCTATCGCCGGATTGTAAAGAAGAGTGTCTTTACGGCCAAACCTGGTCATAAAGGGAAAATATGTTAGTTTAAATCAATTCCCCGGCAACGGCGCCAATTTTTGATAGCGGTTGTCGAAGCCGTAAAAAATAAACCTATTAAATAATCAACAATTAGCTTGCAAATAGTGGCAATAGGGTAAAACCACAGGGAATTGACACTAAGGATCTTCCTAATCATGACTAAGGCAAATAAATAACAAATAAGTAAAAGAGGGGGGGTTTTGTTTTGATGATTAAAACTGAATAGCAAGAGAAAGCAATAATTTAAATAGATGATAAGTTCAGTGGGAAAGAGATTCTAGTTGAAGTATGAGCCTATTTCAGCTTGTTTAGAATTGATCATTGATTATTTAAGACTCCTATTTTCTTTCAATAAATTAGTTTTGGTTGTGGAAGACATTTCTCACAACCAAATTCCTCCTTAGTTCTAGTTTGATTAGGAAACGTTCGCCAATCAAACACTAATCAACAAGTTGCCAAGGAACGTCCTTGGGGCATTTAGCATCGAACAACTGTTGACTGCATTAAGACTTAGAGAAACCCAATTCTATCCTTGCCATCCGCGTGGTCAAGTCTAGATTATGCAACTGATTATATTTGTGTTCAAATAATATAAGCAATTACGGACCTAAATCATTCAAACAATTTATTACTCATGCAATTTAAAAACAATGGGCCCTTATTGATTCTAAAAGCAAAGTAATAATTATAGAAAAGATCAAGTTGCATAAATATTGAAAGCAAATAAGAGTTTAACAATGGAGTTTTAAATCTCCCAATTCATCACAAATATGAATTTCCTCAACTTCAACTAGAAAAGAATGAATTTAGCCACTCATGGTGGACAAAATACACAAAAGAAAGAAGAAAGGAAGAGAAGAAGAGTCTGCTGTAATTCTGTAGAATTTCCAAGGAGGAGAGATGATTTTTTGCTGGTTTGGAGGCTGCCTTCTTATAGCTAGAGAGTCCAAGTTCAATTAGGGTTTGGAATCCCTATTTTGACTTGGTCTTTGTGGTCTTTAATTCCTCTTTTGTTTTTGAATTTTGTTTTAGATGGAATTCTCTTGGTAGAAGGACATCCTCGTGACTTTTGGAATTGAGCTGGTGGTGTTTGAGGTGGATTTGGACTTCTTTTCTTTTGAATTCTGAATTTCTGCACTTTTCCCGCCTCTGCTGTCTTTTTTGCATGAAAGTGATTTGGGCGGGTGATTTGGGCAGATCGCTCGTCCCAATCACTTCTGAAAATTCACTTACAGGTTTTTCTGCCTCAGCTCGATTTCTCTGCTTCCTCTGTCTGGTTTGGCCAAATTGCTCTGACCCAATCACTTTCCTGTGAGATAGTTGCAGGCTTCAGCTCGATTTGGGCAGTGATTTGGCCAAATCACTTGACCCAATCACTTTTCCAACTTTTTTTGCACTTTTTCCCAATTTTCCATTTTCTTCCTTTTCTGTAAAAACATAACAAAAACATAAATTAAGCTAGAAAAATGTGTAATTAAACAGTAATAAATATAATAAAAATGTGGCTAAATTATGCTTGATCACTTTCTAGACGAGCTTCCAGGACTACCACCTGCTAGGGAGATAGAGTTTGAAATAGAAATGATGCTTGGAACCAGACCAATCTTTATTCCTCCCTACAGGATGGCACCAGCAGAGTTGAAGGAGCTAAAAGAGCAGTTGCAAGAGTTGGTAGACAAGGGTTTCATCTGACTGAGTACCTCACCTTGGGGTGCTCCAGTGCTGTTTGTAAAGAAGAAGGATGGATCCTTGAGACTTTGTATCGACTACAGGCAGTTGAACAAAGTCATTACCAAGAATAAGTATCCGTTACCTAGAATCGACGATCTATTTGACCAGCTAGCAGGAGCAGGTTATTTTTTCAAGATAGATCTGAGATCCGGGTACCACCAGCTGAGAATTAGGGAAGAAGATGTGCTGAAGACGGCGTTCAAGACCAGATATGGGCATTATGAGTTCCTAGTGATGCCGTTTGGGTTAACCAATGCCCCTGCAGCATTCATGGATCTCATGAACAGAGTTTTTAGTTAGTATCTGGATCACTTTGTTATTGTCTTCATTGATGATATCTTAGTGTATTCCAGAAACGCAGAGGAGCATGCCCATCATCTGAGGATAGTTTTGTAGATCCTGAGGGAGCATGGCTTATATGCCAAGTTCTCCAAATGTGAATTCTGGTTGAGGAGCATTTCCTTTTTGGGACATGTTGTGTCAGAAAAGGGAATTGAAGTGGACCCCAAGAAGGTGGAAATTGTAGCTAACTGGCCTAGACCCACTACAGTTACAGAGATTAAGAGCTTTCTGGGTTTGGCAGGTTACTACAGGAGGTTCGTCCAGGACTTCTCCAAAATTGCCACTCCTATGACCAGATTGATCAAGAGGAACCAGATGTTTGTGTGGTCTGATCAGTGTGAAGAGATTTTTGAAGAGTTGAAGAAAAGGTTAACGTCAGCACCGGTGTTAGCTTTGCCTACCAGTAATGAAGACTTCACAGTGTTTTGTGATGCGTCCCGTGTGGGACTAGGTTGTGTGTTGATGCAAAATGAGAGGGTAATTGCTCATGCTTCTAGGCAGCTGAAGAAGCATGAGTTGAATTATCCTACACATGATCTAGAGATGGCAGTTGTGATCTTTGCACTCAAGATGTGGAGGCATTACCTGTATGGGGTTAAATGTGAGATCTTTACAGATCATAAGAGTTTGCAGTACATCTTGAGTCAGAGAGAGTTGAATCTGAGGCAGAGGAGATGGGTAGAACTGCTTAGTGACGATGATTGCAAGATTCAGTACCATCCGGGTAAGGCAAATGTTGTGGCAGATGCCCTAAGCCGGAAATCACTTGGCAGTTTGTCCTATATTACAGCAGAGAGGAGACCGGTGGTGAGGGAATTCTATAAGCTCATTGATGAAGGGTTGCAGTTGGAGTTGTCTGGTACATGTGCTTTAATAGCTCAGATGAGAGTGACACCCGTGTTTCTAGAACAGGTGGCTCAGAAACAGCATGAGGACCCAGAGTTAGTGAAAATTGCCAGGACTGTTCAGTTAGGCAAGAATGAAGAGTTTCGTTTTGACAACAAAGGGATCCTTCGCTACGGGAACACGTTATGTGTACCAGATGACGTGAGTCTGAAGGGAGACATTATGAGAGAAGCTCATAATGCTAGGTATAGTGTTCACCCTGGGGCCACCAAAATGTACTAGGATCTGAAAAGAGTCTATTGGTGGCCAGCTATGAAAAGAGAAGTGGCACAGTTCATGTCCGCCTGTGAAGTATGTCAGAGGGTGAAGCTGGAACATCAGAAGCCGGCTGGAATGCTTAACCCACGACCGATTCCAGAGTGGAAATGAGAGAATATAGCTATGGATTTTGTGGTGGGATTATCGGCAACGTCCAACAGACTAGACTCTGTATGGGTGGTTGTGGACAGACTGACCAAATCTGTTCACTTCATCCCTGTCAGGAGTGGCTATTCTGTGGACAAGTTGGCACAGGTATATGTGGAAGAGGTTATCAGGTTGCATGGGGCTCCAGTATCAATAGTGTCAGATAGGGGACCCCAGTTTATCTCCAGGTTTTAGCGGAGTCTGCAGAATGCTATAGGCATAAGGTTGGTGTAATACCCAGCTAGACTCCGGTATCGGAATTCCTACCGTCCGGTGGAATCTCGGATGTCGGAGACTTCTAGAAGGGTAAAACCATGTTTTCATAAAAGGTTTTAATGTGTTTTGATGATTTTAAGTAAAGAGGAAATGAGTTTTTGCATGAAAACAACCTTGGAGGAAAACTCAAGTTCGGCCGCCGAACATGCATGCATTTCGGGTGAGCCTTAGGCCCCCGAAGGCATAAGTGAGGGAAGTCCAGGTTCGGCCGCCGAACCTCAAGTTCGGACGCCGAACATGGCATACATGCGGAGGCACATTCGGCCCCCTGTAACGACCCGAAAATTCGGACCGCTACCGGCGCTAGGATCCAGATCGGCAAAAGGCCGCCGGGACCCGTAGCAAGCCTACTATGCATCCTGTACAGCTGGTATAATCCCAAACATGATCAAACATATCCATAAAACATTTAAAACTTTACCTTTAACCAGTTTGACCTGTGTATGCACTATGACTGAACTCATAGAACCCCTAGGGTCAGCATACCCTATGTCAAACTCGGTCCATCACATGTAACAACATAAAATAAAACTCATGTACAAAGGGATTATCCAACTCGGGTCAAGCACAATACTATAACTCTGAACATATAACATAATATCATTATGCAATACAACTCTTATTACAACAATACATAACCTTACATTACATCATGTCCACTACTATTCTATTACATAAACATGACCATGGACGTAACCTGCTGATCTCCTGACTATCTCTGACCCTGCAAACCTGGGGTTAGGGGAGAGGGGTGAGCTAAAAAGCCCAGTGAGCAGAAACCATAAAAGAAAACAGTTCATTTTAACGTATGCTATCATGGAATGCGTCACATCACAAATATATCACTTCAAGGATGAATCTGTCACCAATAGCCCTCTACATAAGAATCTCGTACCATAACAAGTCAACAATACTCTATGCCAGGGGCGATATGGCCACTCCTGGACTCCATATGCTCTATGCCAGGGGCGATACGGCCACACCTGAACCACAATTGCTCTATGCCAGGGGCGATACGGCCACACCTGGACTACTCATCTCATATCATATCGTACATGCCATATCATATCATTCCATACCATGTCATAACATACTGAGGGCTAGAGGATCATCCAGTATCCATCCACATCATCATCATCGTATTATGCAATGCATCGTATTCGTGAATTCTAATGCAAACAACCTATTGCATAACATGGTATTCATGATGCATGAACATGCTTGAACATGCTGAAAACATTTGATTTAAAACATAAGGGTTAGTTCCACTCACCTCTGGCTAGCTCTGGACTAACTCTGAAGCAGCTAACACTGCTAAACACCTCGGTTCCTCGGGTCCGATCCTACACAGGTGGACTCCAGTGAGGTGCCAAACATACTCTAAACAACTCATAAACAACTACCCAAAAACCCCCTAAAGCATCACTTAAACATGCATAGAAAACACTCAAGAAAAGGCTGGACAGGGCACTTTCGGCGGCACCTTCGGCGGCCGAAAGTCCCAGACAGAGACGAAAGTCAGGCAGGTTCGGCGGCACCTTCGGCGGCCGAACCCTCTCTCCAGAGACGAAAGTCAGGCACTTTCGGCGGCCGAAAGTCTGCTTTCAAGCCAAAACTCAACTTTCGGGGGCAAGGTTAGGCGGCCAATCCCTGCATCCTCAGGCAGGTTCGGCGGCCGAAACCACCTTCGGCGGCCGAACCTGAGTTCATCCAGAACTCAGCCTTCGTGCATTTCAAGCCTCCCAAACCTTCCATACACCCCAAAACAAGCACCCAACTTCTCAAACACATGCATACATTCTTAACCATGCACAAAGGAGCTCAAACAAGCTTAAACTCCCAAAAACAACATCTAAAGCATACATAGATAGTTTATGACCCACATAGGCCAAAACCACCAAAACAAACCAAACCTCACATACTCTTTCCCAATCATGCATACTCTCTCCCATAAGCTCAAGGGGCTTGAAAACTGACCTAAACCCCAACACAAACATCACATGAACATACATTATCATACATTGGGCATAAAACCCACATAAACCCTAACATGCATATCTACCCATACTCAACTATCAAAACCATCTTAAAACTCACTTAAAACTTCGTGAAACGTAAAGGAAAGCATAGATCCACACTTACCTCTTGAAGATCGAGGGTTTGTGCGAGCTCTAACTTGGAGATGCGAGGAAACTACTCCTTGGGTCTCCAAGCTCCTAAAACTCTGATCTAAGCTTGAAAACTCTTCAAAACAACCATGGAACTCATAAAAATATGAAGGAGATGAAGAGAAAACATGAAAATGACCAAAGGAGGACATGAACACACCTGAGCTCGAGAATGGGGAGAAATCTCGCCCATTTTCGGTCTGAGGGGCTTTTATAGGTGGCCAGCCAAACCTCCTTCGGCGGCCTAACATGCATGCAAAACACCCCCATGTTCGGCGGCCGAACTTGAGGTTCGGCGGCCGAACCTGGTTTGTTCAAACATAGCTTTCGGAGGCCAAAAGCACTCCCGAAACCTTCCCATGTTCGGCGGCCGAACTTCACTTTCGGCGGCCGAACCTGGCAAAAACCTCCTTGGTCTTTTCTTTTCAAAACTCACTTCTTTTTCATTTAAAACCATGAAATCAGTAAAAAAAATCATTTTAGAAATCACATTTTACCCCTCTAGAAGACTCTGGCATCATCAAAATTCCATATTCCAACGGAGATTCCGCCGGAAGGTAGGGATTCCGATGCCGGAATCTAGCCGGGTATTACATTCTTCCCCCCTTTAAGAACATTCGTCCTCGAATGTTCAAGCAACAAACAGGCAACTCAAAGCATAGCATCTAACATACATAAGCAAGCAAGCAACAAGCAAGCAAAACCTAAAAACCTCTCTTCTAAAAGAGAGACACGGTCATTGCTGGAGTATAAACTCTCGGTCTCCCCGGTGAACTTTTCATCTTAAGGTGATTCTAAGGGGCTTTCACCTTCGGGATTTCCTTGTTTCCACACTTTCTGACTTGTGTGTCTGCAGTCCGTACTAGCTGCTCAACATAGGTGAGATCCTCTATGATCTCCACCTCTGGTTCTTTCCAAAACCTCACTCGGACCCGACACGAACTCATATACTGTGGAAACATGGAAAAACGGATGGATCTCTTCCTTTGAAATAGGTAAATCTAACTCGTAGAATACATTCCCAATCCTTTGCAGGATTTCAAAGGTCCAATGTATTTGAGAGCTAATTTACCTTTTTGCTCATAAACGAATCACCCTCTCTTTAGGAGACCCCTCCATTAAACCTCAACTTCCTCGAGAACCTCTACACGCTTCCGCCGCGCACTCTGACAAAAACTCTTCTTCTCTTCTGAAACTCTACCTGCCTCTTGCGGACGACTCCATACTCTCCTGCTGACTCACAACAGTTCTGATTCTTCTCATCTTCTGACTATTTGCTTTCTTCTTACTGTACGAAGGGATGGGGTAAACTGCCAAGTGGTTTCCGGTTGAGGGCATCTATCGAAATATCTGCCTCAGCCGAATATACCGAACTTTGAAGTCACGAATACCACGCAGTTTTCACCCATCTCCTATACCTCATGTTCTTCTCTCTTGACTCAAGATGTATTGCGAGCTCTTTCGATCTGTAAGGATCTATCATCATACCTTATACAGGTATCGCCTCCACATCTTGAGTGCAAGTATTACCATTGCCATCTCTGGATCGTGTGTAAGATGATTCAACTCATGCTTCTTCAGCTACCTAGAAGCATAAGCAATCATCCTGCCACTTTACATTAACACACCACCTAGTCCCACACGGGACGCATCACAGGACACTGTGAAATCTCCATCACTGGCGGACAGAGCTACCACTGGTGCTGACATTCACATTTCCTTTGGCTTTTCAAAGCCCTCTTCAATCTGAGTAGACCACACAACCCTCTGGTTCTTCTTGATCCATCTGGCCATAGGAGCGGCAACTATAGAGAAGTTCTAAATGAACCTCCATTAGGTAACCTGCCCAACCCAAAAAGCTCTTGATCTTTGACACTACAAGGGGCTTGGGCTAGTTAGCTACCACTTCAACTTTCTCAGGTCTACTTCACTTTCTTTTCTCCGACACACATGACCCAAGAAGGATATGCTCCTCGACCAAAACTCACAGTGGAGAACTAGGCATCCAAGCCATGTTCTCTCGGGATCTGCAATCCTGATATCAGATGATGGGCATACTCTTCTGCACTTCTGGGACTCACCGAGGTACCGTCAATGAAGACAATAACGGAGTGATCCAGAAACCGACTAAAACTCTGCTTATGAGATCCATGAATGCTGTAGGGGCGTTCATTAACCCGAACGACATTCCTAGAAGCTCATAGTGCCCATATCTGGTTCTAAACACTGCTCTCTGAACACCTTCTTCCTTGATCTTAACTGATGGTACCTAGACTTCAGATCTATCTTGGAAAGGCAACCAGCTTCTGCTAGCTGGCTTAAAATAGATCGTCGATCCAAGGTAACAAATACTTGTTCTGGGTAGTGACTTTGTTCAACGACTAGTGGTCGACACAAAGTCCTAGGGATCCATCCTTCATCCTCATAACAACACTGGAACACCCCAAGGTGATGTGCTCAGTCAGATGGGAACCCTTAACTACCAACTCTTACAACTGATCCTTATAACTCTTTTAACTCTGTTGATACCATCCTGTGGGGAGGGATAGAGATTGGTCCAATTCCATGCATTACTTCTATTTTAAACTCTATCTCCCTGACAGGTGGTAGTTCTGGGAACTCATCTGGGGAAACATCTAAACTCTCTAACAATGGGCACTGAGGCGGGCTCCCTGACCTGACTGCTATACTCTCTCTGAAGAGCTAGAACCCCTGACAACTTTTCCTGAACAACCTACGAGCCTATAGGGTTGATACTGAACCTCTAGGTATCCCTATTCTGTCCCCCCTAGGGACTACCTCTGATCCATCCCGACCTCTGAACCTGACTACCTTGTCTCTGCAGACTAGGTAGTACCACTAGTAGAAGAACCAATCCAACCCTAGAATGACGTCAAACAGTCAAATCTAGAACCGCTAGGTCAGCTGGAAGGCATCTACTCACAACACATACTCTGACTATACCGGCAGACTGACTCTACCACCGATGGATCACACTTGGGTGCACTGACCCCAAGGGGATACTCTAACCCATAAGCTATCAACCCAACCTCACAAGGGCTCACAAGCAAACAAAGAAAAGGGAAACATCAGGGTTCATAAAAGCATACACATCAAACATAAAAGAGTGAGATTACCTGTCACCATCATGTCCGATGTGTTAGCTTCTTGCTGCGTCATGGAGAAGATCCGAGCTGGAACTGATGGACCTTCCCCACGGGAACCTGCTGAAGAAGGGGCTGTCCCCCTGTCTCCGCCTCTACCACTGCCCTGAAACATGACTGGAGCTGATGGCTGTGCCATACTGCCTGGAGTTGTCTGATGGGACGGTGCCATAAAAGCTGCCCTAGGGCACTCTCGAGCTATGTGCCCCTCCTGGCCGCATCTGTAACATGCTGTAGTCCCAAACCGACAGACTCCCTTGTGCGGCCTACCGCACCTCGTACACTCTGCAACCTCTGTGCCTGAGCTCGAGCCACCTCCTAATCCCAGACCAGACTTTATCCGATTCCAGAACTTGTTCTTCTTTGATCTTCTGAGACCTCTGTCTCCCTTCCTACTTTTTGTGACAGCCTCGCTTAGAGGGGAGAGATTAACATCACTTGTCCTCGGGAGTTTGGAACCCGAAGATTGTGCCACGTACTGTTTAACTGTTCCTTGAATGATAGCACTAGCCTCCATTTTTCGTGCCATATCCACTATAGCATGGAAACTCTCCCTTTCTGCTGCTTGAATCAACGAGGAATACCTGGAGTGAAGCTTCATAACATATCTCCTAGACTTCTTCAGGTCTGTGTCAAGACCTTGTCCTGCAAACGGCAACAGCTCCAGAAACCTGTCCGTAAACTCCTCTACGCTCATCTCTTCCGTCTGCCTTAGCTGCTCAAACTCAATCATCTTCAGTTCTCTGGAACTATCTGGAAAAGCCCATCCTGCAAACTCATTGGCAAACTGCTCCCAGGATAAGCTCTCCAACCTTGGGTCCACATAGTTTTTTAACCACTCCCTTGCCTTCTTGCATTTCAATGTGAACCCTGCCATCTGAATGGCTCTACTGTCACTTGCTCCTAGCTCATCTGTTATCATCTTTACCGTTCTGAGGTACTCAAAAGGGTCATCGCCTGCTTCGAACTTGGGGGCATCCAACTTGAGGTAATCTGTAATACCCGGCTAGACTCCGGTATCGGAATCCCTACCGTCCGGTGGGACCTCGGATCTCGGAAACCTCTAGAAGGGTAAAACTATGATTTTATGAAATGTTTTCATGAATTTCACGTTTTTAAGTAAGAAATTAAATGAGTTTTTGCATGAAAAAATCTTTGGAGGAAAACCCAGGTTCGGCCGCCGAACTTCGAAGTTCGGCCGCCGAACATGCATGCTTTCGGAGGGACTTTAGGCGCCCGAAAGCATGAGTAAGGGAAGTCCAGGTTCGGCCGCCGAACCTCATGTTCGGCCGCCGAACCTTGCATGCATGCGGAGGCACTTTCGGCCCCCGAACGTGGCCTGGCCAGCCACCTATAAAAGGGGCACTTAGCCGAAATGAGAGAGTTTTCTCCCATTTTCAGCCGCAGCAAGCTTCCGACCTCCCTCTCCCAAATCTTGTGTTTTTCCTTCAATCCCCACCATTTTCTTTGAGTTTTAAGGTTCCACAAAGGTTTTTGAGTGTTTTTAAGCAAGTTTGGAGCTTGGAAGTCTTGGAGCTAAATCCCTCCATTTTCCGAGCTAGGGTCGTTCTTCCTCTCGATCTTCAAGAGGTAAGCTTCGATCTATGCTTCTTTTATGTTTTATGAAAGTTTTATGCAAGTTGATGGGGTAGAATGCATGTTTAGGCTTGTTGTTAGGTTTATGGGTTTATGTTTTGATTTGAACAATGTATGTTGGAAATGTGTTGTTTGAAGTGTTGTAGTTGGGGTATATTATAGTTTGAGACCCCTAGGTGTGATGTATGATGTGTATGCATGTGTAGAAACAAGTTTATGCATGTTTTGAGGTATTTTGGAGGCTGTGGACACAAGGAAGCCAAGTTTCTGCCCTTCGGCAGAAACTCAGGTTCGGCCGCCGAAGTGACTTTCGGCCGCCGAACCCCCTTGTGGAGGCAGTTTCGGCTGCCGAAGCCTGCCCCCGAAACTCAAGTTTCGTCTCTGTCTGGGAGGTTCGGCCGTCGAAAGTGCCGCCGAACCTGCATGACTTTCGGCTGCAGAGGGACTTTCGGCCGCCGAACCTGCCGCCGAAAGTGCCCTGTTCAGCCATTTCTTGCATGTTTTCATGTGATGTTTTCAGGATGTTTTAGGGGGTTTTTGGGGAGTATTTTAGAGTCATATTCAGGTATGTTTGGTCCCTCATTTGAGTCCACCTGTGTAGGTTCGGACCCGAGGAACCGAGAACCCCAGCAGTGAGCCAGCTGCTTCAGAGTCTCTTCAGAGCTAGCCAGAGGTGAGTGGAATAAACTTTAAGTTTTAAAGCAAATTAATGAAATGTTTTAGCATGATTCACGCATCATGAATTCCATGAGATATATCAGGTTGATTGCATTAGAATTCACGAATATGTTGCATTGCATACTTTGTTGTTGATGTGGATGAATGTTGAATGATCCATTAGCCCTTTTATGTCATGATAGCCTATGTGAGTCCAGGTGTGCCTGCTACGGCTCTACGCCCCTGGCACTATGACTGATTATGGAAGTCCGGGTGTGTCTGCTACGGCTTTACGCCCCCGGCATGTATAAGTAAGAAAGATAGGGGCTAAATGGTGACAAGTTCATCCTTGTTGTGAAATGTTTGTGTTATGGCGCATACATGAAAGCATGATTTAAATTGATGTTTTATTATTCTGCTCACTGGGCTCTAGTAGCTCACCCCACTCCCTTTATCCCCAGAGTTGCAGGTACAGGATAGATCGGGAAGTCGGCTAGAGTGAAGTTAAGTCATGTATGTTGTAATAGATAGTAGTGGACATGAACATGATGTAATGAGTATTTATGACCATGTAATGTAATGAATGATTTGATGATGTATTGAGGATTATAGTAGTGCTTGACCTAGAGGTGTGTGAATCCCCATTATGTACAGAGTGTTTAATGAGTAATGATGTTAATGACCATGATTATCCAAGCTGATATGTATGATGATGATACCCCATTGGAGTATTTGATGAGGACTCCAGTGTGGGGTTTATGTATGATTTTGTGCATGCACAGGTTTTGCTTGGATAAGAGAAATGAAAAATTTTTACAGATCATGTATATGATGTTATGTATGGGATTCCACAGGTTTACAGGAGGTATGTAGGCTTGCTACGGGTCCCGGCGGCCTTAAGCCGATCTGGATCCTAGCGCCGGTAACGGGTCGGATTTCCGGGTCGTTACAGAGTGGTATCAGAGCCCTAGGTTCATATGGTCGGACCTAGAGTGTTGGGCTCATAGATGTTCTAGAAGGTCAAGCACACTAGGAAAATCATGTCCACTAGGATAGGATGTAGAGTCCTGTCTATATGATGATATGATATGCCATGATGATATGCATGTGCATAATGCTATGATATGATGATATGTATGTGATGAGGGTTCATGTGTTTCCACATGAACCATATGATGCTAATGATTGCTTATGCTATGTGCTGTTTTTCAGAAAATAGAATGAGAGGAACTCGTCGATCTGCACGATTGACTGGAGTGCCACCTCAGGACGAGGGCGCTGATGCCCGTCCTTCAGCTTTGCCTAGGGCAATGTCCAGTAGGTCCAACAGAGACAGAGTAGCTAGAGACCCTAGAAGGTCTTTGGATCTGGGTAGAAGCAGATCAGTAAGGGGAACAGTGCAGGGAGGAATGTCTGAGGATATGGAAGTAGATCAGAGGAGGGATGGCAGTCTCGGTGTGAGCATGCCGGAAGAGGGCATGGGAGAATCAGAAGGAGGCGCTCAGGCCTCGAGTTATGCCCAGCCACATCACTACCCACCCTATTCACACCATCCAGGGTATTCGATGGGAGGTACATCGGATTACCCCAGTTTTAGCCCTTATCCTCCACACATGCCATACCCACCTTACTACCCACCATACTCTCAGTACCCCACGTACCCACCTCCACCTCCCTATACCAGTACAGCAAATCCTACCCCAGGGGATGTTGCACCTCCACCACCACCAGTACCTACTGTCCCGGAAACACAAGTACCCAAACCTACCTCATCTGGAGGGAGCAAGGTCAAGATGACCGATTACATGAAGTTGGGTGCTCCTCAGTACAGAGCAAGTGATGACCCATTTGAGTATCTGAACAGGGTCAAGACTATTACAGATGAGATAGGGGCTGATGACAGTAGAGCCATTCAGATGGCTGGGTTCACACTGGAGTGCAAGAAGGCACGTGGTTGGTTTAAGAACTATGTGAACCCGAGAGCGGACAGTATGTCCTGGGAGGAGTTCGCAAATGAGTTTGCAGGATGGGCTTTCCCTGAGAGCTCTAGAGAGCAGAAGATAATAGAATTCGAACAGTTGAGACAGACTGAACAGATGAGTGTGGAGGAGTACACAGACAGGTTCCTGGAGTTGTTGCCATATGCTGGGCAGAATTTGGACACAGATCAAAAGAAGTCAAGTAGATATATTATGAGGCTGCACTCCAGGTATTCCTCTTTGATACAGTCAGCAGAGAGGGAGAGTTTCCATGCCATAGTGGATATGGCTAGGAGAATGGAGGCTTGTGCCATCGTTGAGGGGAAGGTAAAATAGTCAGTGGCACAGTCTTCTGGTTCCAAGACCCCAGGTGGGGAAAGGTTAGACTCTTCTTCTCTGAGTGCAGCAGTTGCAGGCAGTAAGAAGTGGGACAGAGGCCACAGAAAATCTAAGAAGAATAAGTTCTGGAACAAAATCAAGTCAGGTCTGGGTTTAGGCAGTGGCTCAAGCTCTGGCGCAGAGGTTACAGCATGTATGAGATGTGGGAGACCACACAAAGGAGTATGTCTGGCAGGGACAAACACATGTTTCAGATGCGGACAGGCGGGTCATTTGGCTCGAGACTGTCCTAGAGCAGCCTTTGCAGCACCGTCTCAGCAGACAGCCTCCGGCAGTGTGGTGCAGCCAGTAGCTCCAGCCGCAACACAGGCCAGTGGCAGAGGCAGAGGGAGAGGGTCAGCCTCTTCATCAGCAGGATACAGAGGTGAAGGTCCATCAGCTCCGGCACGGATCTTCACTATGACTCAGCAGGAGGCCAACACATCCAACACCGTGGTGGCAGGTAATCTCATCATTGGTTGTTCTGATGTGTATGCCTTAATGGACCCGGGTGCATCTCATTCTTTTATTGCTCCGAGAGTCGTGGAGAGGGTAGGATTGATGGTCTCTGGGTTAGAGTGTCCCCTATGGGTCAGTGGACCCAAGTGTGACCCGTCAGTGGCAGAGGCAGTCTGCCAATGTAGTCCAGTTTTCATAGAGGGAAGATGCCTTTCCGCCGACCTCGTGGTTCTAGATTTGACAGATTTTGACGTCATTCTAGGGATGGATTGGTTATCGACCCATGGTGCTACCTTGGACTGTAGAGACAAGGTAGTCAGATTCAGAGATCAGGATGGGTCAGAGGTCGTCTTCAGAGGAGACAAGAGGGGTACACCTAGAGGTCTGATCTCAGCTCTTCAGGCTCGTAGGTTGCTTAGGAGGGGATGTCAGGGGTTTCTAGCTCATGTGAGGGAGTTAGATAGTCATGTCAGAGAGCCCGCCTCAGTGCCTGTGGTGAGTGAGTTCTTAGATGTTTTCCCAGACGAGCTGCCAGGGTTACCACCTGCTAGGGAGATAGAGTTCGAGATTGAGTTAATGCCTAGTACCAGACCGATCTCTATCCCTCCCTACAGGATGGCACCAGCTGAATTGAAAGAACTGAAGGAACAGTTGCAAGAGCTGGTAGATAAGGGTTTCATCCGACCGAGTACTTCACCTTGGGGTGCTCCGGTTTTGTTTGTGAGGAAGAAGGATGGATCCCTCAGACTTTGTATCGACTACAGACAGTTGAACAAGGTCACTACCAAGAACAAGTACCCTTTGCCGAGGATCGACGATCTATTCGACCAGCTAGCAGGAGCAGGTTGTTTCTCCAAAATAGATCTGAGATCAGGGTACCATCAGTTGAGGATAAGGAATGAAGATGTACCGAAGACAGCTTTCAGGACCAGGTATGGGCACTATGAGTTCCTTGTGATGCCGTTTGGGTTGACCAACGCCCCTGCAGCATTCATGGACCTCATGAACAGAGTATTCAGTCAGTATCTGGATCACTTCGTTATTGTCTTCATAGATGATATCTTAGTGTATTCCAGAAATGCAGAGGAGCATGCCCATCACCTGAGGACAGTTTTGCAGACCTTGAGAGAGCATGGCTTGTATGCCAAGTTCTCCAAGTGTGAGTTTTGGCTTAGGAGCATTTCATTCTTGGGGCACATTGTGTCAGAACAGGGTATTGAAGTAGACCCCAAGAAGGTAGAGGCTGTAGCTAACTGGCCTAGACCCACCACAGTGACCGAGATCAAGAGTTTTCTGGGTTTAGCAGGTTACTACAGGAGGTTCGTTCAGGACTTCTCAAAGATTGCTGCTCCTATGACCAAATTGACAAAGAAGAATCAGAAGTTCATATGGACCGATCGGTGTGAGGAAAGCTTTGAGGAGCTTAAGAGGAGGTTGACTTCAGCACCGGTGTTAGCTCTGCCAAAAAGTGATGATGACTTCTCAGTATATTGTGATGCGTCCCGTGTGGGACTGGGTTGTGTGCTAATGCAAAATGAGAGGGTAATCGCTTATGCTTCTAGACAGCTGAAGAAGCATGAGCTGAATTACCCCACACATGACCTAGAGATGGCAGCAGTGATCTTTGCACTCAAGATGTGGAGGCATTACCTTTATGGGGTAAAGTGTGAGATCTTCACAGATCATAAGAGCCTGCAGTACATCCTGAGTCAGAGAGAACTGAACATGAGGCAGAGGAGATGGGTAGAGCTGTTGAGTGACTATGATTGCAAGATTCAATACCATCCGGGTAAGGCGAATGTTGTGGCAGACGCCCTAAGCCGGAAATCACTCGGCAGTCTATCCCACATTTCAGCAGAGAGGAGGCCGGTGGTGAAGGAGTTCCACAGACTTATGAGTGAGGGATTACAGTTGGAGTTGTCTGGCACAGGTGCCTTAGTGGCTCAGATGAGAGTGACACCCGTGTTTCTGGAGCAGGTAGCTCAGAAACAGCATGAGGACCCAGAGTTGGTCAGGATAGCCAGAACGGTTCAGTCAGGCCAGAGTAATGAGTTCAGGTTTGATGATAAGGGGATCCTCCGCTACGGGAACAGATTATGTGTGCCAGATGACATTGGTCTGAAGGGAGATATTATGGGGGAAGCCCATAATACCAGGTATAGTGTTCACCCTGGAGCCACCAAGATGTATCAGGATCTGAAGAGAGTGTATTGGTGGCCAGCTATGAAGAAGGACGTGGCACTGTTCGTGTCAGCCTGCGATGTGTGTCAGAGGGTGAAACTAGAGCATCAGAAGCCGGCTGGAATGTTGAATCCACTACCGATTCCAGAGTGGAAATGGGAGAATATAGCTATGGACTTCGTAGTGGGGTTACTGGCGACGTCCAACAGATTGGACTCCATATGGGTGATTGTGGACAGACTCACCAAATCTGCTCACTTCATCCCTGTCAGGAGTGGTTACTCTGTGGACAAGTTGGCGCAGGTGTACGTAGATGAGATTGTCAGACTGCATGGGGTCCCGGTATCTATAGTGTCAGATAGAGGGCCCTAGTTCACCTCCAGGTTTTGGCGGAGTCTGCAGAACGCTATGGGTACCAGATTAGACTTCAGTACTGCCTTCCACCCACAGACAGACGGACAGTCAGAGAGGACCATCCAGACAATAGAGGATATGCTCAGAATGTGTGTGCTAGATTTTGGCGGTTCTTGGAGGCAGCATCTACCTTTGGTGGAGTTTGCCTACAATAACAGCTATCATGCTAGCATAGGGATGGCTCCATATGAAGCTTTGTACGGGAGGAAGTGCAGATCACCAATCTGCTGGGAGGAGGTAGGAGAGAGGACTCTTGCGGGTCCGGAGTTAGTAGAGCTTACCAGCAGGGTGGTACCCATAATCAGAGAGAGGATCAAGACTGCTGCAAGTCGGCAGAAGAGTTATGCAGATATCCGCAGAAGACAGCTAGAGTTTCAGGAGGGGGATTTGGTTTTGCTCAAGGTGTCTCCTATGAAAGGAGTGGTTCGATTCGGGAAGAAGGGTAAGTTAGCTCCACGGTACATCGGTCCTTTTGAGGTGCTTCAGAGGGTCGGTAATGTGTCCTACAAGCTAGACTTGCCTGCTTCGATGGAGAGAATCCATCCGGTTTTCCATGTTTCTCTGTTACGGAAGTTCGTGTCGGATCCTGGAAAGGTTCTTAGTGAGCCTGATATGGAGATCCATGAGGATCTCACCTATGTAGAACAGCCAGTGCGGATCCTAGACACTCAGATCAGAAAGCTGAGGAACAAGGAAATCCCGATGGTGAAAGTCCTTTGGAACCACCACAATATTGAAGAATGCACCTGGGAGACACGGGAGTCCATGCTCCAGCAATACCCCCATCTGTTTTGAGGTGAGTGTTAGTTGTTCTATATGTTGCATGTATGATATATTGTATGCTATGTTGTATGTTTTGATTGATGCCATGCTTTGTATGTTAGTTGAGGAACATTCGGGGACGAATGTTCTTAAGGGGGGGAGAATGTAATACCCGGCTAGACTCCGGTATCGGAATCCCTACCGTCCGGTGGGACCTCGGATGTCGGAAACCTCTAGAAGGGTAAAACTATGATTTTATGAAATGTTTTCATGAATTTCACGTTTTTAAGTAAGAAATTAAATGAGTTTTTGCATGAAAAAATCTTTGGAGGAAAACCCAGGTTTGGCCGCCGAACTTCGAAGTTCGGCCGCCGAACATGCATGCTTTCGGAGGGACTTTAGGCGCCCGAAAGCATGAGTAAGGGAAGTCCAGGTTCAGCCGCCGAACCTCATGTTCGGCCGCCGAACCTTGCATGCATGCGGAGGCACTTTCGGCCCCCGAACGTGGCCTGGCCAGCCACCTATAAAAGGGGCACTTAGCCGAAATGAGAGAGTTTTCTCCCATTTTCAGCCGCAGCAAGCTTCCGACCTCCCTCTCCCAAATCTTGTGTTTTTCCTTCAATCCCCACCATTTTCTTTGAGTTTTAAGGTTCCACAAAGGTTTTTGAGTGTTTTTAAGCAAGTTTGGAGCTTGGAAGTCTTGGAGCTAAATCCCTCCATTTTCCGAGCTAGGGTCGTTCTTCCTCTCGATCTTCAAGAGGTAAGCTTCGATCTATGCTTCTTTTATGTTTTATGAAAGTTTTATGCAAGTTGATGGGGTAGAATGCATGTTTAGGCTTGTTGTTAGGTTTATGGGTTTATGTTGTGATTTGAACAATGTATGTTGGAAATGTGTTGTTTGAAGTGTTGTAGTTGGGGTATATTATAGTTTGAGACCCCTAGGTGTGATGTATGATGTGTATGCATGTGTAGAAACAAGTTTATGCATGTTTTGAGGTGTTTTGGAGGCTGTGGACACAAGGAAGCCAAGTTTCTGCCCTTCGGCAGAAACTCAGGTTCGGCCGCCGAAGTGACTTTCGGCCGCCGAACCCCCTTGTGGAGGCAGTTTCGGCTGCCGAAGCCTGCCCCCGAAACTCAAGTTTCGTCTCTGTCTGGGAGGTTCGGCCGCCGAAAGTGCCGCCGAACCTGCATGACTTTCGGCTGCAGAGGGACTTTCGGCCGCCGAACCTGCCGCCGAAAGTGCCCTGTTCAGCCATTTCTTGCATGTTTTCATGTGATGTTTTCAGGATGTTTTAGGGGGTTTTTGGGGAGTATTTTAGAGTCATATTCAGGTATGTTTGGTCCCTCATTTGAGTCCACCTGTGTAGGTTCGGACCCGAGGAACCGAGACCCCCAGCAGTGAGCCAGCTGCTTCAGAGTCTCTTCAGAGCTAGCCAGAGGTGAGTGGAATAAACTTTAAGTTTTAAAGCAAATTAATGAAATGTTTTAGCATGATTCACGCATCATGAATGCCATGAGATATATCAGGTTGATTGCATTAGAATTCACGAATATGTTGCATTGCATACTTTGTTGTTGATGTGGATGAATGTTGAATGATCCATTAGCCCTTTTATGTCATGATAGCCTATGTGAGTCCAGGTGTGCCTGCTACGGCTCTACGCCCCTGGCACTATGACTGATTATGGAAGTCCGGGTGTGCCTGCTACGGCTCTACGCCCCCGGCATGTATAAGTAAGAAAGATAGGGGCTAAATGGTGACAAGTTCATCCTTGTTGTGAAATGTTTGTGTTATGGCGCATACATGAAAGCATGATTTAAATTGATGTTTTATTATTCTGCTCACTGGGCTCTAGTAGCTCACCCCACTCCCTTTATCCCCAGAGTTGCAGGTACAGGATAGATCGGGAAGTCGGCTAGAGTGAAGTTAAGTCATGTATGTTGTAATAGATAGTAGTGGACATGAACATGATGTAATGAGTATTTATGACCATGTAATGTAATGAATGATTTGATGATGTATTGAGGATTATAGTAGTGCTTGACCTAGAGGTGTGTGAATCCCCATTATGTACAGAGTGTTTAATGAGTAATGATGTTAATGACCATGATTATCCAAGCTGATATGTATGATGATGATACCCCATTGGAGTATTTGATGAGGACTCCAGTGTGGGGTTTATGTATGATTTTGTGCATGCACAGGTTTTGCTTGGATAAAAGAAATGAAAATTTTTTACAGATCATGTATATGATGTTATGTATGGGATTCCACAGGTTTACAGGAGGTATGTAGGCTTGCTACGGGTCCCGGCGGCCTTAAGCCGATCTGGATCCTAGCGCCGGTAACGGGTCGGATTTCCGGGTCGTTACATAATCCGTCATCTTTACTTTACCCCCAACTGACGAACCAGGTTTGGGTATCCGGACATCAGGGACTATTGGTTCTGCTGGTGGAGGAGGTGTAGCATCCCCTGGGTTAGGGTTTGCTGGACCTGGGAAAAAGGGTGAGGATGGAAACATGGGGTACTGTGGGTACGGTGGTTAAAAGGGAGGATAGGGCATAAAGGTGGGATATGGGTTATGGCTAAAGAAATCCGATGTACCTCCCATCGGATACCCTGGCCCTTGCGGGTAGGGTGGATACTGTGGTGGAACAAAGCCCGAGGCGTGAGTGCCTCCTTGGGACTCTCCCATATCCTCTACTGACATACTCATGCCCAAACTACTATCTCTTCTCTGGTTATCCTCCTCTGTTTCCATCACATCCGCTGACATACCTTCATGAACTGATCTCCTCCGACCTGCATCAAAAGACCTTCTAGGGTCCCTTGATGTATTATCCCTGATCGTCCTACAAGATCTTGCCCTCTGCAGAGCAGGGGGATGGGCATCCATGCCCTCATTCTCTGGCGGAGCTCCAGTCAATCTAGCAGATCGACGAGTTCCTCTCATCTTGACTTCTGAAAGCATAACATAACACATAAACATTATCATCAAATGGTTCATGTGCAAACACATGAACCCGCATCACATACATAGCATATCATGAATGCACATGCATAAAATCATGGCATTTCACATCATCATACAAGACAGGACTCCACATCCTATCCTAGTGGACATGATCTCTCCTATTGTGCTTGCCCTTCTATAACCTCTATGAGCTCGACACACTATAGGTCCGACCATGTGAACCTAGGGCTCTGATACCATTCTGTAACGACCCGAAAATTCGGACCGCTACCGGCGCTAGGATCCAGATCGGCAAAAGGCCACCGGGACCCGTAGCAAGCCTACTATGCATCCTGTACAGCTGGTATAATCCCAAACATGATCAAACATATCCATAAAACATTTAAAACTTTACCTTTAACCAGTTTGACTTGTGTATGCACTATGACTGAACTCATAGAACCCCTAGGGTCAGCATACCCTATGTCAAACTCGGTCCATCACATGTAACAACATAAAATAAAACTCATGTACAAAGGGATTATCCAACTCGGGTCAAGCACAATACTATAACTCTGAACATATAACATAATATCATTATGCAATACAACTCTTATTACAACAATACATAACCTTACATTACATCATGTCCACTACTATTCTATTACATAAACATGACCATGGACGTAACCTGCTGATCTCCTGACTATCTCTGACCCTGCAAACCTGGGGTTAGGGGAGAGGGGTGAGCTAAAAAGCCCAGTGAGCAGAAACCATAAAAGAAAACAGTTCATTTTAACGTATGCTATCATGGAATGCATCACATCACAAATATATCACTTCAAGGATGAATCTGTCACCAATAGCCCTCTACATAAGAATCTCGTACCATAACAAGTCAACAATACTCTATGCCAGGGGCGATACGGCCACTCCTGGACTCCATATGCTCTATGCCAGGGGCGATACGGCCACACCTGAACCACAATTGCTCTATGCCAGGGGCGATACGGCCACACCTGGACTACTCATCTCATATCATATCGTACATGCCATATCATATCATTCCATACCATGTCATAACATACTGAGGGCTAGAGGATCATCCAGTATCCATCCACATCATCATCATCATATTATGCAATGCATCGTATTCGTGAATTCTAATGCAAACAACCTATTGCATAACATGGTATTCATGATGCATGAACATGCTTGAACATGCTGAAAACATTTGATTTAAAACATAAGGGTTAGTTCCACTCACCTCTGGCTAGCTCTGGACTAACTCTGAAGCAGCTAACACTGCTAAACACCTCGGTTCCTCGGGTCCGATTCTACACAGGTGGACTCCAGTGAGGTGCCAAACATACTCTAAACAACTCATAAACAACTACCCAAAAACCCCCTAAAGCATCACTTAAACATGCATAGAAAACACTCAAGAAAAGGCTGGACAGGGCACTTTCGGCGGCACCTTCGGCGGCCGAAAGTCCCAGACAGAGACGAAAGTCAGGCAGGTTCGGCGGCACCTTCGGCGGCCGAACCCTCTCTCCAGAGACGAAAGTCAGGCACTTTCGGCGGCCGAACATTACCTTCGGCGGCCGAAAGTCTGCTTTCAAGCCAAAACTCAACTTTCGGGGGCAAGGTTAGGCAGCCAATCCCTGCATCCTCAGGCAGGTTCAGTGGCCGAAACCACCTTCGGCGGCCGAACCTGAGTTCATCCAGAACTCAGCCTTCGTGCATTTCAAGCCTCCCAAACCTTCCATACACCCCAAAACAAGCACCCAACTTCTCAAACACATGCATACATCCTTAACCATGCACAAAGGAGCTCAAACAAGCTTAAACTCCCAAAAACAACATCTAAAGCATACATAGATAGTTTATGACCCACATAGGCCAAAACCACCAAAACAAACCAAACCTCACATACTCTTTCCCAATCATGCATACTCTCTCCCATAAGCTCAAGGGGCTTGAAAACTGACCTAAACCCCAACACAAACATCACATGAACATACATTATCATACATTGGGCATAAAACCCACATAAACCCTAACATGCATATCTACCCATACTCAACTATCAAAACCATCTTAAAACTCACTTAAAACTTCGTGAAACGTAAAGGAAAGCATAGATCCACACTTACCTCTTGAAGATCGAGGGTTTGTGCGAGCTCTAACTTGGAGATGCGAGGAAACTACTCCTTGGGTCTCCAAGCTCCCAAAACTCTGATCTAAGCTTGAAAACTCTTCAAAACAACCATGGAACTCATAAAAATATGAAGGAGATGAAGAGAAAACATGAAAATGACCAAAGGAGGACATGAACACACCTGAGCTCGAGAATGGGGAGAAATCTCGCCCATTTTCGGTCTGAGGGGCTTTTATAGGTGGCCAGCCAAACCTCCTTCGGCGGCCTAACATGCATGCAAAACACCCCCATGTTCGGCGGCCGAACTTGAGGTTCGGCGGCCGAACCTGGTTTGTTCAAACATAGCTTTCGGAGGCCAAAAGCACTCCCGAAACCTTCCCATGTTCGGCTGCCGAACTTCACTTTCGGCGGCCGAACCTGGCAAAAACCTCCTTGGTCTTTTCTTTTCAAAACTCACTTCTTTTTCATTTAAAACCATGAAATTAGTAAAAAAAATCATTTTAGAAATCACATTTTACCCCTCTAAAAGACTCTGGCATCATCAAAATTCCATATTCCAACGGAGATTCCGCCGGAAGGTAGGGATTCCGATGCCGGAATCTAGCCGGGTATTACACCCCCGAACGTGGCCTGGACAACCACTATAAAAGGGTCCCTTAGCCGAAAACGGGAGAACTTTTTCCCCATTTTCGGCCAAGGTGAGCTCTCTGCCGTCCCTCATCGATCTTTGATGTTTTTCCTCTAGATCTTTCAAGTTTTTCATTTTTTTTTAACTTTGTTTTGAAGATTTGAGCTTTTGAGCAAAGTTTTGGAGCTTGGAGGTTCAAGAATCCAATCTCTCCCACCCCCGAGTGTTAGGTCGTCTCTCTCTCGATCTTCAAGAGGTAAGAGCCGATCTTAAGCTCATTGTATGTTTTAAGTAAGTTTTATGAAGTTCATGGGGTAGAAAATGCATGAGTAAGCTTATCTTGAGTTTATGGGTTTTGGTGAGTTTTTTAGCAATGTGGCTTGTAATGTGTGTTTGATGTGTTGTAGTTGGGGTTTAGGGTAGTTTGAGACCCCTCGGAGCTTGTATGCATGTTTTGGTTGAGCTAAATGCATGATGGTTTGAGTTTGTAGGCATTTGTGCATGTTTGAACCAAGTTTCTGCCCTTTGGGAGAAACCAGGTTCGGCAGCCGAAGGGACTTTCGGCCGCCGAACCCTCTTGTGGAGGCAGCCTTCGGCTGCCGAAGCTTGCCCCCGAAAGGAGACTTTCGTCTCTGTCTGGGAGTTTCGGCCGCCGAAAGTGCCGCCGAACATGCATGAGTTTCGCCTCTGTCTGGGAGTTTCGGCCGCCGAAGGTGCCGCCGAACCTGCCTGACTTTCGGCTCTGGATGGACTTTCGGCCGCCGAACCTGCCGCCGAAAGTGCCCTGTCCAGCCTTCCTTTGCATGTTCTTGCATGGTTGTTTCATGATGTTTTAGGGGGTTTTGGGGGGATGTTTTTAGAGTTATGTTCTAGTTGTTTGATCCCTCATTTGAGTCCACCTGTGTAGGTTCGGACCCGTGGAACCGAGGACCCCAGCAGTGAGTCAGTTGCTTCAGTCAGTGTCAGAGCTAGCCAGAGGTGAGTGGAGTAACTCTTATGCTTTTAAGTAAATAAATCAGTTTTGAGCATTGTTCATGCATCACGGATGCCATGTGATATTTTAGGTTGTTTGCATTAGAAATCACGAATATGTTGCATTGCATGATATGTTGTTGATGTGGATGAATGTTGAATGATCCATTAGCCCTCATATGTTATGACATGATGATATGGTATGGAAGTCCAGGTGGGCCCTGCACTACGCCCCTGGCACTATGTGAGAGAAAGACCGGACGTGGCCTGCACTACGCCCCCGGCACCATGGATTATATATGTTATGTTATGTATAAGAGAAAGACCAGGTGTGGCCTGCACTACGCCCCTGGCATGATTGGAATATGTAGAGGGCTAAATGGTGACAAGTTCATCCTTGATATGATTATTTGTGATATGATGCATTCCATGATAGCATGTGTTTTAAATGCTTTATGATTCTGCTCACTAGGCTCTAGTAGCTCACCCCTCTCCCAAATTCCCCAGGTTTGCAGGTACGGGTTAGACAGAGAAGTCAAGAAGAGTAATGAAGTCTTATGTATGTAATAGTTAGAATGTGGACATGACAGATTGTATAATGATGTATAGATATGTAATATAACGATATTAAGGTTAGAAGTGTGCTTGACCATAGTATATTGTAATCCCTTCTTGATACATGATCTTAATGTTTATTGATGACTATGTTTAGCCAACTCAACACATGTTGTATTTGCCCATTGGGGCATTGATGAGATCCCACAGAGGGGTCGATGTTTATGATCATGTCTATGTTCAGTGCATGCACAGGTTGAGTTTGGTGTTTGAATGAAAGAAAAGTTTTAATTTTTTGATGTATGTTGTTGATCATGTATGGGATTAAACAGGTTTACAGGTTGCATGTCAAGCTTACTACGGGTCCCGGCGGCCTTAAGCCGACCTGGATCCTAGCGCCGGTAGCGGTCCGATTTTCGGGTCGTTACAGTTGGACTTTAACACTACTTTCCATCCACAGACTGACGGACAGTCAGAGAGGACCATCCAGACAATTGAAGATATGCTCAGAATGTGTGTGCTAGATTTTGGCGGTTCTTGGAGGCAGCATCTACTTTTGGTGGAGTTTGCCTACAATAATAGCTATCATGCTAGCATAGGGATGGCTCCTTATGAAGCTCTTTATGGGAGGCAGTGCAGGTCACCTGTTTGCTGGGAAGAAGTGGGAGAAAGGGCCTTAGCAGGGCCTGAGCTAGTAGAGATCACCAGCAGAGTAGTGCCCATTATCAGAAAGAGGATCAAAACTGCTGTGAGTCAGCAGAAGAGTTATGCAGATGTCCGCAGGAAGCATGTTGAGTTTTAGGAGGGCGATATGGTGTTGGTTAAGGTGTCTCCTATGAAAGGGGTGATTCATTTTGGGAAGAAAGGTAAGCTAGCTCCACGGTACATCGAACCCTTTGAAATTTTGTAGAAGATTGGGAATGTATCGTACAAGTTGGACTTACCTGCTTCAATGGAGAGAATCCATCCGGTTTTCCATGTTTCCATGTTACGGAAGTTCGTGTCAATTTCGGATAAGGTTCTTAACGAGCCTGATGTGGAGATTCTAGGAGATCTCACATATATTGAGCAGCCAATGCGGATCCTAGACACGCAGATCAGAAAGCTGAGGAATAAGAAAATCCCGATGGTAAAAGTCCTTTGGAATCACCATAATGTAGAAGAATGTACCTGGGAGACACGGGAGTCCATGCTCCAGCAATACCCTTTTCTCTTTTAAGGTTAGTGTTTATGTGTTTTTATGTGTTTATGCTTTGCCTTGCTATGCATGTGTTTGTTTGTTGAACATTCGGGGATGAATGTTCTTAAGGGGGGAAGAATGTAATACCTGGCTAGACCCCAGCATCGGAATTGTAATACCCGGCTAGACTCCGGTATCGGGATTCCTACCGTCCAGTGGAATCTTCGATGTCGGAGGCCTCTAGAAGGGTAAGAACCATGTTTTTATAAAATGTTTTTAATGTGTTTTATGTTCTAAGCATGAAAGAAAATGAGTTTTTGCATAAAAATAGCATTTGGAGGAAAACTCAGGTTTGGCCGCCGAACCCCTAGTTCGGCCGCCGAACATGCATGCACTTCGGGAGTGCTTTAGGCCCCCGAAGGCATAAGTGAGGGAAGTCCAGGTTCGGCCGCCGAACCTCAAGTTCGGCCGCCGAACATGGCATGCATGCGGAGGCACATTCGGCCCCCGAACGTGGCCTGGCCAGCCACTATAAAAGGGTCCCTTAGCCGAAAACGGGCGAGCTTTTCTCCCCGTTGTCGGCCAAGGTGAGTTCTCCACCGTCCCTCACCAATCTTTGATGTTTTTCCTCTAGATCTTTCAAGATTTTCATTTGTTTTAACTTTGTTTTGAAGATTTGAGCTTTTGAGCAAAGTTTTGGAGCTTGGAGGTTCAAGAACCCAATCTCTCCCAACTCCGAGTTTAGGTCGTCTCTCTCTCGATCTTCAAGAGGTAAGAGCCGATCTTAAGCTCATTGCATGTTTTAAGTAAGTTTTAAGTAGATCTATGGGTTAGAATGCATGTTTAGGTTATGGTTATGTTTATGGGTAAAAATGTATGTTCATGAACAATGTGGATGCTTGATGTGTTGTAGATGGGGTTTATTATGGTTTGAGGCCCCTAGGAACATGTATGCTTGTGTATGTGTGTTGTAGAATAGGTTTGTTGCATGTTTGGAAGGTTGGGAGGCGAAATGTGCAAAAGGAGCCAAGTTTCTGCCCTTTGGCAGAAACCAGGTTCGGCAGCCGAAGGACTTTCGGCCGCCGAACATGGCTGGGGAGGCAAGCCTTTCGGCTGCCAAAGCCTGCCCCCGAAAGGAGACTTTCGTCTCTGTCTGGCAGTTTCGGCCGCCGAAAGTGCCACCGAACATGCATGAGTTTCGTCTCTGTCTGGGAGTTTCGGCCGCCGAAGGTGCCGCCGAACCTGCCTGACTTTCGGCTCTGGAGGGACTTTCGGCCGCCGAACCTGCTGCCGAAAATGCCCTGTCCAGGCCTTCTTTGCATGTTTTTCTATGGTTGTTTCATGATGTTTTAGGGGGTTTTTGGGGAGTAATTTATAGTTATGTTCAGGTGTGTTTGGTCCCTCATTTGAGTCCACCTGTGTAGGTTCGGATCCGAGGAACCGAGGACCCCAGCAGTGAGTTCAGCTGCTTTGGTGTTGTCAGAGTCAGCCAGAGGTGAGTGGAACTAAACTTAAATCTTTTAAATTGAGAAATTAAATGTTTTATCATGTTTCATGCATCATGATTATGCAATAGGATGATTGCATTAGTTTCACGAATATGCCGCATTGCATCGATTGTTGTTGATGTGGGTGAATATTGGATGACCCAATTAGTCCATGACAGGAAGACCAGGACCCCATTCTACAGCCTGGCACAGAGTAAGGAAAGACCAGGACCCCATTCTACGGCCTGGCACGGTTATGGGACTCGAAGACCAGGAGCCCAGAGGAGGCCCTGGGACAATGGTAAGTAATGTATGTTATGACAGGAAGACCAGGACCCCATGCTACGGCCTGGCACAGAGTTAGCTTGGACTAATTGGTGACAAGTTCACCCAACCCTTATGTGAATTGTCTGTGTTATGATGCATTTCATAGAGCATAGTGTTGATATGTTTTGTAGTTCTGCTCACTGGGCTTTTAGCTCACCCCTCTCCCTTTACCCCCAGGCTTGCCGGTGCAGGATAGAAGAGGAGGTCGGTTAGAGTAAAGCTTGTTTATGTAATAGATAGAATGTGGACATGACAAATCGTAGAACGATGTAATGTAAAAGTACAGTTTAGATATGTAATGAGATGATGTTTATGAATGTTAGAGGTGTGCTTGACCATAGATTATTGTTATCCCTTTTATTACATGATCTTAGAGACTTTTATGATGTTTATGTAAACCAACTCAACAATATGTTATGTCACCCATTAGGGGCACTGATGAGATCCCACAGAGGGATCAATGTTATGATTATGTTATGTATAGTGCATGCACAGGTTGAGTTTGGTGTATGAATGGAAAGAAAAGTTTTTAAATTTTATGTATGTTGTTGATCATGTATGGGAATATACAGGTTTACAGGTTACATGTCAGGCTTGCTACGGGTCCCGGCGGCCTTAAGCTGATCTGGATCCTAGCGCCGGTAGCCGTCCAATTTTTGGGTCGTTACAGAATGGTATCAAAGCAGAGGAGGGATGGCAGTCTGGGAGTTAGCATGTCAAAAGAGGGAATGGGAGAGTCCCAAGGAGGCACTCATGCCTCGGGATTTGTTCAGCCACCCCACTACCCACACTTCTCACAAAATCCCGGGTATTCGATGGGAGGTACATCGGATTACCCTAGCTTCACCCCTTATCCCACACAGATGCCATACCCACCATACTACCCACCATATTCACAATACCCAATGTATCCACCCCCACCTTACTATCCAAATCCAGCAAACCCTACCTCAGAAAATGTTGCACTACCTCCACCACCTACAGAACCAGCAGCCCCAGTTACTCAACCTTCGAGACCTAGCTCAGCCAGTGGGAGCAAGGTCAAGATGACTGAATACATGAAGCTGGGTGCTCCCCAGTTTGAGTCAGGTGATGACCCGTTTGTGTATCTTGAGAGGGTCAAGACTATTACAGAGGAGTTAGGGGCGGATGACAGTAGAGCCATTCAGATGGCTGGGTTCACATTAAAATGCAAGAAAGCCCGAGAGTGGTTTAAGAGTTATGTGAGCCCGAGGGTGGAAAGCTTGTCTTGGGAAGAGTTTGCAAACGAGTTTGCAGGATGGGCTTTTCCCGATAGTTCAAGGGAGCTGAAAATGATAGAGTTTGAACAGTTGAGGCAGACAGAGGATATGAGTGTAGAGGAGTACACCGACAGGTTCTTGGAGCTGTTGCCTTTTGCTGGGCAGAGTCTGGATACAGATTCGAAGAAGTCAATGAGGTATGTCATGAAACTTCATTCCAGGTATTCCTCCTTGATTCAGTCCGTGGACAGGGAGAGCTTCCATGCCATAGTAGATATGGCCAGGAAAATGGAGGCCAGTGCCATCATTCAAGGGACAGTTAAGCAGACAGTGGCACAACCTTCTGGTTCTAAAACTCCGGGTGCGGGAAGGTTAGATCCCTCTACCCTGAGTGCAGCAGCTTCAGGCAGTAAGAGATGGGGTAAACCCAAGGGTAAGAAGAACAAGTTCTGGAGCAAAGTCAAGTCTAGTCTGGGATTTGGGAGTGGCTCAAGCTCTGGTGCAGATAATGCAGTTTGTGCGAGGTGTGGTAGGCCACACAAGGGAGTATGTCGGTTTGGGACGAACGCCTGTTTTAGATGTGGTCAGGAGGGGCATATGGCTCGAGAATGTCCAAGAGCAGTCCCGATGGCTCAGTCCCAGCAGACAGCCTCAGGCAGTGTAGCGCAGCCAGCAGCTCCAGCCATGACTCAGGCCAGTGGCAGAGGCAGAGGGAGAGGGGCAGCCTCTTCTTCAGCGGGTTTCAGAGGTGAAGGTCCATCAGCTCCAGCACGGATCTTCACAATGACACAGCAGGAGGCAGATGCATCTAACACCGTGGTGGCAGGTAACTTAATCATTGGTTGTTCAGATGTGTATGCCTTGATGGACCCTGGTGCATCTCATTCTTTTATTGCTCCGAGAGCCGTGGGGAGGTTGGGTCTGATGACTTCTGGGTTAGAGTGTCCTCTCTGGGTCAGTGGACCCAAGTGTGATCCATCAGTGGCAGAGTCAGTCTGCCAGTGTAGTCCTGTGTTTGTTGAGGGAAGATGCTTGTCCGTCGACCTAGTGGTTCTAGATTTGACAGATTTTGACGTCATTCTAGGGATGGACTGGTTATCTACCCATGATGCTACCTTGGACTGCAGGGACAAGGTAGTCAGGTTCAGAGGTCAGGATGGGTCTGAGGTTGTCTTCAGAGGAGACAGGAGGGGTGCACCTAGAGGTCTAATATCAGCTCTTCAGGCTCGAAGGTTGCTCAGGAGGGGATGTCAGGGGTATTTGGCTCATGTGAGAGAGCTTAGCAGTCAGGTTAGAGAGCCCGCCTCGGTGCCAGTGGTTAGAGAATTCTTAGATGTGTTCCCAGACGAGCTGCCAGGTTTACCACCTGCTAGGGAGATAGAGTTCAAGATAGAACTGATGCCTGGAACCCGACCGATCTCTATCCCTCCCTACAGGATGGCGCCAGCAGAATTGAAAGAGTTGAAGGAGCAGTTACAGGAGCTGGTAGACAAGGGCTTCATCCGACCGAGTACCTCACCCTGGGGTGCTCCAATTTTGTTTGTGAGAAAGAAGGATGGATCCCTTAGACTTTGTATCGACTACAGGCAGTTGAACAAAGTCACTACCAAGAACAAGTACCCATTGCCAAGGATCGACGATCTATTCGACCAGCTAGCAGGAGCGGGTTGTTTCTCCAAAATAGATCTGAGATCTGGGTATCATCAGCTGAGGATCCGAGAAGAAGATGTGCCAAAGACAGCTTTCAGGACCAGATATGGGCATTTTGAGTTCCTTGTGATGCCGTTCGGGTTAACCAACGCCCCTGCAGCATTCATGGACCTCATGAACAGAGTGTTTAGTTAGTATCTGGATCACTTCGTTATTGTCTTCATAGATGATATCTTAGTGTATTCCAGGAATGCAGAGGAGCATGCCCATCATCTGAGGTTGGTTCTGCAGACCTTGAGGGAACATGGCTTGTATACCAAGTTCTCCAAGTGTGAGTTCTGGCTGAGGAGCATTTCATTCTTGGGGCATGTGGTGTCAGAAAATGGTATAGAGGTAGACCCCAAGAAGGTAGAAGCTGTGGCTAACTGGCCTAGACCCACTTCAGTGACAGAGATTAGAAGTTTCTTGGGTTTGGCAGGTTACTACAGGAGGTTCATTCAGGACTTCTCGAAAATTGCAGCTCCTCTGACCAGGTTAACCAGGAAGAATCAGAAGTTTGTGTGGACCGACCAGTGCGAAGAGAGTTTTGAAGAGCTTAAGAAGAGGTTGACTTCAGCACCAGTGTTAGCTCTGCCATCTAGTGATGCAGACTTTACAGTCTTTTGTGATGCGTCCCGTGTGGGACTGGGTTGTGTACTAATGCAGAATGAGAGGGTGATTGCTTATACTTCTAGACAGCTAAAGAAGCATGAGTTGAATTACCCCACACATGACCTTGAGATGGCAGCAGTAATCTTTGCACTCAAGATGTGGAGGCACTACCTCTATGGGGTAAAATGTGAGATCTTCACAGATCATAAAAGCCTGCAGTACATCCTGAGTCAAAGAGATTTGAACTTGAGACAGAGGAGATGGGTAGAGCTGCTGAGTGACTATGATTGCAAGATTCAGTATCATCCGGGTAAGGCGAATGTCGTGGCAGACGCCCTAAGCCGGAAGTCACTAGGCAGTCTATCCCACATCACGGCAGAGAGGAGACCAGTGGTGAAGGAGTTTTACAAGCTCATTGATGAAGGTCTACAGTTGGAGTTGTCTGGTACAGGTGCTTTAGTGGCCCAGATGAGAGTGACACCTGTGTTTCTGGAGCAAGTGGCTCAGAAACAGCATGAGGACCCAGAGTTAGTGAAGATTGCCAGGACTGTTCAGTCAGGCAAAGACAGCGAGTTCAGATTCGACAACAAGTGGATCCTCCGCTATGGGAGTCGTTTATGTGTACCAGATGACATAGGGCTAAAAGGAGACATTATGAGAGAGGCTCATAATGCAAGATACAACGTTCACCCCGGAGCCACCAAGATGTATCAAGATCTGAAAAAGGTTTATTGGTGGCCAGCCATGAAGAAAGAAGTGGCACAGTTTGTGTCAGCCTGCGAAGTGTGTCAGAGGATGAAGCTGGAACATCAGAAGCCGGCTGGAATGCTTAACCCGCTACCTATTCCAGAGTGGAAATGGGAGAATATAGCTATGGACTTCGTAGTGGGGTTACCGGCGACGTCCAACAGATTGGACTCCATATGGGTGATTGTGGACAGACTCACCAAATCTGCTCACTTCATCCCTGTCAGGAGTGGCTATTCTGTGGACAAGTTGGCACAGGTGTATGTTGATGAGATAGTCAGACTGCATGGGGTTCCTGTTTCTATAGTGTCAGATAGAGGACCCCAGTTCACCTCCAGGTTTTGGCGGAGTCTGCAGGATGCCATGGGTACCAAGTTGGATTTCAGTACTGCCTTCCATCCACAGACAAACGGACAGTCAGAGAGGACCATCCAGACCATAGAAGATATGCTAAGAATGTGTGTGCTAGACTTTGGCGGTTCTTGGAGGCAGCATCTACCTTTGGTAGAGTTTGCCTACAATAACAGCCATCATGCTAGCATCGGGATGGCTCCATATGAAGCTTTATATGGAAGGAAGTGCAGATCACCTGTTTGCTGGGAAGAAGTTGGAGAAAAGGCCTTGGCAGGGCCTGAGTTAGTAGAGATCACCAGCAGGGTGGTACCCTTAATCAGAGAAAGAATCAAGACGGCTGCAAGCAGGCAGAAGAGTTATGCAGACATCCGCAGAAGGCAAGTAGAGTTCTAGGAGGGGGATCTGGTATTGCTCAAGGTGTCTCCAATGAAAGGAGTGGTTCGGTTTGAGAAGAAAGGTAAGCTGGCTCCGCGGTACATCGGACCCTTTGAAGTCTTGCAAAAGATTGGGAATGTATCGTACAAGCTGGATTTACCTGCTTCAATGGAGAGAATCCATCTGGTTTTTCATGTTTCTATGTTGAGAAAGTTCGTGTCAGATCCGGGCAAGGTTCTTAGTGAGCCTGATGTGGAGATCCAAGAGGGTCTCACCTATGTTGAACAGCCGGTACGGATTCTGGACACTCGAATCAGGAAGCTGAGAAATAAGGAAATCCCGATGGTGAAAGTCCTGTGGAACCACCACAATATGGAAGAATGCACCTGGGAGACACGGGAGTCCATGCTCCAGCAGTACCCTTATCTTTTCTAAGGTTAGTTTCTTATGAGTTTTATGTGTATGTTATGTTGTATGCCTTGCATGTGCTAGTTGAGGAACATTCGGGGACGAATGTTCTTAAGGGGGGGAGAATGTAATACCCGGCTAGACTCCGGTATCGGGATTCCTACCGTCCGGTGGAATCTTGGATGTCGGAGGCCTCTAGAAGGGTAAGAACCATGTTTTTATAAAATGTTTTTAATGTGTTTTATGTTCTAAGCATGAAAGAAAATGAGTTTTTGCATAAAAATAGCATTTGGAGGAAAACTCAGGTTCGGCCGCCGAACCCCTAGTTCGGCCGCCGAACATGCATGCACTTCGGGAGTGCTTTAGGCCCCCGAAGGCATAAGTGAGGAAAGTCCAGGTTCGGCCGTCGAACCTCAAGTTCGGCCGCCGAACATGGCATGCATGCGGAGGCACATTCGGCCCCCGAACGTGGCTTTGCCAGCCACTATAAAAGGGTCCCTTAGCCGAAAACGGGCGAGCTTTTCTCCCCGTTGTCGGCCAAGGTGAGTTCTCCGCCGTCCCTCACCAATCTTTGATGTTTTTCCTCTAGATCTTTCAAGATTTTCATTTGTTTTAACTTTGTTTTGAAGATTTGAGCTTTTGAGCAAAGTTTTGGAGCTTGGAGGTTCAAGAACCCAATCTCTCCCAACTCCGAGTTTAGGTCGTCTCTCTCTCGATCTTCAAGAGGTAAGAGCCGATCTTAAGCTCATTGCATGTTTTAAGTAAGTTTTAAGTAGATCTATGGGTTAGAATGCATGTTTAGGTTATGGTTATGTTTATGGGTAAAAATGTATGTTCATGAACAATGTGGATGCTTGATGTGTTGTAGATGGGGTTTATTATGGTTTGAGGCCCCTAGGAACATGTATGCTTGTGTATGTGTGTTGTAGAATAGGTTTGTTGCATGTTTGGAAGGTTGGGAGGCGAAATGTGCAAAAGGAGCCAAGTTTCTGCCCTTTGGCAGAAACCAGGTTCGGCAGCCGAAGGACTTTCGGCCGCCGAACATGGCTGGGGAGGCAAGCCTTTCGGCTGCCGAAGCCTGCCCCCGAAAGGAGACTTTCGTCTCTGTCTGGCAGTTTCGGCCGCCGAAAGTGCCGCCGAACATGCATGAGTTTCGTCTCTGTCTGGGAGTTTCGGCCGCCGAACCTGCCTGACTTTCGGCTCTGGAGGGACTTTCGGCCGCCGAACCTGCCGCCGAAAGTGCCCTGTCCAGGCCTTCTTTGCATGTTTTTATATGGTTGTTTCATGATGTTTTAGGAGGTTTATGGGGAGTAGTTTATAGTTATGTTCAGGTGTGTTTGGTCCCTCATTTGAGTCTACCTGTGTAGGTTGGGATCCGAGGAACTGAGGACCCCAGCAGTGAGTTCAGCTGCTTCGGTGTTGTCAGAGTCAGCCAGAGGTGAGTGGAACTAAACTTAAATCTTTTAAATTGAGAAATTAAATGTTTTATCATGGTTCATGCATCATGATTATGCAATAGGATGATTGCATTAGTTTCACGAATATGCCGCATTGCATCGATTGTTGTTGATGTGGGTGAATATTGGATGACCCAATTAGTCCATGACAGGAAGACCAGGACCCCATTCTACGGCCTGGCATAGAGTAAGGAAAGACCAGGACCCCATTCTACGGCCTGGCACGGTTATGGGACTCGAAGACCAGGAGCCCAGAGGAGGCCCTGGGACAATGGTAAGTAATGTATGTTATGACAGGAAGACCAGGACCCCATGCTACGGCCTGGCACAGAGTTAGCTTGGACTAATTGGTGACAAGTTCACCCAACCCTTATGTGAATTGTCTGTGTTATGATGCATTTCATAGAGCATAGTATTGATATGTTTTGTAGTTCTGCTCACTGGGCTTTTAGCTCACCCCTCTCCCTTTACCCCCAGGCTTGCCGGTGCAGGATAGAAGAGGAGGTCGGTTAGAGTAAAGCTTGTTTATGTAATAGATAGAATGTGGACATGACAAATCGTAGAACGATGTAATGTAAAAGTACAGTTTAGATATGTAATGAGATGATGTTTATGAATGTTAGAGGTGTGCTTGACCATAGATTATTGTTATCCCTTTTATTACATGATCTTAGAGACTTTTATGATGTTTATGTAAACCAACTCAACAATATGTTATGTCACCCATTGGGGGCACTGATAAGATCTCACAGAGGGATCAATGTTATGATTATGTTATGTATAGTGCATGCACAGGTTGAGTTTGGTGTATGAATGGAAAGAAAAGTTTTTAAATTTTATGTATGTTGTTGATCATGTATGGGAATATACAGGTTTACAGGTTACATGTCAGGCTTGCTACGGGTCCCGGCGGCCTTAAGCCGATCTGGATCCTAGTGCCGGTAGCGGTCCAATTTTCGGGTCGTTACAGGAATTCCTACCTTCCAGAGGAATCTCCATTGGAATCCGAAATTCTCGAATGTCGGAGCCTTCTAGAAGGGTAAAATAAAGGTTTTCTAAAATGTTTTTATATGTTTTTATGGTTTTAATGAAGAAAGAAATTGAGTTTTGAAAGAAAAAGCCATGGAAGAAAAACCCAGGTTCGGCTGCCGAACCTCAAGTTCATCCGCCGAACATGGGGAGCTTGCGGAAGCTCTTTTGGCCCCCGAAGGTGGTCTGGCCAGCCACCTATAAAAGGCCTCTTATCCGGAAATGGGCGAGTTTTCTCTCTCTATTTTTGGGCATAGGTGAGATTTTGCCCTCCCATGGTTGATTTTGTGTTTTCCTTCTTTTCCTTCAAGTTTGATGAGTTTTCACCTTTGTTTTGAAGATTTTAAGCTAAGATCAAAGTTTTGAAGTTTAGAGACCCCCGTAGCTCGATTTCTCCCAATCTCCAACTTTGGATCACCTCTCTTCTCGATCTTCAAGAGGTAAGTGTAGATCCTCACCTTCTTTTATGTTTTAAGTAAGCTTTGAGGGTTTTTAAGGGTGTTTAATGCATGTTTAGAGTAGATGTAAAATGTTAGGGTTTATGTTAGTTTAATGAGAAATGTGATGTTAAGTGTGATGTTTGTTGGGGTGTAGGCTAGTTTTATGCCCCTATATGCTTGAATATGTGTTTATGTATGCTTTTGAGTGTTGAGTTTGAGTTTGAAGGGTTTTGGGAGGCTAGATGTGGGATGGCAGAATCGGATTCTGCCACCTAGGAGGATCCAGGTTCGGCCGTCGAAGCAAGGTTCGGCCGCCAAACCTGCCAGGGGAGGCAGTTTTGGCCGCCAAAACTCGCCCCCGAAAGTTGGGACTTTCGGCTCTGGAAGGGAGTTTCGGCCGCCGAACCTGCCCCCGAAGGTTGTGACTTTCGGATCTATGGAGGACTTTCGGCCGCTGAACCTTGCCCCCGAAAGTGCCTGACTTTCAGATTGGTAGGGACCTTTGGCCGCCGAACCTGCCGCCGAAAGTCCCCTGCCCAGCCTTCCTTGGCCTGTTTTTCTATGCATGTTTTATGGTGTTTTAGGGGGTTTTTGGGGAGTTGTTTAGAGTCATGTTAGAGTATGTTTGGTCCCTCATTTGAGTCCACCTGTGTAGGATCGGACCCGAGGAACCGAGGAGGCCAGCAGTGTTAGCTGTTTCAGAGTCAGCCAGAGGTGAGTAGAACACAACTCTTTTTATTTCAAAGCAATTAAACTTTTAAGCATGTTCATGCATTATGAATGTCATGTATGTAATAGGTTGTATTGCATTAGAATTCATGAATATGACGCATTGCATAATATGATGTTGATGTGGATGGATGTTGGATGACCCATTGGCCCTTGATATGATATGATATGATATGATATGGTATGGAAGTCCAGGTTGAGGCCCATTCTACGCCCCTGGCACAGAGTAAGAGAAAGTCCAGGTCGAGGCCCATTCTACGCCCCTGGCACAGATGGATATGTTATGTTATGATATGTTAAGCGAAAGTCCTAAGGAGCTCCCGTTGTGGGCCGGGCACATTGGATTATGTAGAGGGCCATTGGTGACAAGTCCATCCTTGATGTGAATTGTTTATGAAGTGATGCATTTCATGATGGCATATGTTTAATGAACTGTTTTTACTATTCTGCTCACTAGGCTTTTGTAGCTCACTCCTTTCCCCTAACCCCTAGGTTTGCAGGGTCAGAGATAGCAGGAAGTCAGCAAGGGTAATGGCTATGTCATGTAATAGAGTTGTAGTGGACATGTAATGTAATGTAAAGTAATGTAATGAGGATTAGTATTGTGCTTGGCCCTAATGTTGGTTGTAAATCCCCTTTTGTATATGATCTTTATGAAATATTTTTAATGATGATATATGTTGAACCAAGCTTGATGTATGAAATGTTGACCCAACTGGAGCATTTGATGAGGGCTCCAGTAAGGGGTTTTATGTTTGCAGTTATGATACATGCAAAGGTCAAGCTTGGTATATGAAAAGTTTAAAGTTTTCATGAAAATGTATGATCATGTATGAGATTTTATCAGATGTACAGGATGTATGTTAGGCTTACTACGGGTTCCGGCGACCTTAAGTCGATCTGAATCCTAGTGCCAGTAGCGGTCCGGTTTCCGGGTCGTTACAGATGGTATATGTTATGTAATAGATTAGTAGTGGACATGTAATGTATTGTGGATTAGTATTGTGTTTGGCCCTAATGTAAGTTGTAATCACTTTTGTACATGATCTTTATGCAAAATGTTTTATGTTTATAATATATTGAACCAAGTGAGGCATGTATGTTGACCATACTGGAGCATTTGATGAGAGCTTTAGTATGTGTTTTATGTTTAAATTTTTGATACATGCACAGGTTGAACTTGGTTTTATGGAAAGTTTAAGTTTTTATGTTAATGTGTGATTATGTATGGAATTCTATCAGGTATGACAGGTTGTATGTTAGGCTTGCTATGGGTTCCGGCGACCTTAAGTCGATCTGAATCCTAGCGCCGGTAGTGGTCCGGTTTCCGGATCGTTACACATATGATGCTAGGTAGTCTACATATAGAGTTCACTCTCATTTATGTGAATCATCTAGATCATAATTGTGCATATAATCTCCTGATATGAGATGATTCGATTATCTCTTATATAAGTAGTTGAAGTTTGATCCCATTTACATACTCATATAATGTAGGGATATATTGACATGTACTGGCCCAAATTAGTTATATAAGGAGATAAATGTTCATATAAGATGGATTTGTTACCCTGAGTAAACAGGGATAAAGTCCCATAATATCTTAATTATTTTTTATAAATAAAATCTTTATTCAAAGATAGACTTTATTATAAAAGGGTTTCTACTATTGAGTCTTTGTAATTAAGAATTAAAATTAAGATGAGGTCATACAATCTAAATTAAAAGGATTTGATATTTACTATGACCTAGCTAAGATTTGAACTTTTTAATGAAGAGATTTTAGTACACGGTTACTATGATCATAATTGTTTATAACTTAATGGGAAATACATTCATTAGTCATTGCATAACTATTACATGCTATATGAGGAATTAAGCATAACTTATGAGAACCAAGAGTGAGTTGGGATTTCTTCCTTTAGATTTAGTAAAAAGAGTTTCTATAGGGAATTAATTTCCTCATTTCTAATTACACACATATGTAACTTTGAAATTCAAGTTAATATTAATTTAATGAACTAATTAAAGTGTTTAATTAAGTAATTAAATTAATGAATTTAGTTTATAATTAAATTGTAAAATTCCTAGCATAATCTGAAGCTAAATTCAATATGTTTAATTGGAAGATTTAATGTATATGAGATACAAATCGGTAAGTATTAAAACATATATATTTAGTAGGGTAATTAATATTCATGATATATTGAGTGTAACCATTTAAGTGTTAAATAGAACTAGTTTAATTTTAAATTAGACTTAGAAAAAAAAAGTTTATTGGACTTTAAGGACTAAAGTATAATTAATCTTGTCCATTGGGCTTGGACTTAAGAGAGAAGTGATGGGCAACATGACTTGGACTAAGCTAATGTCTCCGCAGGCTTGGTTAGGGGTGAGCATTCGGTCGGTTCGGTTCAAAATTGAACCGAACCGAATAAACCAAAAATCGAAATTTTAGTGTTTATGAAAATCGAATCAAATCGATTTTGGTCAGAAATAGAATCGAACCGAACCGGTCTGATTCGGTTTGATTCGGTTCGGTTTGATCGGTTTCGATTTTTAATAATTTTTTTATTTTTTACACTTTATTTTTAATATTTTAAAATTTAATTAAAATATTTTAATTTTAGTATGATTTAATTTCTCTATATTATTGAAAAAACATATTATTATCACTAATCGGTTCGGTTCGGTTTTTTCAGCTTTTTTCTGATCAAAATCGAACCGAACCGAAATAACAAAAATTTCTAAAATTAAAAACCGAACCGAACCGAAATATATAAAAAATCGAACCAAATTTTCAAATCGATTCGGTTCGGTCGGTTTTTTCGGTTTGAACCGAATACTGCTCACCCCTAGGCTTGGTAAAAAGCTTAATGGGATTTAAACGTCAAATGGCTTAGAAGAAGCCTTCGGTCTAATGGGTTAGTAAAGCCTATTACTAATTCATACATTTATATATATATTGATGGCTGAAATAGAACTGTATTACGATTGGTCAATCTTATAAGAAAGAGAGTATGAGGTGATTGGCGCCTATAACAGCTATTTTGATACTCTAAGTCAGTAAACTAAGAAATAGAACGAATATAAAAAACTGTTTAGGACTCAATAGTAGTTATATAAGAGAATATGTATTTTTATTTTTGTAATAATTAGTTTTTATATGGTAAGAATATGAAATTAATTATAACATTTTCTGAAAATTTAGCTGGTGTCAGCTAATTAATAAGAGATCCCACTCGCTAATTGATTGAAAACCCCACGATTATAAGCGTAATGGAGATCTGTTGGATTGTGTTTGTTAACGGTAATTTTATGTAAAAACTCGATCTATTCAAGAGAGAACAAGTCTTTATGAAGAATCGGGTGCTGCAGTGTCTGTCTCTTTCTTTTCACGAATGAAACCGCATATCGACTTATCATATTCTTGTCACGTAACTTTATTTTATGGTAACAGTTTATAACTTATTTTTGTTGATTTTTGTGTTATATCACGTATGTATAAACAGTAATCGAACTTATACAAGATGATATTTTTATGTAAGCTTCTGCACATATATTTTCATATACATATGTTACTGTGGGATTAAATTTCTTCTTAATGTATTTATTAGGACAATTTACAGTGCAGGACAATGTAATTTTTGTTTTTTTATTAAGTAAATTCTTAATTACCCTCCGACATTTATGCTAAAATACTTCTATTTTAGTCTCGGCATGTAAGAATTTTTTTTTCCCTTGTAAATCACTCTTTTTTTGGATGGTTCCCCGTTTCTGAACAATTTTTAACTTTATTAACCAAATTAAATTAAATCAAAATATATAAAAAAAAGCAACTAAAAAAAACTCTCAAAATGGAAGATTAGAATAGCAATCAAAGAAGAATTAGAAACATCAAATGTTAAAGAAACAAGGGATTAATTACATTTGGGTGATCTTCTCTTCAAGCAGATTCACCCAAAATACAATCTTCTTATTTATACCTTATTTTCACATTTAATGCCTGACCCTCTTGTCATCGATATTAGAATGAGAGGGGCAAAGAGCTCCGATGGAATAGATGATGATTCTACAGCTTCTTCCAAGAAGAATTCCCACAGACCCAAATGTTTGTTATTTCTTTTTCAATTTCATTTAATCTTTTCCATTTTCACCTTTTGGGAAGAAGAATTCCCACAAACCCATTGTTACTTTTATATATATAAAAAAATATTATTCGTTTTCATAAAACTGTTTCACATGCATTTGGGTTTAATTTAATTATTTTGATTATTTCTTGTTAATTATTCATTTATGTAGATTCAAAATTTACTCAACAAGATCTTCCTGCCTGCAAGCCAATTCTAACTCCAGGATTGGTAAGGTTTATACAAAATACATTTTTGTAATTTCTTGCATTAATCTTCTTTAATTGTTATGTGATTCATTGATTTGAACCATGAAAGTTATCCCTATACAATGCGGGGAGGGCTGCGAATGTCAATCTTCTCTAGAACTAAGCTGGAAAGTTTACATACATCAATCCATCAATCCTCTCAGAACTTACAAATGTGAAGTTGATTCTTTTTAAAGTCCTAGCTTGATATATTGAACCTTTAAGACATCAATGCTTATGATGATTATAATAATTGATCATCGTAATGATATCGTGTGTTCGAATAATTAGTAATTACAATAATTAATAATCGTGTTCAAATTTATATAGAATTCACTAGTATGAATGATTATTATTAAGCTATTACGCTCTCTTTTAGGGTAACTGCTTCTAGACAAACCTGACTGGTCTAATAGATAAATCAGAAATACAGAAACAAAAATAGCAATTGGACTAAAGAATGCGATTGCATTATAAGGTCGCAATTGCGCCACCAACTCGCTTTTTTTCAAATTGTTTTTTTTTTTTTTTTTCACTCTATCAATAACCGAGCCGTATCTAGTGCAACATAAGAGATTTATTTTTTTTGTTGATTCCTACGAATTAGATAGAAAACACTTCTTGAATGAGGTATTCAACTCCATGGAATTTGGCATATCTTAATCAAATCCTTTGCATCGGTTCATCGGTTTTAATGCATTTTTTTTCTTTAAGACATTGACGATTGAATTTTAACTGAATTTCAGGTTATTGCATCATTCACGATTGTTGCCGTTGTCTTCCTTCCAATTGGCCTAGCATCCTTATTTGCATCAGAAAGTGTAATACAATCCTCACTCTCTTATATTTGTATGCAAACATAATCCTCTTCAAAATCCACAAATATTACATTGAACTTATGCTTATTATTATTATTATTATAGGTGGTGGAAATTGTAGATCGTTATGACAAAGACTGCATTCCTAGTAGTCATAGCAGTCTCCCACTTGAGTATATCCAGAACAGCAAATCAGACAAGACCTGTACCAGAAAGTTGACTGTAGTGATTCTTCCATTGTTCTTTATTACCAATTTGGATATTAATTTTTATTTTCACTAGTAAAAAATGTGAGTTTATTGGTTATATTTTCAGGTTCCAAAGCAAATGAAAAGTCCTGTCTATGTGTATTATCAGCTTGATAATTTCTATCAGAATCATCGCCGGTGAGTAAAAATGATTTCCATTTAATTTCAGAAATATTTCTTGGTAAATGAAGAAAAAAAAAAAGAAAAGATAAAACCCCATTCATTTTTGAAAATCGAGAAACATATTATTAACTTTTAACATTTTTTAAGAAAGAATGAAAAATTCCTTGCAGATATGTAAGAAGCAGAAGTGATGCACAGTTGCAAAGCAAAGCAAGTGAAGATGCAGTAGGTAATTGTAAACCTGAAGATTTAGCAAATGGAAAACCAATTGTTCCTTGTGGGCTTGTTGCGTGGAGTTTGTTTAACGACACTTACAATTTTAAAGTGCAAAATAAGGTTTTAGAGGTAAATAAGAAAGATATTGCTTGGAAAAGTGACAAAGAAAAAAAGTTTGGCTCTGATGTGTATCCAAAAAACTTTCAATCCAGTGGCTTGATTGGAGGTGGACAACTAAATTCCAGCGTTCCTGTAAGTATCTCCTTCAATCTTTATTTATTTATTTATTTTTCTTCCATTTTTGTGAAATTAATACTTATTATATCTCAAAAAATTGTAATATCTGATAACAGTATTTTGAAAAGTAAATTAATTAATTTCTCTCCTTCACTTAATTTTAACTTTTTCAGATTTTGCCATTAACGACAAGTTTTCATTACAAAAAAAAAGACTATAGCAATGAAAAATCCATATACTTTAGTGACAGATTTATGATGATCCAACATTTATCGTTTAAAGTCGTATCGCTAATTTTTTTCAACAGATTTTAAATCTGTTGAAAATATTTACGAAAGATTTTCGACAAATCATATTTAATTTTTACTAACGTAAATATTTTTATTTTTGAGATTTTTTATTATTGGCATTTATATTTCTAGTTGATATTTTTTCATTTATTATGAATCTATTAAGTATTATTATTATAACTGGTATTAGAAAAAAAACGCTTTCTTAAATATATTAGTTAAACAATATTAAAATTGATTTAAAAATAAATTTGATATGTTTTGATAATAAAAAGAGTTTTTTTTTTTTCAAATATCTTTAAAAAAATTTAAAATAATTTTTAAAAAGGTGTTTTTTAGCTCTTGAACCCCAGTGCCAAATAAGAACTAGTTAACAGTTAAATTTGATAAATCATTTTTTTTTTTTTAGAAAATAAAATAACTGAATAACTGATTTTAACATAACCAAGGAATTTCTTTTCCTTGAATTTTCATATACTGTACTATATTCTTGTTTTGCATTAACAGTTAAGTGAACAAGAAGATCTCATCGTATGGATGCGTACAGCAGCACTGCCGACATTTAGAAAACTCTACGGAAAGATAGAGACAGATCTTCAAGCCAATGATATAATTGAAGTTGAAATACAAAACAACTACAATTCTTATGGCTATGGAGGCAAAAAGAGATTAGTCCTTTCCACCACTACTTGGATAGGCGGCAAAAATGACTTTCTAGGCATTGCATATGTATTCATTGGTGGCTTGAACTTGCTCTTAGCAGTAAGCTTCATTCTAATTTTTGTGCTTAAGCCAAGGTGAGTTAATTCTTCAAACCAACTCTGTTTCTAATTTACTAGTTAATTATCAACTCATAATAAGTATGAACCTTTTATATATGAAAGATTATGCGAAATTAGTGGGACCGTAAGAAAAGGGCTAGAGCTGTTCGAAACACTCTAACTTATAGAGAGACGTTACAAATAGTATCAGAGTTATTCTAAATCAGAAAAATAGTGCAAAATCAGTGGGACTGTAAGAAAAAGGGCTATTTATGTAAGATGATATGGAGTCACCCGGGACACTAGCAAATCACATTATCCAAGGGCTCGGTCCTTGTTTGACTTCAACTTGCAATGAGAACTTCGCAAAATTGAGCGGGAGAAATTGTAGTGTTTCACATCGACTATTAAATAAGTTGGATTAATCATTTTGAGTCCAATAAAAAGCGGATCATTCAAAAGTTATTTGAGTCAGTTTTGATCGGACCCTTACAAATTTTTACGTTAAATATATATATATCGAAATATATGAAAATTATTAATAAAATATATAACATATATACAAATTTAAACATAAATATTTACCTCAAAGGATTATTATTCTCATTATTATATAAGTTGGAACTTACAGTAGCTGAATTTTCAATTAAAAAAATTATTGTACATGTTTAAAGTGGTTGTTTTGGTACAATTTTGTAGGCCTTTGGGAGATCCAAACTACTTGTCTTGGAACAAGCAAGCAACAAGAACTCCAAATTAGGTTGGTTTGATAATTTCTTTGAGGCATGAATACATTTTCCTTGACAAGACTCAATTCTGTATAAATAAAAGAAAGGGAGAAATAGAATTGAAATTATCATTGACAACTTCTTAACTTGAAACATATATTCAAGGTTGTATCTTTTTGAACTCTTTTTCCTAATCCCTACCAATTTGTTGTCAAAAATAAAAGTCTCTGATTTTATTTTTAATGACTTTCTATAGCCTCATACAACCTTATTAGTATTGCTGCTTTTATATTTCATGGGAGAATTACTATTTGGTCACTCAATTTCGTAAAATTGTCTATTTTTCTATTGAAGGCATTTTAGATTTGAAGCACTTATCGGCTAAAACTAACATCAAGACTGATTAGTAGATTTTTTAATTGTCTATTTTTCTATTGAAGGCATTTTAGATTTGAAGCACTTATCGGCTAAAACTAACATCAAGACTGATTAGTAGATTTTTTAGAAATTCATGGACGTTTTAGTATATTTTATAAAATTAAAAGACTAATTAGTAAATTTTTCTATATTATAAAGACTTTAGTACTAAATAATAATTTTTTATATTTTATTATTCTTTCTCCAAATATATAGATTATTTTATTAAAGACAAGTTGTACTACAAAGAACGAAAGCCAGGTAGCACAGAGAAAGTTGAAAAAGAGAAATAGTTGGAATATTAAACCTATCATAGGATAGAAAGAAGCCTGTAAAGGAAAGAAATTAAAGAAAAGCATAACAGCCGGGATGTCTATTACCAGTAAAAGCCACTAAAGGTAGGCTATAAAAAGGTTGTCTGTCAGTTTTAGCAGAAGAAAGGAAAGATGGAAAAATAATTGTTATGTTTGGTTTTTAAATGTTTAATGTATACGAAACTCCTATTGCCTTTGAAAATCTGATTTTTTTTGTTTGCGAATATGGTGCATAAACTCTGGAAAAAAAGTGCATAAACCATTAGAAAAAGAAGAACTTATAACAGAAAAAACATTTGATAAAATTCTCTCCACTTACGATTGTCCATATATAAAAAGTGATTTCCATATAAAATAGGAATCCTCACTCTATTGCTACCCTACAAGCTCAATCTCTCTCTCTGTATACTATATTTTAAAATTTAGACAGCAGCATATTGCCCTAATACTATTAAAGTAATAATTTAATAACAGTTTAAAATGATTACAAATAAAATTCACTTTTTCGCTATATATAATAATATATTTTAATAAAAAAATTTATTTTATATTTAATAAAATTTTAATTTTAATTGCGCTTTATATCCGTGTTGCTATTGACCTATGGCAACAATTAAAGTATATAAAGTAATAATTTATAATTGTTGCCTTAGACCTGTTTCGTGATACCGATGTATTAGAGGTATGACTCATAATTTTAGTAGAATTCTTTTTCTAATTAGAGTGGGAGACATATTCGTTAATAGATAGAAGACTAAATAGACTAGATCTTTTATTTACCTGTTATTCTTAAATTAAATGGGATTTTAATTAGATTAGGACTAAAGAATCTAACAATATATATAAAGTATGATTGATAGATTATTTTGGCTTTACCATTGCACGAGGAGCTTTGTCAATTGTAGAGTGGATTTGCCCATTGTGGTGAGGGGCCGTACCCAATTGTGGAGAAGAGCTTTTATCCATTGAGAAAAAGAGCTTTTGAGCTTGTAATATATTTACCCATTGAAAGAGACTAACTAATATATTTACTATGAACAATTTATATTAAGGGTCTAAATTAGGAATGTTGAGTTGATGGATAGATAACTTGAGCTTATTATAGATGATTTTATTGTAGATAGTGAAAGATGGATGCTGATGGATGCCGATGGATGTAACCCTACGTTGAGAGTGTAAACCACATTAACGTTTTGTGTTTTGATTTTATAATTTGTAGGTGATTATCTCAATAAATTGGTATCAAAGGTGAAGTTTGTCATGTCAAATATGTAGAGCACAAAATTTGAGATTTTAAAAAATAAAGATTTGAATGATTCAAACTCAAATACGAAGATTTAAAAGGTTTAAGATGAAGTTTGAATATTTGATGAATGGAAACACCAAGGTATGTTTGGTTGATGGATTTTGAGTTAAGATAGAGATTATTAGATTTATGACTAATAATCTCAGCGGAACTCTTTTATTCGAGTGAAAGACCTATGGACTAGATAAATTAAATCTTTTATTTATATATTATTTGTAAACTAAATGAGATTTCTAATTAGATTAGGATTGAAGGTGTAATAATATAAATAGTAGTGCACTATAAATGGTAGTATGGTTGATAGATTATTTGTATTTTGACATTATAGAGAGTGGATTTATCCATTGTGCTGAAGGACTTTGAAGAAGGCTTTTGTCCAAATATGTAATTTTTTTTATATTATTTTTTTTTTTCAAACTTGAAAATCATGTATATAAATAGGCTTGTATATCTTCTTCAAAATGCTTAATAAAGAAATACTTTCCTTTATCCTATGCAAATCTCTACATGTATTAGAGCTACCAAATATGAATTCTCAATTAGTTGCTCTTTCTTCCATTACGGTTGCTTTTTTGCCTTTTACTGCCTCTCATACATTCTCAATCAAGCTTACCTCTTGAAACTACCTAGCATGGAAGACTCGTCTTATTCCTCTCCTTAATTATCAAATCTCACCTCTTTTATTGATGGCACTTTTCTTCCTCCATCTCAAACCATTACCAACCCAACTAATGAATCTGAAAAAAAAAAAAATACCCAACCTTCAAAATGAATCATGGTTCAAAAAAGACCAAATGCTTTTAACCTTAATTTTATTCTCTCTCAGTGAAAAAATATTTCCTTGTATAATTGGCCTACCTTATCTTTTGTTATATGGAAAGCACTTGCTGATTGCTTTGAAACTATATAACAAATTCATCAACTCTAATTGCATATTGAATTAAAAGAAATTAAAAAATGAATTATCTCTGTCCAAATATCTTCAAATGGCCAAAGTTTTAGCTAATGACTTATCTGTTGCTGAACGTCCTCTGTCATCTATTGAATTTATAGCCATCATCTATTGTAATATAGTTCAAATATTCCACTCAATTATCACTGCTCTTAACCTATGGGCAAAACCTGACTCCTTTTATGAATTGCATGGCCAACTTGTCACTCATGAGATTTTGATTGAAAGTGGCAAGAACTCCCAATAGCTAATACGGTCTTTTGGACTAACACTTCATCTCCACTGCTGCCAAATCTATAATATTTATCTTATACACAACGTCGAAATTTTAAATTCAACAACTGATACTGTGGACTATGCTAGATTTTTTTTTTCTAGAGAAATCACACTATTGATAAATGTAGGAGGCATTATGCAGATTATAGGCCATTTAATATACAGGCAAATTACTCTATAGTTCCATTCATGTCACCACCATCTACGGTGCTAGTTACTTGATATCTTGATACTGTAGCCAACTTCATGTTACACCTTCAATATCCACATTGCAAACCTCAAATGAATACACAAATTTAGATAAGCTCCATGTTGGTGATGGTCAAGAATTGCATCTTTCTCATACTAGCAATACTGCTTTCCCCTCCACAAATAGTAATATGGCTTTAAATAATATTCTTTGTGTTCCCTCTATTGTAAAAAATATCCCTTCAGGTAAGAAATTTACGAAAGATAACAATTGCTTCTTTTTTTTTTAAAAAAAAATTTTGGCCTAACTATTTTATTGTTAAGGATCAGATAACCAAAACTTTGCTTCTCCAAGGTCTAAGTGAGAATGAATTTTATTCCATCTAACCTAAATAAGCTTCCACATCAACCTACTCAACGATGGATGGCTGGCATACTCTTTTAGGACATCCAAATGCTTGCATCCTTTTTGGGACATTAAAATATTTTGATTTGCCTTGTTGAAACTCTACTTGCATACCTTGTTCCTCATGTGCATTAGGGAAATTAAGTAGAAGTCCTTTAGCATCTGTTGATAATAAAAGTAGCTTACCTTTTGACATTATTCATTCTGATATCTGGAGACTAGCCCCAATTATCATCTTTGGGTCAACATTACATGTTAATTTTTATAAATAACTATACAGGATTCACTGGAGTCTACTTAATTCAAAATAGAAGTAATATTTACTCTACTTTTCTTAATTTTCAAGCATTAGTTGAAAGATAATTTAGTTAAATAAATAAAAGCTTTTCATTCAGATTGGGGAGAAAAATATAAAAAAAATTATAAAAATATTTTATTCAAAATGAATTTCATCATCCTCATTGCATGTCCTTATACTTATGAGCAGAATAGAAATTTGAAAGTAAAATTAGATATTTGGTCGATATAGGCTTGACTCTATTAGATCATTCTAAAATTCCTTTTAAACATTGGAATTTTGCTTTTGAAATGGAATGTGAATTAGGACTTAATTGTCAAAAATTAAGAAATTCAAATATAGACGTGAATGAAAAAAAAAAGTTTGAGCTATAATGTAGAATAAACCTAAATTAATATTGGGTTGTAATTACTTATTAGCACATCAAATAGAAGAGAGATTGAAATGATATATTCGAGGCTATGAATTGCAGGGTTGTATTTTTTTTTTTCTGTTATTATGCAAAACAAAATTCTAAATTAATAATTTTAGTAATAACTCATGATATAATTTTAGTTTGGCCATAGTATTGGCTACTTTAGTAGAATTTTATTCAAAGGGAAGACACATTATAACCATGATTTGTCAGATGTAATAAAATCTCAAGGTTTGGATTCTACATTCTTGCTCAGTTCTTCCAGTTTCTTCATCCTCAATCTTTCACTCTCAGTGAGCAGCTGATAAGAGAACAGGGAAAACATTGAAAAGAATAAAAGGAAAATTAATTTAAAAATAAAAAATAAAAAAGCTTGTATTTCAATACAAAATATATTATGTACCTCCATTAATGTGGTAACTAGTTGAGCTTTCTCTTTGTTCTTTTCATTAAAAGCTTCAAGTGCTTCTTTATATTCTTTCTCCTGTTTCCAAACATGACATGAATTTGATTGTATTAGAAAGAAAAGAAAAGAAAAGATTTGTCTATGAGTTCAAAAAATGCACCTTCTTTTGGCAGCTCTGTCCCAATGGCTTCAGCTCTCTATTAGCCATGTCTATTCTCTTACGTATTAGCCCAACTTCTTTTCTCATTGGATCAACCAGCACTTCAAGCTCCTGATATAACAATAATAATTTACCAAGTAAAATTTTATTATTTTTAAGTTTTATAAAATTAAATTGCATTTTTTTTCAATTTCTTTTATATACTTTTGATGACGGCTGAATTTCTGGCATCCGAACTGAGTCCGGATCTTAAAAAGAAAAACCAGACTCAAAGCCCAATAGACTCTACTGAGCAAGCCGACCATCAGCGCGCTATCCAGCTCGTGACTAAGGCAGGTCGAATTGACCCAATGCCAAGATCCATCAAAGAAAAGCCACGGGAGGTAGGAAAGCAGGTCCACCGTAGGGAAATTAAATGGTCGCCTGACAAGAATGGTCTGCTGGTATGTCCGTACATACGGACCTGAGTGACAGAGACAGGTGATGCTGTAGCAGGATGGCGGTTACACGTTACTAGAGGATAAGGAAAAAGGAAAAGTACTCACACGCCTGTAAACCCTACCCTCTCTGAATCTCAGAACATCAACTTCAATGATTAGAATCTCAGAATATATAGTTTTTAAATTGAGATTATTACTAGAAGATTTTAGATTCAAATTTAACCAGAAATGGAAATTTTATATTGAAAAGGATAATTAAAGGACTTTTATTGAAAAAAAATTCACATTGTTCTTTGCTTATAGTATCAGAAAAAGGCAAAAACTTACTTCCCAAATATGAGTCAAGCGCTTAGCTTCTTCTTCAGCACGGACCAATTGGAGTTGAACTTTTTCTCTAACCTCCATCTTTTTCCTCTCAATCTCCTCTTCTCTAGCTTGAAGTGTTGCTATGTCAAATTTTGAAGTCTCTTCTTCTTCGTTATTCTCTTCCATTGATAGCCTTCCACTGCTTCCAATGTTCTTCATTTTTTTTCAATATTCTATTCTCTCAGTTTTGGATTTTACGAGTAATCGAAAACCATTTGTATGTGTTTTGCTTTTGCTTCAAAACTCCCTTTCACTAGAAGTTGCTTTCTTTTCACTATATTCCTAAGAAAGAAAGACAGATACTTCCCAAGAAACCGACTTGCTTTCACTTAAAAAAATTGCAATAAAAGCAAACTGATAAATCTATGAGATCTTAATATATACCCACACTATAAGAAATGTTAAAATCAGCAGAAAAATATTTTGTAATTAAAACATAAAATTTGCTATTATAATTTTATTGTAGAAATATATAATTATTGTTTTTTATTACTACAAAATAGTTGTGAAGTGTATTTTATAATAAAATTGTAGTTGTTATTAAAAAAAATTATTAAAAGTTATGTTTTTATTTGGAGGTATTGAATAAAAAAATTTAAATCTTTATAATAATTTATATTTTTATCCAAAACTTTAATATTAAATTGAATTTAAAAAAGTTAATTATAAATTACAATATAATTCTTAAAATTTTATATTATTAATAGATTTATTGGCTCAAAAAGACAACTTTGCAGTTTTTCATATTTATAGTCTAAATTTTTAATTTTAAATAAAAAAAATTTAATATTTAAATTTATTGTAACCAGCAACTTTTAAATTAATTTTAATTAAAATTAAATTAACTTACACGATATGTTATATGTTATTATTTTTATCATATAAGTAATTTGATTAAATGAAATTAAACTTTAATTTAGATTATAAATTCTTAATTATATGAAAAATTTTAAATTATATAATTAAAATATTTAATTTTCTTATAATTAAATAAGAATTTTAATTCAAGATTTTAGATAACTAAGGGTTTAAAATCTTAATTAAAGTTTAGTTTAAATTAATCAAGTTATTTATATGGTAAAAATAATGACACATGGTGTGCTGGTGCGCTATGTGAGTTAATTTAAATATGGTCAAATTTAATTTAAAAAATTGCTACAATTACAATAAATTTAAAAATTTATGTTATAAATGTAAAAACTTACAAGGTTGAGATTTTTTTAACAAATAAACTATTAATAAAATATATAATTCATTAATTTACATTTTATATTGAAATTAAATATATTATATATTTATTATATATAATATTAAATATATTATAAATATTTATTACAAATACATTCATATTATATAAAATATCACATATTAATAATATATATTAAAATATTTTATTGAATGCTTATATTCAATATTATAAATTATGTGTGATATAACATAACAATCGCACAAAATAAGTCATGAACTGTCACCATAGGATAGGGTTGCGTGGTAAGAAACTTGATAAGCCGATGCATGGTGTCGCCCGTGGAAAAGAAGGTCCGAACACAGTTGTAATACCCGGCTAGACTCCGGCATCGGAATTTTCACTTTCCAGCGGAATCTCGGATGTCGGAACCCTCTAGAAGGGTAGAATATGGTTTTCTAAAGTGTTTTCATGTGTTTTTGTGGTTTTAATAAAAAAAGAAATTGATTTTTGAAAGAAAAAGACCAAGGGAGAAAACCCAGGTTCGGCCGCCGAACATGGAGAGTTTGCGGAAGCACCTTTGGCCCCCGAAGGTGGTTTGGCCAGCCACCTCTAAAAGGCCCATTGTCCGAAAATGGCGAGTTTTCTCTCTCTATTTTCGGGCATAGGTGAGATTTCGCCTTCCTTTGGTTAATTTTGTGTTTTCCTTCAATCTCTTCAAGTTTTGATGAGTTTTTACTTTGTTTTGAAGATTTTTAAGCTAAGATCAAGTTTTTGGAAGCTTGGAGATCCCCGGAGCTTGATTTCTCCAAATCTCCAAGTTTGGATCACCCTCCTCTCGATCTTCAAGAGGTAAATGTAGATCCTTCTCTTCTTTCATGTTTTAAGTAAGTTTTGAGAAGGGGTTAAGGGGGTTTTTGGGGGATTTATTTAGAGTTATGTTAGAGTTTGTTTGGTCTCTCATTTGAGTCCACCTATGTAGGTTCGGACCCGAGGAACCGAGGAGGCCAGCAGTGTTAGCTGCTTCGGAGTTAGTTCAGAGTCAGCCAGAGGTGAGTAGAACAGAACTACTTTCTATTTTAAAAATGATTAAACTCCTAAGCATGTTCATGCATCACAATTGCCATGTTTATAGGTTGTTGCATTAGAAATCACGAATCTGATGCATTGCATGATTTGCTGTTGATGTGGATGGATATTGGATGATCCATTAGCCCTCGATATGATATGTTATGCTATGATATGCTGTCCCGCTAGAGCATTTGATGAGGGCTTTAGTGTGGAGTTTTTATGTTTTCAGTTATGGTGCATGCACAGGTCAAGCTTGGTGTATGAAACGGTTTAAGCTTTTATGGAAATGTATGATCATGTATGGAATTTATCAGGTATGATAGGATGTATAGTAGGCTTGCTACGAGTCTCGGTGACCTTAAGTCGATCTGGATCCTAGCGCCGGTAGCGGTCCGGTTTTCGGGTCGTTATAGATTGGTATCAGAGCCCTAGGTTCATATGGTCGGACCTAGAGTGTCGGGCTCATAGATGTTATAGAAGGGCAAGCACAATAGGAAAATCATGTCCACTAGGATAGGATATAGAGTCCTGTCTTGTTAATGATGTGAAATGCCATGATAATATGCATGTGCATTAATGATATGTGATGTATATGGTGCGGGTTCATGTGTTTCCACATGAACCATATGATGCTAATGTGTATATATTGTGTTTCAGAAATTAGAATGCGAGGCACTCGTCGATCTACACGATTGACTGGAGTCTCACCAGAGAATGAGGGCATAGATGCCCATCTCCCTGCCTTGCCAATAGTAATGTCATGCAGATCAAGTAGAGAGGGAACGTCAAGGGACCCTAGAAGGTCTTTTGATGTAAGCAGAAGTGGAACAGTTCAGGGTGGTATGTCAGCTGATATGAGGGGATCAGAGGAGGATGAGCAGAGAAGAGATGGTAGCTTGGGCATGAGCATGTCGGAAGAGGGCATGGGAGAATCTCAAGGAGGCGCTCAGGTCTCGGGGTTTGGTTATCCACCCCAGAATCAACCCTTTCCACAGGGCCCAGGATATCCGATGGGGGGTACATCGGATTACTCCAGCTTTAACTCATATCCCTTCTACGTGCCTTACCCTCCCTTTTACCCACCATACCCCCAATACCCCATGTATCCACCCTCACCCTTCTATCCAAATCCAGCAAACCCTAACCCAGGGAATGTTGCACCTCCTCCACCACCAACAGAACCCATGGTCCTAAATATCCAAACACCTAAGCCTAGCTCATCTGGGGGTAGCAAGGTAAAGATGACCGATTACTTGAAACTGGATGCTCCCAAGTTTAAGACTGGTGATGATCCGTTTGAGTATCTCAAAATGGTAAAGATGATTATAGATGAGTTGGGGGCAGATGATAATAGAGCCATTCAGATGGCGGGATTCACTTTGAAGTGCAAGAAAGCACGAGAGTGGTTTAAAAACTATGTGGACTCGGGGTTGGGGAGCTTGTTCTGGGAGGAGTTTGCAAATGAGTTTGCAGGATGGGCTTTTCCTGATAGTTCCAGAGAGCTGAAAGTTGTGGAGTTTGAACAGCTAAGGCAAACAGAGGAGATGAGTGTAGATGAATACACAGACAGGTTTCTGGAGTTGCTGCAATATGTGGGCCAAGCTTATGATACGGATCAGAAGAAGGCCAGGAGGTATACCATAAGACTCCACCCCAGGTATTCCTCCCTAATTCTAGCAGCAGAGAGAGAGGACTTCCACACCATAGTGGATCCAGCACGAAAGATGGAGGCTAGTGCCATCATTCAGGGAACAGTTAAGCAATCAGTGGCTCAATCTTCGGGTTCCAAGACCCCAGGTGGGGGAAAGTTAGATCCCTCTTCTCTGAGTGCAGCAGTTTCAGGCAATAAAAAGTGGGACAGAGGCCTCAAAAAGTCCAAGAAGAATAATTTCTGGAACAGGTTGAAGTCAGGTCTGGGTTTAGGTGGCAGTTCGAGCTCAGGCTCAGATGGTTCAGAATGCTTGAGGTGTGGTAAGCCACACAAAGGAGTGTGTCGGTTTGGGACGACAGCCTGCTTCAGGTGCGGGCAGGAGGGACACATGGCTCAGGAGTGTCCTAGGGCACCTTTTATGGCACCGTCCCAGCAGACGGCTTCAGGTAGTGTAGCTCAGCCAATAGCTCCAGCCGTGACACAGGGCAGTGGCAGAGGCAGAGGGAGAGGGGCAGCCTCTTCTTCAGCAGGTTCCCGGGGTGAAGGTCCGTCAGCTCCAACTCGGATCTTCACTATGACACAACAGGAGGCAAACACATCCAACACCGTAGTGTCAGGTAATCTCATCATTGGTTGTTCAGATGTGTATGCTTTAATGGACCCTAGTGCATCTCATTCTTTTGTTGCTTCGAGAGCCGTAGAGAGGCTGGGTTTGATAGTTTCTGGATTAGAGTGTCCCCTCTGGGTCAGTGGACCCAAGTATGACCCATCAGTAGCAGAGTCAGTCTGCCGGTTCAGTCCAGTATTTGTTGAGGGTAGATGCCTTCCAGCCGACCTTGTGGTTCTAGACTTGACGGATTTTGATGTCATTCTAGGGATGGATTGACTATCTACTCATGGTGCTACCTTGGATTGCAGAGACAAGGTAGTCAGGTTCAGAGATCAGGATGGGTCAGTGGTTATCTTCAGGGGAGATAGGAGGGGTATGCCTAGAGGTCTGATATCAGCCCTGCAGGCTCGTAGGTTGCTCAGGAGGGGTTGTCAGGGGTTTCTAGCTCATGTGAGAGAGCTGGATAGTCAGGTTAGGGAGCTCGTCTTAGTGCCCGTGGTCAGAGAATTCCCAGATGTCTTCCCAGACGAGCTTTCAGGACTATCACTTGTTAGGGAGATAGAGTTTAAAATAGAATTGATGCCTGGAACCAAACCAATCTTTATCCCTCCCTACAGGATGGCACCAGCAGAGTTGAAGGAGCTAAAGGAGCAGTTGCAAGAGTTGGTAGACAAGGGTTTCATCCGACTGAGTACCTCACCTTGGAGTGCTCCAGTGTTGTTTGTAAAAAAGAAGGATGGATCCTTGAGACTTTGTATCGACTACAGGCAGTTGAACAAAGTCACTATCAAGAATAAGTATCCGTTACCTAGGATCGATGATCTATTTGACCAGCTAGCTGGAGCAGGTTGTCTCTCCAAGATAGATCTGAGATCCGGGTACCACCAGCTGAGAATTAGAGAAGTGTAATACCCGGCTAGACTCCGGTATCGGAATTCCTACCATCCGATGGAATCTCGGATGTCGGAAGCCTCTAGTAGGGTAGAAACATGTTTTCATAAAATGTTTTAAGGTATTTCATGATGTTTTAGGGGGTTTTTGGGGGAGTATGTTAGAGTTATGTTTAAGTATGTTTGGTCCCTCATTGGAGTCCATCCGTGTAGGTTCGGACCCGAGGAACCGAGGACCCCAGCAGTGAGCCAGCTGCTACAGAGTTTTTCAGAGCTAGCCAGAGGTGAGTGGAATAAACCTTAAGTTTTAAAATAAATGAAATATGAATTTTGAGCATGACCCATGCATCATGAATACCATGAGCTATAGTAGGTTGTTTGCATTAGTATTCACGAATATGTTGCATTGCATTTATGATATTGATGTTGATGTGGATTGGTTATTGGATGATCCTTTAGTCCTCCCATGATATGATGATGTTATGGCATGATATGGTATGGAAGTCCAGGTTGTACCCATTCTACGTCCCTGGCACGATGTAAGAGAAAGTCCAGGTTGTACCCATTCTACGTCCCTGGCACAGTTGGACTGTATGATATGTTATGTTAAGGGAAAGACCGGTTGTACCCATTCTACGTCCCGGCACAGTTGGACTATGTAGAGGACTATTGGTGACAATACCATCCGAAATGTGATTTGTTGTGATGTGTTGCATTCCATGAAAGCATGAAATTTTAATATATTATTTTCACTATTCTGCTCACTGGGCTTTGTAGCTCACCCCTCTCCCCTAACCCCAGATGTGCAGGTATAGGGTAGACCAGGAGGTTAGCCAGAGTTTTGAAGTATATCTATGTAATAGTTAGATTGTGGACATGACAATTGTATTATGATGTAATGTAAGAGATTACAGTATGTTATGTAATGAGATATATTGAGGTTATAGACGTGCTTGACCCTATGAGTATTGTAATCCCTTTTGATACATGATCTATAGAAATGTTTTATAATGTTTATGTTTAAGCCAACTCATCTCATGTTGTATCGCCCGTTGGGGCATTGATGAGATCCCACAGAGGGATCATGATTATGATCATGACTATGTACATGTATGTTCAGGTTGAGTTGGATGTTAAAGGAAAAGTTTAAAATTTTTATGCATGTTGTTGATCATGTATGGGATTATACAGGTTTACAGGTTATATGTCAGGCTTGCTACGGGTCCCGGCGGCCTTAAGTCGACCCGGATCCTAGCGCCGGTAGCGGTCCGATTTTCGGGTCGTTACAGAATGGTATCAGAGCCCTAGGTTCATAGGATCGGACCTAGAGTGTCGGGCTCATAGATGTTCTAGAAGGTCAAGCACAATAGGAAGGTCATGTCCACTAGGATAGGATGTTGAGTCCTGTCTTGTATGATGATGTGAAATGCCATGATTTTGTACATGTGCATTAATGATATGCTATGCTATGTGATGTATGTGATGAGGGTTCATATGTGCCCACATGAACCATATGATGCTAATGTTTGCTTGTTATGAGCTGTTTTTCAGAGAATAGGATGAGAGGAACTCGTCGATCGGCACGATTGACTGGAGTGCCACCTGAGGATGAGGGCACGAGCGCCCGTCCTCCCACATTGCCTAGGGCAATGTCTTGTAGAGCCAATAGAGATAGAGTGTCAAGGGACCCTAGAAGGTCTTTTGACGTTAGCAGAAGAGGGACAGATAGAGGAGGAAGTTCTTCAGGAGTGAGGGAGGTTATGGAAGAGGATCAAAGGAGGGATGGGAACCTGGATGTGAGCATGGAGGAAGAAGGGACAGGGGAGTCTCAGGGAGGCGTTCAGGCCTCGGGGTTTGGTTTTCCACCCCATTATCCACCCTTCCCACAGGGTTCAGGGTATCCGATGGGAGGTACATCGGATTACTCCAGCTTTAACACCTACCCTACCTACATGCCTTATCCACCTTTCTATCCACCTTATACACAGTACCCAGCTTATCCACCCTCACCCTTCTATCCAAACCCGGCAAACCCCACCTCGGGGAATGCTGCACCTCCACCTCCACCACCTACAGAACCAGCAGTCCCAGTTACTCAACCTCCTAGACCTAGCTCAGCCGATGGGAGCAAGGTAAAGATGACAGATTACCTCAAGCTAGATGCTCCCAAATACAAGTCAGGGGATGACCCCTTTGAATATCTGAGAGTGGTGAAGACAATAACTGATGAGCTAGGGGCAAGTGACAGCAGGGCCATTTAGATGGCAGGGTTCACTTTAAAGTGCAAGAAGGCACGGGAATGGTTCAAGTGTTATGTGGACCCAAGAATAGACGGTATGACATGGGAGGAATTTGCGAATGAGTTCGCTGGATGGGCTTTTCCAGACAGTTCTAGAGAACTGAAGATGATTGAGTTTAAGCAACTGAGGCAGTCAGAGCACATGGGTGTAGAGGAGTTCACGGATAAATTCTTGGAGCTATTGCCTTTTTCAGGGCAAGCTCTAGATTCAGATACGAAGAAAGTCAAGAAATATGTTATGAAGCTGCATTCCAGGTACTCCTCGTTGGTTCAGTCAGCTGAGAGAGAAAGTTTCCACACTGTGGTAGATATGGCTCGAAGAATGGAGGCAAGTGCTATAGTTGAGGGGTCAGTGAAGCAATCAGTGACCCAGTCTTCAGGGGTTAAGACCCCAGGTAGAGGAGGACCAGGTTTCTCTTCTCAGAGCTCAGGTAAGAAGAGGTGGGATAGTACCACCAGGAAGCCAAAGAAGAACAAGTTTTGGAACAAGTTGAAATCCGGTCTGGGATTTGGCGGTGGCTCGAGCTCAGGCTCAGATGGTACAGAATGCCAGAGATGTGGAAGACCGCACAGGGGAGTGTGTCGAGCTGGGACTAACACGTGTTTCAGATGTGGTCAGGAGGGACACATAGCTCGGGATTGTCCTAGAGCGCCTTTCATGGGCCAGCCCCAGCAGACAGCTTCTGGTAGTGTGGCACAGCCAGCAGTTCCAGCCACAACTCAGGGCAGTGGCAGAGGTAGAGGGAGAGGGGCAGCCTCTTCTTCTGGTTCCCGAGGTGAAGGTCCATCAGCTCCAGCCAGGATCTTCACCATGACTCAGCAGGAGGCTAACACATCCAACACCGTGGTGTCAGGTAATCTCGTCATTGGGTGTTCTGATGTGTATGCATTAATGGACCCGGGTGCATCTCATTCATTTATTGCTCCGAGAGCCGTTGAGAGGTTGGGTCTGATAGTCTCTGGGTTAGAGTGTCCCCTATGGGTCAGTGGACCCAAGTGTGACCCGTCAGTGGCAGTGTCAGTCTGCCAGTACAGTCCAGTTTTTGTTGAGGGAAGATGCCTCTCCGCCGACCTTGTGGTTCTAGATTTGACAGACTTTGACGTCATTCTAGGGATGGATTGGCTATCTACCCATGGTGCTACCTTGGACTGCAGGGACAAGGTAGTCAGGTTCAGAGATCAGAACGGGTCAGAGGTCGTCTTCAGAGGAGACAAGAGGGGCACACCTAGAGGTCTGATATCAGCTCTTCAGGCTCGTAGGTTGCTTAGGAAGGGATGTCAGGGGTACTTAGCTCATGTGAGAGAGCTAGACAGTCAGGTCAGGGAGCCGGCCTCGGTGCCAGTTGTCCGAGAGTTTCAGGATGTCTTTCCAGATGAGCTTCCAGGTTTACCACCTGCTAGGGAGATAGAGTTCGAGATAGAGTTGGTACCTGGAGCTAGATCGATCTCTATCCCTCCCTACAGGATGGCCCCAGCCGAGTTAAAGGAGTTGAAAGAGCAATTGCAGGAACTGGTAGAAAAGGGCTTCATCCGACAGAGTACCTCACCTTGGGGTGCTCCGGTCTTGTTTGTGAGGAAGAAGGATGGATCCCTTAGACTTTGTATCGACTACAGGCAGTTGAACAAAGTCACTACCAAGAATAGGTACCCATTGCCAAGGATCGATGATCTATTCGACCAGCTAGCCGGAGCGGGTTGTTTCTCCAAAATAGATCTAAGATCGGGGTACCATCAGCTAAGGATAAGGGATGAGGATGTGCCGAAGACAGCTTTCAGGACCAGATATGGGCATTTTGAGTTCCTTGTAATGCCGTTCGGGTTAACCAACGCCCCTGCAGCATTCATGGATCTCATGAACAGAGTGTTTAGCCAGTACCTGGATCACTTCGTTATTGTCTTCATAGATGATATCTTGGTGTATTCCAGGAATGCAGAGGAGCATGCCCATCATCTGCGGTTGGTCTTGCAGACTTTGAGGAAACATGGCTTGTATGCCAAGTTCTCTAAATGTGAGTTCTGGCTGAGGAGCATTTCGTTCTTAGGGCATGTAGTGTCAGAGAATGGTATAGAGGTAGACCCCAAGAAGACAGAAACTGTAGCTAACTGGCCTAAACCCACTTCAGTGACAGAGATTAGAAGTTTCTTGGGTTTAGCAGGTTACTACAGGAGGTTCGTTCAGGACTTCTCGAAAATAGCAGCTCCTCTGACCAGACTAACCAGGAAGAATCAGAAGTTTCTGTGGACCGACCAGTGCGAAGAGAGTTTCGAAGAGCTTAAGAAGAGGTTGACTTCAGCACCAGTTTTAGCTCTGCCATCTAGTGATGAGGACTTTACCTTCTTTTGTGACGCGTCCCGTGTGGGACTGGGTTGTGTACTGATGCAGAATGAGAAGGTGATTGCTTATGCTTCTAGGCAGCTGAAGAAGCATGAGTTGAATTACCCCACACATGACCTAGAGATGGCAGCAGTAATCTTTGCACTCAAGATGTGGAGGCACTACCTCTATGGGGTAAAATGTGAGATCTTCACAGATCATAAAAGCCTGCAATACATCCTGAGTCAAAGAGATTTGAACTTGAGACAGAGGAGGTGGGTGGAGCTGCTAAGTGACTATGATTGCAAGATTCAGTATCATCCGGGTAAGGCGAATGTCGTGGCAGACGCCCTAAGCCGGAAGTCACTAGGCAGTCTATCCCACATATCGGCAGGGAGGAGGCCAGTGGTGAAGGAGTTCTACAAGCTTATTGAGGAAGGTCTACAGATGGAGTTGTCTGGTACAGGTGCCTTGGTGGCCCAGATGAGAGTAGCACCCGTGTTTCTGGAGCAGGTGGCTCAGAAACAGCATGAGGACCCGGAGTTAGTGAAGATTGCCAGGACTGTTCAGTCAGGCAATGATAGTGAGTTCAGATTCGACAGCAAGGGAATCCTCCGCTATGGGAGCAGACTATGTGTACCAGATGACATTGGGCTAAAAGGAGACATTATGAGAGAGGCTCATAATGCAAGATACAGCATTCACCCCGGAGCCACCAAGATGTATCAAGATCTAAAGAAGGTTTATTGGTGGCCAGCTATGAAGAAAGAAGTGGCACAGTTCGTGTCAGCCTGCGAAGTGTGTCAGAGGGTGAAGCTGGAACATCAGAAGCCGGCTGGAATGCTTAACCCGCTACCTATTCCAGAGTGGAAATGGGAAAATATAGCTATGGACTTTGTAGTGGGGTTACCGGCGGCGTCCAACAGAGTGGACTCCATATGGGTGATTGTGGACAGACTCACCAAATCTGCTCACTTCATTCCTGTCAGGAGTGGCTACTCTGTGGACAAGTTGGCGCAGGTATATGTGGATGAGATCGTCAGGCTGTATGGGGTTCCTGTTTCAATAGTGTCAGATAGAGGGCCCCAGTTCACCTCCAGGTTTTGGCGGAGTCTGTAGAACGCCATGGGTACTAGGTTGGATTTTAGTACTGCCTTCCACCCCCAGACTGATGGACAGTCAGAAAGGACCATCCAGACTATTGAGGATATGCTCAGAATGTGTGTGTTGGACTTTGGCGGTTCTTGGAGGCAGCATCTACCTTTGGTGGAGTTTGCCTACAACAACAGCCATCATGCTAGCATCGGGATGGCTCCATATGAAGCTTTGTACGGAAGGAAGTGCAGATCACCTGTTTGCTGGGAAGAAGTTAGAGAAAAGGCCTTAGCAGGGCCTGAGCTAGTAGAGATCACCAGCAGGGTGGTACCCATAATCAGAGAGAGAATCAAGACTGCTGCCAGCAGACAGAAGATCTATGCAGACATCCGCAGAAGACAGTTAGAGTTTCAGGAGGAGGATCTGGTATTGCTCAAGGTGTCTCCTATGAAGGGAGTGGTTCGCTTCGGAAAGAAAGGTAAACTAGCCCCACGATACATCGGACCCTTTGAAATCTTGCAAAAGATTGGGAATGTGTCGTACAAGCTGGATTTACCTGCTTCAATGGAAAGAATCCATCCGGTTTTCCATGTTTCAATGTTGAGGAAGTTTGTGTCAGATCCGAGCAAGGTTCTTAGTGAGCCTGATGTGGAGGTCCAAAAGGATCTCACCTATGTTGAACAGCCAGTACGGATCATAGACACCCAGATCAGAAAGTTAAGAAACAAGGAAATCCCGATGGTGAAAGTCCTGTGGAACCACCACAATTTAGAGGAATGCACTTGGGAGACACGGGAGTCTATGCTCCAGCAGTACCCTCATCTCTTTTAAGGTTAGATCTCTTTGTGTGTATGTGCTATGTATGTATGTTATGTTTTATGCCATGCTATGTGTGCTAGTTGAGGTACATTCGGGGACGAATGTTCTAAAGGGGGGGAGAATGTAATACCTGGCTAGACTCCGGTATCGGAATTCCTACCGTCCGATGGAATCTCGGATGTCGGAAGCCTCTAGTAGGGTAGAAACATGTTTTCATAAAATGTTTTAAGGTATTTCATGATGTTTTAGGGGGTTTTTGGGGGAGTATGTTAGAGTTATGTTTAAGTATGTTTGGTCCCTCATTGGAGTCCATCCGTGTAGGTTCGGACCCGAGGAACCGAGGACCCCAGCAGTGAGCCAGCTGCTACAGAGTTTGTCAGAGCTAGCCAGAGGTGAGTGGAATAAACCTTAAGTTTTAAAATAAATGAAATATGAATTTTGAGCATGACCCATGCATCATGAATGCCATGAGCTATAGTAGGTTGTTTGCATTAGTATTCACGAATATGTTGCATTGCATTTATGATATTGATGTTGATGTGGATTGGTTATTGGATGATCCTTTAGTCCTCCCATGATATGATGATGTTATGGCATGATATGGTATGGAAGTCCAGGTTGTACCCATTCTACGTCCCTGGCACGATGTAAGAGAAAGTCCAGGTTGTACCCATTCTACGTCCCTGGCACAGTTGGACTGTATGATATGTTATGTTAAGGGAAAAACCGGTTGTACCCATTCTACGTCCCGGCACAGTTGGACTATGTAGAGGACTATTGGTGACAATACCATCCGAGATGTGATTTGTTGTGATGTGTTGCATTCCATGAAAGCATGAAATTTTAATATATTGTTTTCACTATTCTGCTCACTGGGCTTTGTAGCTCACCCCTCTCCCCTAACCCCAGATGTGCAGGTACAGGGTAGACCAGGAGGTTAGCCAGAGTTTTGAAGTATATCTATGTAATAGTTAGATTGTGGACATGACAATTGTATTATGATGTAATGTAAGAGATTACAGTATGTTATGTAATGAGATATATTGAGGTTATAGACGTGCTTGACCCTATGAGTATTGTAATCCCTTTTGATACATGATCTATAGAAATGTTTTATAATGTTTATGTTTAAGCCAACTCATCTCATGTTGTATCGCCCGTTGGGGCATTGATGAGATCCCACAGAGGGATCATGATTATGATCATGACTATGTACATGTATGTTCAGGTTGAGTTGGATGTTAAAGGAAAAGTTTAAAATTTTTATGCATGTTGTTGATCATGTATGGGATTATACAGGTTTACAGGTTATATGTCAGGCTTGCTACGGGTCCCGGCGGCCTTAAGTCGACCCGGATCCTAGCGCCGGTAGCGGTCCGATTTTCGGGTCGTTACAAGAAGAAGATGTGCCGAAGACGGCGTTCAGGACCAGATATGGGCATTATGAGTTCCTAGTGATGCCGTTTGGGCTGACCAATGCCCCTGCAGCATTCATAGATCTCATGAACAAAGTTTTCAGTCAGTATCTGGATCACTTTGTTATTGTCTTCATTTATGATATCTTAGTGTATTCCAGAAACGCAAAGGAGCATGCCCATCATCTGAGGATAGTTTTGCAGACCCTGAGGGAGCATGGCTTGTATGCCAAGTTCTCTAAGTGTGAGTTCTGGTTAAGGAGCATCTCATTCTTGGGGCATGTTGTGTCAGAATAGGGAATTGAAGTGGACCCCAAGAAGGTGGAAGCTGTAGCCAACTGGCCTAGACCCACTACAATTACAGAGATTAAGAGCTTTCTGGGTTTGGCAGGTTACTATAGGAGGTTCGTTCAGGACTTCTCCAAAATTGTCGCTCCTATGACTAGACTGACCAAGAAGAACCAGAAGTTTGCGTGGTCTGAGCAGTATGAGGAAAGCTTTGAACAGCTGAAGAAAAGGTTAACGTCAGCACCGGTGTTAGCTCTGCCTACCAGTAATGAAGACTTCATAGTTTTTTGTGATGCGTCCCGTGTGGGACTAGGTTGTGTGTTGATGCAAAATGAGAGGGTAATTGCTTATGCTTCTAGGCAGATGAAGAAGCATGAGTTGAATTATCCTACACATGACCTAGAGATGGCAGTTGTGATCTTTGCACTCAAGATGTGGCGACATTACCTTTATTGGGTAAAATGTGAGATCTTCACAGATCATAAAAGCTTGCAGTACATCTTGAGTCAGAGGGAGTTAAATCTGAGGCAGAAAAGATGGGTAGAACTGCTTGGTGACTATGATTGCAAAATTCAGTACCATCCGGATAAGGCAAATGTTGTGGCAGATGCCCTAAGCCGGAAATCACTTGGCAGTCTATCCCATATTACAGTAGAGAGAAGACCGGTGGTGAGGGAGTTTTATAAGCTCATTAATGAAGGGCTGCAGTTGGAGTTGTCTGGTACAAGTGCTTTGATACCTCAGATGAGAGTAACACCCGTGTTTCTGGAGCAGGTGGCTCAGAAACAGCATGAGGACCCAGAGTTAGTGAAAATTGTCAGAACTATTCAGTCAGGCAAGAATGAGGAGTTCAGATTTGACAGCAAAGAGATCCTCCGCTATGAGAACAGGTTATGTGTACTAGATGACGTGAATCTGAAGGGAGACATTATGAGGGAAGCTCATAATGCTAGGTACAGCATTCACCCTGGAGCCACCAAAATGTATCAGGATCTGAAAAAAGTTTATTGGTGGCCAGCTATGAAAAGAGAAGTGGCACAGTTCGTGTCTGCCTGCGAAGTATGTCAGAGGGTGAAGCTGGAACATCAGAAGCCGGCTGGAATGCTTAACCCACTGCCGATTCCAGAGTGGAAATGGGAGAATATAGCTATGGATTTTGTAGTGGGGCTACCGGCAACGTCCAACAGGTTAGACTCCATATGGGTGATTGTGGACAGACTGACCAAATCTGCTCACTTCATCCCCGTCAGGAGTGGCTATTCTGTGGACAAGTTGGCGCAGGTGTATGTTGAAGAAATGGTCAGGTTGCATGGGGCTCCCATTTCAATAGTGTCAGATAAAGGACCCCAGTTCACCTCCAGGTTTTGGCGGAGTCTGCAAAATGCTATGGGTACCAGGTTGGATTTTAGCACTGCTTTCCATCCACAGACTGATGGACAGTCAGAGAGGACCATCCAGACCATAGAAGATATGCTCAGAATGTGTGTGCTAGATTTTGGCGGTTCTTGGAGGTAGCACCTACCTTTGGTTGAGTTTGCCTACAATAACAACTATCATGCTAGCATAGGGATGGCTCCATATGAAGCTTTGTATGGAAGGAAGTGCAGGTCACCGGTCTGCTAGGAAGAAGTTGGAGAAAGGGCCTTAGCAGGGCCAGAGCTTGTAGAGATTACCAGCAGGGTAGTGCCCATCATCAGAGAAAGGATCAAGACTGCTGTGAGTCGGTAGAAAAGCCATACAGATGTCCGCAGGAAGCTTGTAGAGTTTCAGGAGGGAGATATGGTGTTGCTCAAGGTGTCTCCTATGAAAGGGGTGATTCGTTTTGGGAAGAAAGGTAAACTAGCTCCACAGTACATCGGACCCTTTGAAATCTTGCAGAAGATTGGGAATGTATCGTACAAGCTGGATTTGCCTGCTTCAATGGAGAGAATCCATCCGGTTTTCCATGTTTTCATGTTGCGGAAGTTCGTGTCAAATCCGGGCAAGGTTCTTAATGAGCCTGATGTGGAGATCTTGGGAGATCTCACTTATGTTGAGCAGTCAGTGCGGATCCTAGACACGTAGATCAGAAAGCTGAGGAACAAGGAAATCCGATGGTGAAAGTCCTTTGGAATCACCACAACATAGAAGAATGTACCTGGGAGACACGGGAGTCTATGCTCCAGCAATACCCTTATCTCTTCTAAGGTTAGTATTTTATGTTTTTGTGTGCTTCTTTGTTGCTAAGCTTGTGTGTTGAACATTTGGGGATGAATGTTCTTAAAGGGGGAAGAATGTAATACCCGGCTAGACTCCGGCATCGGAATTTCCACTTTCCGGTGGAATCTCGGATGTCGGAACCCTCTAGAAGGGTAGAATATGGTTTTCTAAAGTGTTTTCATGTGTTTTTGTGCTTTTAATAAAGAAAAAAATTGAGTTTTGAAAGAAAAAGACCAAGGAAGAAAACCCAGGTTCGGCCGCTGAACCTCAAGTTCGGCCAGCCACCTATAAAAGGTGGTCTGGCCCCCGAAGGTGGTCTGACCAGCCACCTATAAAAGGCCCCTTGTCCGAAAATGGGCGAGTTTTCTCTCTCTATTTTCGGGCATAGGTGAGATTTCGCCTTTCTTTGGTTGATTTTGTATTTTCCTTCAATCTCTTCAAGTTTTGATGAGTTTTTACTTTGTTTTGAAGATTTTTAAGCTAAGATCAAGTTTTTGGAAGGTTGGAGATCCCCGGAGCTTGATTTCTCCAAATCTCTAAGTTTGGATCACCCTCCTCTCGATCTTCAAGAGGTAAATGTAGATCCTTCTCTTCTTTCCTGTTTTAAGTAAGTTTTGGGGGGATTTCATCCTCTTATAGTATAAAAAACCAAGGATTCCAGAGACAATGGTACGTAATTTTTACACAACTATTCTTGAGTTCTAAGAAATTCCTTATACTCATCCTATTCTTCAGTTTACTGACTTGAGTATCGGAGTAGCTACTATAGGTGCTGATCACCTCACCTTCTTTTTTTTGCAGGATTGACCAATCATAACATAATTCTATTTTGGCCATATCATTTAGTTCCATTGCTGAGAAATCCATTGAATTTTCTCTGTTCATTTGGATTGAAATTGGTCCCTTATTCCATTCTAAAGTCCTTTTCTCTTAAAAAGAAGTTTTTCTTTACTTCCTCTCGAAATAGCCAATAATTCACAAGCTGCTACTAAGGTTGCTACTAATGTGAGAGTTATCATTTCTTCCACTCCTTGCAGTAGACAAAACACACCCTTTATAGTCAATAAAGTTGATCTTATTAATCTGAATAATAAGCAAATGCTCTAATATATCAAAAGATTGCAGGCTAATCTCAAGCAGTACAAAGCTCGAGGGGAGACATCTTTCACAGCTCCTAGGGGAAAGGAGCCTCTGTCGATCCCCGATGACTCGAGTAAAGGAAATCCAAATATGGTCCAAGGGGAAGACCGAGTTCGAGGAAGAAGAGTTATCAGAAGATGCTTCAAAGGAGGTTTATTGAAAGTTGGTACGGGCTGTTCAAAGATACCATAAGGAGCAAGAAGAGGACTTCAGCTTGGATGATGCCTCGCCTCTTTTAAAAGAGATCTTGACTGAAGCATTCTCCGCTAAGTTCAAACTCCTTAATTTGGACAAGTATGACAGGATGACAAATCCCAAGAGTCAGTTAACAATATTTAGGACGACCATGCAACTTCAGGATGTGAACGACTCTGTATTGTGTCGAGTGTTTTCCTCAATACTCATTCGTTTAGCTCAAAAATAGTACCAACATTTGAGCTCAGATTTAATTTAGAGTTTTTCACAATTCACTATGTTATTTAAGTCTATGTTTATTACTTGTATACCTCCCAATAAGCTCTACTCTGATCTGTGGAAGATTTGCTAGGGAGAGGGAGAGTCTTTAAGGGACTTTATTTCACGGTTTAACGCAGAGGCAATCTAGGTGGAGGGTTTAAATCATGAGATAGCATGTGAAAGCTTGAAGAAAGGAACCCACAATGCCAAGTTTATGGATTCCCTAATCAAGAGCCCATCCACTACGTATCAACAATTAATAGACAAGGTCCAAAAGTACATCAAGCTGAATGACAAAGTCCAGACATTAAGGGAGGACAAAAGGGCAAGTCAAAAGTAAAGTTAAAACCCAGAAAAGCAGAATATAAAGGAGACCACAAAAGCTATCAGTCTCCCGAAGGAGGGATGACTAGAGTAAGTATAAGAATTATACTTCATTGAATGACTCATAAACACGTATTCTAATACGTATCAGGTAAAATGATAAGTTGGTTAGGTGGCCTCCCAAGCTCAACTCTCAGAGAGCCGAAAGGCGAGATAGGACCAAATATTTTCATTTTCAAAAAGACTATGGATACACAACGGAGGAGTACCAGCAGCTGAAAGATGAGATCAAGAGATTAATAAGGGACGACACACTTTGAAAGTTTTCTAAAAAGGATAGAGAAGAGAGAAGGCTCGAACCCGAGATAACAACTCCTGAAAATACACTTAATCGGGAGCCTGTAGGGGTTATACATGTAACGGCAAGAGGACATGGCAAAGGTGAGGAAAAGAAATAAGTGAATCACAGAAGAAATCTTGAGTGTTCAATAAGAAGAGCCGGGTCTAGTTTTTTAATGTTGGAAGCTTAGCTTCAAAAGAGTAGATGTCACGGGCGATATGACCCTGTTTGGTAAGTTGGGCGAAAAATGACCATTTAGGGTCTCAAGAGTTTTTCATCCAGGGTCTTGTAAGTAGGCTAATTTAGATGGCCTAGTCTTTCCCTATGGGTGAAAAATTTGTAATCTAAGAAATTTTTATCAATAGTTAATGATGTATTTTCATGTGTTGTGTTTTTCAATAACAAGGTACATTGTGGTTGCCTTCTTCAAAAGGTTAAAGGCATCTCATGCCAGGCCACAAGGCGGGTTCTGCTAGGTTACAATCCGGTTGTCAATTCTCGCTAAGCAAGGTATCTCATGCCAGGCCTTAAGGCAAGTCCCGCCAGGCTATAATTCGGGTGTTAGTCTCGCTAAACAAGGCATCTCATATCAAGCCACAAGGCAGGTTCCGCCAGACCATAATTCAGGTGTCAGTCCTACTAAATAAGGCATCTCATACCAGGTCACAAGGCAGGTTCCACCAGACCATAATTCGAGTATTAGTCCCACTAAACAAGGCATATCATACCAAGCCACAAAGCAGGCTCCATCAGGACATAATTCGAATGCTAGTTTCGCTAAATAAGGCATCTCTTACCAGGCCACCAAGCAGGTCTCGCCAATCCCACATAATTTCTAAGGCATTTTATGCCGAAAGGCAGGTATCTGCCAACCTCAACCACCGAGTGTTAGTACCATATAAAGACATCTTACGCCTAAAGGCAAGTATCCACCAGCCTCAACGACCGAGTATCAGTTCCATGTGAAGGCATCTTATGCTTAAAGGTGGGCATTCGCCAGGTCAAACGATCGAGTGTTAGTCCCATATAATTAATAAGGCACCTTATGCTCAAAGGTGGGTATCCGCTAGGCCATGAAACCAGGTGTTAGTCCTATATTATAGAAATTTCTCTAAGGCATTTCACATCTAGGCAAATATCCACCAGGCCACATTTGTTGCTAAAATATCGGTATTAGTGGATGGTCAGTGACCCAAAAAAACGAAAGAATTGGTTATATTTTTCATATGAACTCCCCTTTTCTTATAGATTATAGACAAACTAATTATTTATAATTTATTTTTTTCTTATTCTATATTTTTATTTATATATTTATATTTATTTTTATTTTTATTATATTTATTTTTTATTTTATATGTTAGGTCCAAGTGTTGATCTCGTTTTCCAATTTAAATCAAGTTATTCATTTTATGGCCACTAGCTAGGCCAGTAATTGGACGTTATAGTTGGGTGTTAACCCCTTAGCCATCTCTTTAAGAGGTTACTTAAGTCTTATTGATGATAATTAGACAAGAGTTATGGTTGAATACCGATCATACAAATTTCATAAAAGTAAATGGCAAGATAACATGAAAAGCTGTTTCATTCAAAAGGAGTATTATTATTGCTTGCTCCTGAGTTTTTGTTACAAGTTCATCATTTGCTATTACAGTAGAAGCTGGGTTAGGAGGGTTGTCTTCGATTACCCCTTCCTCATCCTGTCCATCCTCACCTTCATCCTCCTTGCCCAGGAAATGTTGTCGATCCAGGAGAATTCCTCTGCAGGAAATCTCCTACTGAGCTCCTTTTTTATAGAGTCTTGACCTTGCACGAACATCTCCCCACCCCGAGCTGCCGTCTCTTCAAGTTCTGCTTCAAGTTCAGCGATCTGGGTAGAAACGACTCGGCCCCTTCAACCTGAGACTGTAACTCTCGGACTTGGCGCTGAAGCATGACCACTTGATCCTCGGCACTCTTTGCCTAATTCTCAAGGGCAAGCTTGGAAGCATTGGTCTCACCTAAGTCCGCTTTGAGCTTGTCCACTAACTCCATAGTCTCCTTCATAGTGCTCCTTACCTCATCAACCTGAGCCTTCAGCCTCGAGCACTCCTCTCACAGGAGATCTCTTGCACCCCGAACCCCTGTCTTAGAGCTTTATTACGCTCATTGGCCATATAGGCACAGATAGCACCCTCCAAGCTAGAGTGTATGATGTTGTCAAATAGGTCATCCGTCCTAATCTCGTTCAGATGATGATGGTCCTCAAGCCTCATAGCATTCCTGGAAATCATGACTGACATGTGGGGATCATCAAAGAGGAAGGTCATTCAGGTCAACACCAAAGCCAGGCGTTGGATACCATGAGGCCATGTGAACTCAACCCCAGCATTCTCTGGCATGGGCTCAACAGCAATAGAGATTGATGCAGAGGCACCTCTAGTAGCAGACTCGGGCTGGAGAGGGGTTGACACTTCTGTTATAGGAAGGGGGTGGAGGAGGAGGAAGACTAATAATCTCCTTGGCGTGCCGAGCACACTTAGGCAAAGGCGCAGTCGCTCCAACAATAGCTTTACCTTTCTAGGTATTATACGCCTCTTCAGCAAACTTGCTTCATGACTCGGCCATATCTATATGAATTAAAAAGTAGGTAAGGCAGTTTGAAATATAAAAGAAGGCAGAAAGAAAAATACCCTGCTCGCTAGCCAGGGAAGTGTTTCCTCAAGGTTGGGAAGGCTGGACGAGTGAGGACCCTGAGCCTGGCTCGCCTGGAGATGGCTCTGCTAAGATGAAACAGAGTTCCTCATCACCTCAGTAGCATCTATCTTCTAGGACGTGGCCATCGTTCGGAGGAAGGCTAAAGCCTCGTCCTCATCTCTTTGTAGCTAGACCCCATCCTTTCTCAGTTTCACTCACATATTCCAGCTTGTTCGAAGAGGGCCAAAACCCCTAGACTTTCGGTGGTAGATAATGAAAAATTTATTTTTCCAGCGTTTCAAATATGAGGGGATCCGATCGAAGAGAGTCTGACCCTTTCTCCCACTGAAGTACTAGAACTCTTTATTCTTTTGGGTACTGAGCTGGTACAGCTAGGAGAACAACACAATACTTGGCTCAATATTGTTACTAAAAAACTAAACAGGAAAGCCACCAGGATCCTCCAACTATAGGGATGCAGTTGGGCGACCAAAAGCTTATGGAATCGGAGGACCTCAGCGAACAACGGGTCCATAGAGAACCGAAGACCTGCCTTCAACTGGTCTTTATAGACTATGATAGTATCCCCTGCAGGGATTTGATCCTCTATGCAAACACTCGGAGACAGAGCAAAGATGCAAAAGATTTTTCGAGAAATTTGGTATTTGTTATGAAAACGGTCTACATCTTCCTCTATTAATATGGAAGGAATATTGTTGATCATGTCCACCTCACTTTCAGGAGCCGCTCTTAGTTGAACGATAGGAGCTGGGGTGCGAATGGAGCCGTTGGAGGAGGAGCTCGAGGCAGGACTCTCATCGGGAAAAGAGAAGAAGAGAAAGTACTCCTATTCATTTTAAGAAAAATGCAAATAGGAGTTACCTTGAAAACAAGGAGTTGTGAACGAAAAGAGGGATGGCTAAGCCTTTTCTAAAGCAAAGATTTTAATTGTGAGCAAAGGTGATATCTGGAAAAGAAAAAGGGTTCTTATATTATGGCTTTACCAATAGATTTTTTTTAATGTATCTCGAGAAACAATGCATGCGAAGTGACATGAACAGGGAAAGGCCAATCTAAATCTACCACATGCCCCAGATCGTGAAGAAAAACCGTCACCTCCAAATCTGAATAATAAAAAATCAACAGGGGGATCTCTGATATACCACAATAATCTCCCAAAGTAAGTCATGAGCTGCCACCATAGGATAGGGCCACATGGCAAGAAGCCTGATAAGCCAATGTACGATTCCGCCAATGGAAAGGAAGACTCGGATACCGTAGCACTCGAATCTTCACCAAGAATTATCTTCTCCTAGGTCGAGTCTTCACATAAAGTTACCGTTAGCAGGGACAATCTAGCAGACTCCTGTTATACCTATTGTAATACCCGGCTAGACTCTGGTATCGGAATTCCTACCGTCCGGTGGAATCTCGGATGTCGGAAACCTCTAGAAGGGTGAAATCATATTTTTATAAAATGTTTTAATGTATCTTATGGTTTTAAGCAAAAAGGAAATTGAGTTTTAAATGAAATGACCAAAGAGACATTTCCAGGTTCGGCCGCCGAACCCCAAGTTCGGCCTCCAAACGTGGGATGGTTTAGGGGGGCAAGTTAGGCTTCCGAAAGTTTCAAAGGTTCGGCCACCGAACCTCATGTTCGGCCGCCAAACCTCATGTTCGGCCGCCGAACTTGCATGAGTTTTGGAGGTACTTTAGGCTGCCGAAAGGTGGTCTGCCAGCCCCTATATAAGAGCTCCATGGCCGAAACGGGCGAGTTTTCTCCCCATTTTCGGCCACGGTGAGTTCTTGCTCTCCCATGGTTCATTTTTGATGTTTTTCCTCCGATCTTTAGAGTTTTAACGAGTTTTATATTGATTTGAAGATATTTGAGCAAAAGAGCGAGTTTTGGAAGTTTAGAGACCAAAGAGTTGAGATCTCTCCCATCTCCAAGTTGGATCATCTCTCCTCTCGTTCTTCAAGAGGTAAGAGTATATCCATAGTTCCTTTAATGTTTTAAGTAAGTTTTATGAAGTTTCTTGGGGTAGAAATGCATGTGTAGGTTTATGTGGAGTTTATGGGTTTACTGTGCGTTTATGAACAATGTATGTTGGATATGCATGTTTGATGTGTTGTAGATGGGGTTTAGGATAGTTTGAAGCCCCTAGGAGCTTGTTGGCTTGAGTTTGCATGTTGTAGACTAGGTAAATGCATGATGGAATAGTTTGGGAGGCATTAGTGCATGAAAGAGGCTGAGTTCTGCCCTTTGCAAGAACTCAGGTTCAGCAGCCGAAAGGACTTTCGGCTACCGAAGCTGCCTGTGGAGGCCACTTTTGGCTGCCGAATCCTGCCCTCGAAAGTGGACTTTCGGCTCTGGAAGGGAGTTTCGGCCGCCGAAGGTGCCGCCGAATATGCATGAGTTTCGTCTCTGGAGGGAACCTTCGGCCGTCGAAAGTGCCGCCGAAGGTGCATGATTTTCGGCTCTGGAGGGCCTTTCGACCGCTGAACCTGCCGCCGAAAGTTCCCTATTCAGCCCTCCTTTGCATGATTTATGTGATTGTTTTAAGGTGTTTTAGGGGGTTTTTGGGGAGTATTTTAGAGTCATGTTTATGTATGTTAGGTCCCTCATTTGAGTCCACCTGTGTAGGTTCGGACCCGAGGAATCGAGGACCCCAGCAGTGAGTTCAGCTGCTTCTGAGTCTGTTAGAGCTTCAGCCAGAGGTGAGTAGAATAAACACTTATGTTTTAAAGCAAATAAATATAGATTTGAGCATGTTCATGCATCACGAATGACATGTGATATTCTAGGTTGTTTGCATTAGAATTCACGAATATGTTGCATTGCATAATTTGATGATGATGTGGATGGATGTTGGATGATCCTTAGTCCTCAATATGATACGATGTAATATGATATGGTATGGTATGGTATGGAAGTCCGGTTGACCCATTCTACGTCCCGACACTATGTAAGAGAAAGACCGGTTGACCCATTCTACGTCCCGGCACGTTGGAATGTTATGATATGTTATGTTTAAGAGAAAGTCTGGTTGACCCATTCTACGTCTCGGCACCTTGGAATGTAGAGGACTATTGGTGACAATACCATCCTTGATGTGATTTGTTTGTGATGTGTTGCATTTCATGAGAGCATGAAATTTAAATTGAATGTTTATTTATTCTGCTCACTGAGCTTTATAGTTCACCCCTCTCCCCTAATCCCCAGAATTGCAGGTACAGGGTAGACCAGGAGGTCAGCAGGAGTAGAGTCATGTTTTATGTAATAGTAGATGTGGACATGAATATGATGTAATGTAAAAGTATAGTATAAAAATGTAATGTATTGATGCTTATGGAAGTTTAGAGTTGCGCTTGACCATAGTATTATGTTAATCCATTTCTAGTACATGATCTTAAATGTTTAATGATGATTATTGTAAACTAAGCTTAATGTACGTTATGTTACCCCATTGGAGTAGTTGATGAGGACTCCAGTGCGAGGTTTTATGTCATGATTTGTGCATGCACAGTTTAAGAATGAATGAATGATTAAATGAGAAAATTTTAAATCTTTATGTAATTGTTGATCATGTATGGGATTAAACAGGTATACAGGATGAATGTTTGGCTTGCTATGGGTCCTGGCGGCCTTAAGCCGATCTGGATCCTAGTGCCGGTAGCGGTCCGATTTTCGGATCGTTACACCTATAATCACGGGATTACCGATCACTTAGCCGGTGAGATCACTTATCAATTAGCTGACACTAGTAAGATTTTAAAAAAATATCATAATTAATTCCATCCTTTTACAGTATAAAAAACCAAGGATCCTAAAGACAAAATTATGCAATTTTTATACAACTACTCTTAAATTCTAAGTAATTTCTTATACTCATCATATTTTTCAGTTTACTGACTTGAGCGTCGGAATAGCTGTTGTAGGCGCTAACCACCTCACTTTCTCTTTCTTCTAAAATTGATCAATTATAGTACAGCTCCATTTTAGCCATATCAATGTGTATGTTTTTTATATTTGAAAAACTTTATTTTCTATTGTTAATATTCTAAATAAAATGTAATATTATATATTTTAAATTGTAAATTTTTTAAAAGATTTTTATTAATAATATATGATATTATATAAAATTAAAAATAAAGAGTAAATAATAGGATTAATAAAACATGACATTGTTGTAATAAGAATATGTATTTAAAAAATTATTTTATTAATTAAATAAAATTTTAAAGATTAAACTGTAATTGACTATTAACTTTTCTAAAATCAATTTATTTTTCTTGGTAATAATTGTGACAAATTGAAAATATTTGATTTTACTATCTAAAATTTAAAGTATTAAATATAAATGTGAATTATCTTAAATATTTAAGTTTTTTTATTCAATATTTCTTCTATTTTTATTATTTATTTTTCATGTATAATTAATAATAGTTATTAATAATATTATTATTATTAAGTATTAGTTAACATACTAAAAAAACTAATGTCTCCCTAAAAATATTTTACTATTAATTATATAATATTTGATATATATATATATATATATATATGAAAATTTTTTATGTGAACTCAGTTCATTATGAACTCAAAATATATTAACGTAGATTTCTTTATTTTTTTATGAAGGGATCACTTTTTTTTGGAGAATGACTTATTTATATTTTAAAAATATCTTAATTCCATAGTGGACTGAATGCAGATAAATATTTACTCTATATATATATATATATATATATATATATATATATATAAAAGAGTTGAATTTAATTAACTTTTTGAGAGTAACCACAGAAGATTTTAATATCAATGAGATTTTTAATATCACCATAACAATACAATTAAAAAAAGAAAACTCATAAGTTATGTAAATATGATGCTTTGTATTATTTTCTGTTTGCAAAAATGGTCTTAACCGTGTTTTTGTTTTTATCATTACGTGATGTTAATGTAGTGAGTTGGCGCTAATGTAATGCTGATATGGCAGTGATGTGTCAGTCAATGATACATCAGCCACGGCACCACATCAACATTATTCAACTATAAATGAAGCCCACAAAGAAGTCTTACTTAAATTTTCATATCTATTAAGAATAATATAATTGATATAGTTAAAGCCGTGAATTTTGAATTATTTTTCGAAACATTTGGTCCACTTATATTCTTTAACATTAATGGTCTGAAATTTAAAAAAAATAGAATTATAAAGTGATTAAACTTAATTTGAAAAGTGACATTTTCTCATTTATTTTTTTTTATTATTATTATTTTCTATTAATAAATAACCATCACTTATTTTTATTATGTAGATTTGTACGTACGAATATTCTTTTCTGTCCATTTTTATCAGATGACTATTTAATTTCTTTTTTGACGCGCGTATTAATAGAACCGTGACGTAATTAAACTTATTTTCCTATTTTTCATCACATCAGCTGAGTTAAATTCTCTTTTAGCGGGTCTAAACTCTCGGTCAGTCCGATCTGCTTTAGCCGTAAATTGGATTACGCATGATGAATCGGCCTGTTTAATGAATTTTAATGAATTTTGAGTCTATTTATTTTCTCTGAAATCCGATCTCAATTCAAATATTAGAGCTCTAACACTATAATATTCATAGACTAGTAAATGTCACTTTTCGATGTATATTAAATCGGAGTATATTAAAAAGTTAATAAATAAATTTAAAAAAATAAAAATAAAAAATTTTAATTTAAAATAAATGAAAAGGAAACTCTCTATTTTTATGAGACATAGGGAGGATTAAATTAATAAAAAATATAGTTTAAATATTTGTCAAAATGAGATTAAATTGAATTTTTTTTTATTTTTCAAGTAATTATTAATTAACTCAAATTAATATATCAGCAAAATCGTTTAATTATTTGATTAACAAGTCAGCTTGATAATGGCAGAAGAAAACAAGATATAAAGTCGATTTGATTAAAAAAAAAAAAAAATTGATTTGTTGATAGGAATTTAAAGTTATGCAAGTAACAACGAACATAAATAGGAGAAACAATTTATGATTTAATATAAGAAAAATAATTTAATAATTTAATTAAATTTATAAGTTACTCATATTAAAGATCTATTTTTTTTTTATCTTTTTACCATTTGAAATATTTTAAAAAAAAATAATTAACGTAAAATATTTTCTTCATCAAATAAAAATTATGTTATTTTTTATAATTTGAGATATGTATATATATAAATTTATTTATGAAAAATGAAAAATAATTTTTAAACGTAAATTATTTTTAAAAATAAACAGTTCTAAAACAAGATAATATTACTTTATTTTTATTTTTAAAATTTTAAAATTTATTTTTCTTTTATCCAGATAAAAATAAAAAAATAATAAAGAAAAAATGTTTTTTTTTTTTATTTTTCACTATTTATTTTCTTCTATTTATGTCTTACCTATAGTATTGTAATTGAATTTAATCAAACTCATTTATTAAATTATTCAAAATTGAATAGAAATAGAATCAAATTTAAATACTTACAAAATAGGATGACTTATTTGCGACAAAAATCATCCATATCGAAGGTGCAGTTGTAGTTGGTCAATTGTAGTTAGTTGATAGGTGAATTCAACTGAAAACGTTGCTTCATTTTACGTGAACGACAAGATATGATCTTAACAGTACTCCTTTTTGGCCCAGCAGTAGTTAAACTGTCACTTTCCAATTAACAACCTCTTCAGCTTTTTTTTTTTTTTTTTTTTTTTTAATCTAAATAAAAATCGAAAATCAAAAGAGTAGATTGTGAGATCTCTCATATTGATTCGAATGCACTTCCCATCAAACTAAATTTGTGAATACTTTTTATTTTGAATTTAGCTATATTCTCAAGACAAAAACAACAGTTTTGAACTACTTGTTTATAGGGATGAGCAATATTCGGTTCAAATCGAAAAAATTGACCAAACCAATTTAATTTAAAAATTCGATTCGATTCAGTTTTAATCAGAATAAATTGAAAAAATTAAACTAAATTGATTAGTTATAATAATATATTATTTCTAATAATATAGAGAGATTAGATCATATTAAGGTTAAAATATTCTAATTAAATTTTAAAATATTAAAAATAAAGTGTAAAAAATAAAAAAATTTATTAAAAATTCAAACTGATCAAATCGAATTGAATCGAACCGAATTAAATTGGTTCGATTCAATTCGATTTCTGACTAAAATCAATTCAGTTTGATTTTCATAAATATTAAAATTTTAGTTTTCAATTTATTTAATTCGATTCAATTTTAAACTGAACCGACCAAATAATCATCTCTACTTATCTAAATTTAGACTAGTTGAATGGCATTTATAACCCCTTTGGCATTGTTTTCAATATTAACATAAGCAAGCGCTTCAATAAATCGCGCATAATGTGCCACCTTAAAGAAACCTATTAAATCCAAAAAATCACATAGATTTACCACTCCGACACTGAACACCTGCATCAATATTACACTTGACTCTTCCATTGCATGGCCATTGCCAAGAGATGACAGCGTCGTCCTACACTGGATTTGTACCCAAATATTTGACATCACTGTTCTCCACTCATTTAGAATCCGTAAGCTAGAGTCCACCACCTCATCAATGGTAGAAGTGCGATTATGCCACAGCAGCTAGTTCCAATGAGACCAAATGCTCTAGGCAATAGCACAGACTTTCTCAAATTCACAATCATTAGGTGATCTACCAGCACTATCAAAGAAGTTAGTACAGTTATCACTGAAGCCTGTATTACAACCCAAACTCTGCCAGCATGCTCTTGTAAATGGACGGTAAATGAACCCATGGTTGTCATCCTCATCACAACCATATTATAAACAAGCAGGATTCACATTAATTAGTTAACTGTTGTCAAAGATTAATCTTAGTTGGAAAGATGCCCCTCAAAAGTCTCCACATAAAATTTTTAAATTTAAGAGGCAATGGAGATTCTAGATTCTCTTTCAATCTCTAGGAATGATATAGGTTGACAGGATTGGATCACCATGTACTGTTGTATGATAGCCAAACATAAAACTATATTTATTAGATTATTAAAGTCTCCATATAAGCTTATCATTGAAAGTAGAGATGCTCAGCGGAATACTGAGATGTTCGGAACATCTCTTGAAAGAAGAAGCCCATTTAGAAGTTTCCTATCCAACGTCGTCCAACATCGACCATCGCTACTGATTAGGCCCACAAAAGTTAAATCCTCTAGTCCTTCAGTAACGGGGTTTCAACATAAAAATCTGGACTATTCATAAGCCATGTACTTCCCTGCACCTTTATGTCAGCTCTATTACCCACCCTCCATCTGACCCCCTTCTCTAGCAGCTTCTGGAATTACAATAACTTTTTCCAAAGAAAACTCAAATTAGAGCGCTTCGTCGCATGCAGCAAGTCCCCCTAAAGGAAGTATTTGGCTTTGATAACTCTAATAAGAAAAGCACTTGGATCACATCAAACTATTGGCCATGATACAAATAATTGCTTTCGATTGAGGCATGAGATTTAAGATCTCAAAGACGAAAAGAAAATAGCTGATCCTGGTAGAAGGCCAAATACTCGCACCAATTCTATGCCTAACCACAATGTCCCACCACCACCTGGCTTATACATGATCACTACCAATAGAGAACCTAGCCATTTCCTAGAACTCATTCGGCCTATCCACCAAAAGCCTTCTAACTCAATCGTTAACATAGATATTTGGGACAATTCAAGCGATGAGGAGCAAACACCTATGGACATCTAGTCTGATTCTACTTATAGAGTCCTTAAGCAAGTTAAGAGGACTCAAACTAATGTTTCTATTTGGGAGCTGCTTATGGAATCCAAGAAATATAAGAATGCACCTACCAAGGCCTTGAGTGCTTTGAAGGTCACTACTAATGCTACTCTAAGGGATGTGGCCAAAGTTCTGTTCGTCCAAGAGTAAGGTGAAAAAAAAAATACCCTGCTCATTTACTAGAGAGATGCTTTCCCTAAGACGGGGAAGGTTGGGCAGGTGAGAAACCCGAGTCTGGCTTGCCTGAAAAGGCTCTGCAAAGTTAAGACAGCATTCCTCACCGATTTGGTGATGTCTATTTTCTGCAAGAACTTAGCCATTGTCAAGAGAAAGTCTAGAGCCTCTTCCTCATCTCTCCATGGTTGGACCCGATCCTTCCTCAACTCCACCCATATGTTCTAACTCGTTCGGAGACGTCTAAAACCCCCGGACGTCTAGTAATGGCGGACAAAAAACTTATTCTTCTTTAATGAAGAAGATATCAGGTCAGACATCGTCTAGCATTTTCTCCCACTGAAAAACTAGAACTCCTTATTTCTTCGAGTGCCCAGCTGATACAGCCGAGAGAAGAGGGTCATGCTTGACTCGATGTTGTTATTAGAATAAACAAATCGAAAGGCCACCAAGATTCTCCGGCTATTGAGATGCAGCTAGGTGACCGAAAGTTTATGGAAACATAGGACCTCAGTAAAAAATGGGTCTATAGGGAATTGAAGACCCGCCTTCAGCTGCTCTTCATAAACTATGATGGCATCCTCCGCAGGAATCTCGTCATCTGCATGTACACTTGAGGACAGAGGAAAAATGCGAAAAGTTTCTAGGAAAATTTGGTATTTATCATGAAGGCGATCTATATCTTGCTCTGATAGGATGGAAGGAATGTCACTAATCAGGCTACTTTCGCTTTCTTAAGTCGCTCATAGTGAAACGATAGGAGTTAGGACGTAGATGGGGTCGTCGAAGGAGGAGCTTGAGACGGAACTTTCACCGGAGGCAAGAGAAGAAGAGGAAGTATCCCTATCCATCTTAAAAGAAATAAGCAAATAGGAATTACAGTGAAAACAAGGAAGAATGAATGAAAAAGAGGAGTAACCGAGTCTTTTCTAAAATTAGAGATGATGGTTGCAAGTAGAAGTGATATTTGGGGAAGAAAAAGGGTTCTTACATGACGGTTTTGACGGCGGACTTTAAAAGCGGCTTGAGAAATAGGGCAATTATCATCAATGTGAAAAAGTAGGTGAAGAGACGTGAGCAAGGAAAGGCCAATCCCAGTTAGCCACGTGCTCCAGATCGTGGAGACAACTGTCACCTTTGAATATAAAGAATCAAATACTAATAGGGGACCTCTGATGCTATACAATAATCGCTCAAAATAAGCCATGACTTGTCACCACAAAATAGGACCATGTGGCAAGATCTAATAAGCTAGTATCCGGTCCCACCTAAGGAAAGGACGACCCGAATACCATTACACCCAGTTCTTCACCAAGACTCACCCTCTTTTGAAGAGGTCGAGTCTCGGTATAAAATAACCGTTAACAGGCACAAGTCGGGATCACCGACTAATTAGTTGGTAAAATCTCATATCAAATAGCCGACCACATCATCGCTGAATTTTTAGAAAATACTATATTAACTCAATCTTCTTACAATATAAAAACTAACGATCACAGAGATAAAGGTACATAAATTTTTATATAACTACTCTTGAGTTCTAAGTAATTTGGTATACTCGTCATTCTCTTCAGTTTACTAACTTGAGCGTTAGAGGTTAGAGTGGCTACTGTAGTCGCCAACCATCTCACATTCTCTTTCTTGCAGGTTTAACCAATCACACAACTCTATCTTTTGGTTACATCAATTTAATAATGAATAATTTTAGTAAATCAAATAAAAAATTTGTTCTTCATATAAAATAATAAAGAGTAGATACTAAATATGAAATAATTTATGAGTTTGTTCATGAGCTTACTTAATTAGCTTTTTAATGAGTTTGTTCTTAAGTTTACTTAATAACGCTGTTAATGAGTTTACTTAACGAATTAATTTACGAGCATACTTAACGAGCTTGCTCGTTAGCCTATTTAACGAGTTTGCTCGTGACCCTATTTAATGAGTCTGTTTAATGAGTTTGCTCGCGAACTTGCTCACAAACCTGAAAATGAGTCAGCTCGCGAGTTTTAACGACCTGAATACTATTGAATTCAACCTCGATTCACTTAGGCAATGAGTCTGAAAATTAAGTTCGACCTCGACTCGTTTTTCAAACGAGCTGAGCACGGTCAAACTTTTATTGAGTCGAATCTCAAATAGTTCAAGAATAATTTAATTCATTTACTCCCTAATTGAATTTTGTAGATGAAGGTAGTTCTTTAAAAGCTCATTTAAAGTAAATAAACATTATTTATTATTTAATTAAAATCACTGTATTTTAAAATAAGATTTTGTCACTAATATATCATGTTTTTAATGTTAATTGTTAAGCATTTAAGTGCAAGTATTATTAAACTATTATGAACAATATTCCATATTTTTTGTTATTAAAATATAAAAAATTATTATTTAGTTTTATATTATAAAAAAATCAACTAATTTATTTTTTAAATAAAAAAACTTCATAATTTATTAATTTTTAAAAATATATTAAAAAGTTTTCAATACTTTAAAAAATATACTAATTAGTGTTCTCCATTAACTTTAAATATTAATACTCCGTTTGTTGGTGAAAAATAACTTGTATTTTAAAATATTTTTTAATAAAATAACTTATTTTTTATTATTTAATTTTAATAAAAAAATAAATCATATTAATAAATTTATATATAGAAGTCTTAATAAATATTTCAAAATGTGAAAAATGATTTACTCATTTTAAAAGAAAAAATTATTTTTTCTAAAATAGTTTAATTTTTTTATCAGTAGTAAATATTCTTGACATAAATAAACTAATGAGTAGGATGTTTTACAAAATTGAAGAATCTTTTTTTATTGAAAAATTAAAGAATTAATTAATAAATTTTTTTAAATTAAAAATTAAATAATAAAATATTTAATAGATAAAATTAATTGGAGAAATAATTGGTAAATTTTTAAAATTTCACAAACGTTTTAATACATTTTGAAAATAAATAAAATGATCATCCATATAAGAAAGCTATAGAATTATTAGTTTGATTACTTTTTATTTTATTAATTTGAAACTTATTATAAGATGTTAGAATGGTTTTTAAATTAAAATGAAATTTTTATTGAAATAAATTAAAATTAAAAACAAACATCTCATAATTGCTTTTAATCACATTGCACGTGGAAAAAACCTACAAATTATACTAAGGAATAAAGATATTAGGGATTAAAATGCTGTGTTTTAAAAGTTTACATTGAAAGATCAAGCACAAATTGATCTTTTTAATAAAGGTTTATAGAATAAAATAATATAAATATTTACCACAAATTAAATTTATACCATAAATTTTATTTTTTAGATAATAAAATTAAAATTTTAAAATTAATCATGATTTTAGTCAATAGAGTAAATTGAATGTATAAAGTTTAAGGGTATTCTTTAAATTTTATTTATTAATAAAATAGTTTTTTTATTTTTTATAATTTTTTTTATCATTATTAAATTCAACCATATGTATTCTCTTTGGTTAATTATAGTATTCTCCTTTAATAAATGAAAAATTGTGAAAATTAATTTTTAAATTAAATTTCACATATTTTAAATTTTTATTAACAAAATACTAAAATAACAAAAGAGTATTTGTGAATTTAACTTCAATAGTATTTAAAGCTTATTTTTGCTTTTGAAACTTATTTATATGATTTTTAATATTGCTGAACATCAAAAGATGATCCATCAAAAGTTAAGTTAAATATTTATACTTCATATTTTTGTATGACTCAATACTCTCCTAAAAGACTTAACACATTAGCGGTCTCTCATTGAACTCCAGAGTGATGATATATTGCTAATTGGTATGTCTGGGCGTTTGGGCTCTGTCACTCATAACAATCACCCTCGATCAACCATGGCCTTAAGGCTTGTCACCAGACAGAGTCTAACTCTCTTTTTATTATTTTTGACGGTTGTTAAGTTGCAATCACTATAATTCCTATAAATACGGGATCCCTTATTCACTAGCCATTTTTTTCTGGATTCTCAAGGAAACAACTAACTAGCATTCTAACTAGCATTCCCTTCTTACAGTTTAAAAGCACCAATAATGCAAAGTTCAAGGTATGTTTTTCTAACTGATTCAAACTATTCGCTGTCTATTACTATAGGTGCCCATTCAAAGCAGAGACTGACTTGAACATTGAAGTGATTGCTCATTAGACACCAATCACCTCACATTTTCTTGCTTTGCAGATTGCCAGTTTATACAAGAAGAGTTTTCGATGATACTATTTGGTTCTATTGCTAGAATCCAAATAGTTCTTCTTCTCGTTTGGAAAATTTGGCTTGCCTAACACTCATTTATTTTTTTTACACATACTCTTTGATGCTCTCAATGGTTGATAACTTACAAGCTATTTCCAAATCTGCTGCCAATAGAGCAACTGGTATTCTCACCCCATTGGAAAGTGGACAAAACACTCCTCCGAGTGCAACTGAGATGGATCTCAGTATGATGGACAATGAACAGATGGTGCAATAAGTTAAGAGGTTACAGGTAATATTAAGCAATACAAATCCATGGAAGAGGCTTCCTAGGGAATTGCTAGGATAAGAGAGGAGGCCTTGCAAGGGACACCCAAGGCTAGGGGGGACGCACGTCACATGGTTGCAAAGATTGAAAATGCTAATTCCAAACATAAGAACAAGTTAGAAGATGAAAAGTCCTCGGACGAAGCATCGAGAAATATAGATTGGAAGTTGGTGCGAGTAGTTTAAAGGTTCCAGAAGGAGCAGGAAGACGCCTGTAATACCCGGCTAGACCGAGGCACCGAAATTCTTACCTTCTGGCGGAATCTCCATTGGAATCCAGAATTTCTCGGATGTCGGAGCCTTCTATAAGGGTAAAATAAAGATTTTCTAAAATGTTTTTACATGTTTTATTATTTTAATAAAGAAAGAAATTGAGTTTTGAAAGAAAAGCACCAAGGAAGGAAAGCCAGGTTCGGCCGCCGAACATGGTGTAGTTTAGGGAGCACCTTTGGTTCCCGAAGGTGGTCTGGCCAGCCACCTATAAAAGGCCCCATGTCCGAAAATGGGCGAGTTTTCTTCTCTATTTTCGGACAAAGGTGAGTCTATGCCCTTCCATGGTTAGTTCTGATGTTTTCTGTAACGATCCGGGAAACCGGACTGCCACCGGTACTAGGATCCAGATCGGCTTAAGGCCGCCGGGACCCGTAGTAAGCCTAACATGAACTCTGTGTACCTGATAAATCCCATACATGATCAAACATAAACAGAACAAAACTACCAGGCTTAACCTAACTCAGGTATACAAATCTGAAACGGCCCTCAGGGCCTACACCAGTGACTACTGACCGCTTTGGGTCAAGAGATTAAAACCCTTTCTTCCCTCACGGTTGGGTCAAGGGATTGGAACCCTTTCTTCCCTCTCGGTTATGTGTCTGAGTCAAGGGATTGGAACCCTTTCTTCCCAATACATAACCCACTAGAGCCTCATAAAACATACCATACCTTAAGCCCGGTTCAGCACATTTCTCATCAAGAAACGTAAAACAGGATCCATGCATAAAGGGATGAATCATACACTAGGGCAAAGCACAACTCTATCCGTTACACATCAATACATCACATGACTTAACTTAACTGTACATAACATTCCTTTAATTTACATCATGTCCACTATTCTATTACATACATAACACCTGCTATGACGTTACTCTTGACTCTTGCTGAATCTGACTTCCCCTGACCTCTGAACCTGCAAAACTGGGGTTAAGGGAGAGGGATGAGCTACTAAAGCCCAGTGAGTAGAAACAATAAAACAGTTCATTCATTACATACTTTCATGGAATGCGCCACTGCACAAACATTTCATATCTCGGATTGGACATGACCTCAAAACTCCCTCTGTTGGTGCCCGGCCCCTAAAGGAGCTCTCACAGGTCACTACATGTCCTAGTGCCCGGCCCCTCCTATGGAGCTCACACAGGTCTTATCTAGACATAACAGATCCATTGGCTATTGAAGTCGCCTGGGTCCAATCCATACCAACAGTAAATAATGCAATGCACCTGGCAGACGCTGGACTGACTCTGGAACGGCTAACACTGATGACCTCCTCGATCCCTCGGGTCCAATCCTATACTGATGGACTCGAATAAGGTGCCAAACATACTCTATCAGAACTCTAAACAACTCATAAACAACTCCCCAAAAATCCCCTAAAACATCATAAGCATGCATGGAAAAACAGGCAAAGGAAGGCTGGACAGGGCACCTTCGGCGGCCGAAAGTCTCTTCCAGAGCCGAAAGTCCCTTCCAGAGCCGAAAGTCCAAATGTTCGGGGGCAGGTTTAGGCAGCCGAAATCACCTCCTCAAGGGGTTCGGCGGCCGAACATACCTTCGGTTGCCGAACCTGAGTTCATCCAGAACTCAGCCTCGTGCACAACCAAGCCTCCCAAACCTCCAAACTCCTAAAACATGCATCCAACCTCTCCAAAACATGCATAACTCATACAACAAGCATAAAGGAGCTTACAACACGCTGCAACTCCAACAAACAACCTCAAACATATCAAATATGCATAAAGGGTACATAAACCCTAATATGCACAACCATGCAAACGCATGCAAACTCAACTCTTTCCCTTCATAAAACTCATCTCAAACACTATAAAGCATAAGGATCGACACTTACCTCTTGAAGATCAAAGGCTGGTGTGACCCCAACCTTGAAGATATGGAGATCCAAGCTCCACAAGTCTCCAAACTTCTAAACTCTTCAAACCAACATAAAACTTACTTAAAACTTTGAAAGATTTGAAGAAAAACCATGAAAACCATTTCAAAAAACCTGTCTTTTACCCTTCTCAAAACCTCCGACATCCTCGGATTCCACAGTCCAACGAAGATCTCGCCAGAAAGTAAGAATTCTGATGCCGGCGGCTAGCCGGGTATTACATTTTCCTTCAAATCATTCATGTTTTTGATGAGTTTTAACTTGGTTTTGAAGATTTTTGAGCAAAGATCTAAGTTTTGAAGCTTGGAGACCCCGGAGCCCATTTCCTCTACAACTCCAAGTTTGGATCGCCTCTCCTCTCGTTCTTCAAGAGGTAAGAGTAGATCCTCACCTCCTTTTATGTTTTGAGTAAGTTTTAGGAAGTTTTAAGGGGGTTTTATGCTTGATTAGAGTAGTTGTAAATGTTAGGGTTTATGTGAGTTTAAGGTTGATATGTATGTTTATTGTATGCTATAATGTGATGTTTGTTGGGGTATAGGCTAGTTTTATGCCCCTAAATGCTTAAGAATGTGTTTATGCATGTGTTTGCATGGTTTGGTTTGAGTTTGGAGGGTTTGGGAGACAAATATTGTAATACCCGGCTAGACTCCGGTATCGGAATTCCTACTGTCCGGTGGAATCTCGGATGTCGGAAGCCTCTAGTGGGGTAGAAACATGTTTTCATAAAATGTTTTAAAGTATTTCATGGTTTTAAGTATGAAAATTAAATGAGTTTTTGCATGAAAAGTCTTTGGAGGAAAACCCAGGTTCGGCCGCCGAAAGTCAAGTTCGGCCGCCGAACATGCATGCGTTTTGGAGGCACGTTAGGCCCCCGAAAGCATGAGTGAGGGAAGTTCAGGTTCGGCCGCCGAAAGTCAAGTTCGGCCGCCGAACATGGCATGCATGCGGAGGCAAGTTCGGCCCCCGAACGTGGCCTGGCCAGCCACTATAAAAGGGTCACTTAGCCGAAATGGGCGAGCTTTCTCCCATTTTCGGCCACAGCTAGCTTCCGACCTCTCTCTTCCAAATCTAGTGTTCTTCCTTCAAATCCCCACCATTTTTCTTGAGTTTTAAGCTTGCATTGAAGGTTTTGAACTTTTGTAACAAGTTTTGGAGCTTTGGGAACTCAGGAGCTTATTTTCGTGGATCTCCAAGTTTAGGTCGTCTCCCTCTCGATCTTCAAGAGGTAAGAGCCGATTTTAAGCTCAATATATGTTTTAAGTAAGTTTTAAGTTGTTTTATGGGGTAGAATGGCATGTATAGGGTTGTATGAGTTTTTAAGCAAATGTTAGGTTTTATGTGATTTGTGAACAATGTGGCATGTTTGAGTATGTTTGAAGTGTTGTAGTTGGGGTATATGTTGTTTGAGGCCCCTAGGAACTTGTATGCATGTTTTGGTTGAGGTTATGCATGATTTGAGGTTTTGGGAGGCAAGAGGTTCGTTTGAACCAAGTTTCTGCCCATTTGGGAGAAACCAGGTTCGGCAGCCGAAGGGAGTTTCGGCCGCCGAACCCCCCCCTTGTGGAGGCAGCATTCGGCTGCCGAAGCTTGCCCCCGAAAGAGGACTTTCAGATCTGTCTGGGACTTTCGGCCGCCGAAGGTGCCGCCGAAAGTGCCTGACTTTCGGATCTGTCTGGGACTTTCGGCCGCCGAACCTGCCGCCGAAAGTGCCCTGTCCAGCCATTTCATGCATGTTCTTCTATGATGTTTTCATGATGTTTTAGGGAGTTTTTGGGGAGTATATTAGAGTTATGTTTACGTATGTTTGGTCCCTCATTGGAGTCCACCTGTGTAGGTTCGGACCCGAGGAACCGAGGACCCCAGCAGTGAGCCAGCTGCTACAGAGTTTGTCAGAGCTAGCCAGAGGTGAGTGGAATGAACCTTAAGTTTTAAAATAAATGAAATATGAATTTTGAGCATGATCCATGCATCATGAATGCCATGAGTTATAGTAGGTTGTTGCATTAGTATCCACGAATATGTTGCATTGCATTTATGATGATGATGTGGATTGGTCATTGAATGATCCTTTAGTCCTCATATGATATGATGATGTTATGGCATGATATGGTATGGAAGTCCAGGTTGTACCCATTCTACGTCCCTAGCACGATGTAAGAGGAAGTCCAGGTTGTACCCATTCTACGTCCCTGGCACAGTTGGACTGTATGTTATGTTATGTTAAGAGAAAGACCGGTTGTACCCATTCTACGTCCCGGCACAGTTGGACTATATAGAGGACTACAGGTGACAATACCATCCGAGATGTGATTTGTTGTGATGTGTTGCATTACATAATGGCATGAGATTTTAAATATATGTTTTCACTATTCTGCTCACTGGGCTTTGTAGCTCACCCCTCTCCCCTAACCCCAGATGTGCAGGTGCAGGGTAGACCAGGAGGTTAGCCAGAGTTTTGGAAGTATGTTTATGTAATAGTTAGATTGTGGACATGATAATTGTACTATGATGTAATGTAAGAGATTACAGTATGTTATGTAATGAGGTATATTGAGGTTATATTGGTGCTTGACCTTATGAGTATTGTAATCCCTTGTTGATGCATGATCTTAGTTATTTGATGTTTATGTTTAAGCCAACTCATCTCATGTTGTATCGCCCGTTGGGGCATTGATGAGATCCCACAGAGGGATCACGATTATGATCAGGACTATGTTCATGTATGTTCAGGTTGAGTTGGATGTTTTAAGGAAAAGTTTTAAAATTTTTATGCATGTTGTTGATCATGTATGGGATTATACAGGTTTACAGGATGTATGTTTGGCTTGCTACGGGTCCCGGCGGCCTTAAGTCGACCCGGATCCTAGCGCCGATAGCGGTCCGATTTTCGGGTCGTTACAGAATGGTATCAAAGCCCTAGGTTCATATGGTCGGACCTAGAGTGTCGGGCTCATAGATGTTATAGGAGGTCAAGCACAATAGGAAGATCATGTCCACTAGGATAGGATGTGGAGTCCTGTCTTGTATGATGATGTGAAATGCCATGATTCTATACATGTGCATTGATGTTACGATATGTTATGCTATGTGATGTATGTGATGAGGGTTCATGTGTGCCCACATGAACCATATGATGCTAATGTTTGTATGATGTGTACTGTTTTTCAGAAAACAGGATGAGGGGAACTCGTCGATCGACAAGATTGACTGGAGTGCCACCTGAGGATGAGGGCACGAGCGCCCGTCCTCCTACATTGCCTAGGGCAATGTCTTGTAGAGCCAACAGAGAAAGAGTGTCATGGGACCCTAGAAGGTCTTTTGATGCTAGCAGAAGGGGGACTGATAGAGGAGGAAGTTCTTCAGATGTGAGGGAGGTTATGGAAGAGGATCAGAGGAGGGATGGGAACCTGGATGTGAGCATGGAGGAAGAAGGGACAGGGGAGTCTCAGGGAGGCGTTCAGGCCTCGAGGTATGGTTTTCCACCCCATTATCCACCCTTCCCACAGGGTTCAGGGTATCCGATGGGAGGTACATCGGATTACTCCAGCTTTAACCCCTACCCTACCTACATGCCTTATCCACCTTTCTATCCGCCTTACGCACAGTACCCAGCTTATCCACCCTCACCTTTCTATCCAAACCCGGCAAACCCCACCTCGGGGAATGCTGCACCTCCACCTCCACCACCTACAGAACTAGCAGCCCCAGTTACTCAACCTCCTAGACCTAGCTCAGCTGATGGGAGCAAGGTAAAGATGACAGATTACCTCAAGCTAGATGCTCCCAAATACAAGTCAGGGGATGACCCCTTTGAATATCTGAGAGTGGTGAAGACAATAACTGATGAGCTAGGGGCAAATGATAGCAGGGCCATTCAGATGGCAGGGTTCACTTTAAAGTGCAAGAAGGCACGGGAATGGTTCAAGTGTTATGTGGACCCAAGACTAGACGGTATGACATGGGAAGAATTTGCGAATGAGTTCGCTGGATGGGCTTTTCCAGACAGTTCTAGAGAACTGAAGATGATTGAGTTTGAGCAATTAAGCCAGTCAGAGCACATGGGTGTAGAGGAGTTCACGGATAAATTCTTAGAGCTATTGCCTTTTTCAGGGCAAGCTCTAGATACAGATACGAAGAAAGCCAAGAAATATGTTATGAAGCTGCATTCCAGGTACTCCTCGTTGGTTCAGTCAGCTGAGAGAGAAAGTTTCCACACTGTGGTGGATATGGCTCGAAGAATGGAAGCCAGTGCTATAGTTGAGGGGTCAGTGAAGCAGTCAGTGACCCAGTCTTCAGGGGTTAAGACCCCAGGCAGAGGAGGACCAGGTTTCTCTTCTCAGAGCTCAGGTAAGAAGAGGTGGGATAACACCACCAGGAAGCCGAAGAAGAATAAGTTTTGGAACAAGTTGAAATCCGGTCTGGGATTTGGCGGTGGCTCGAGCTCAGGCTCAGATGGTACAGAATGTCAGAGATGTGGAAGACTACACAGGGGAGTGTGTCGAGCTGGGACTAACACATGTTTCAGATGTGGACAGGAGGGACACATGGCTCGGGATTGTCCTAGAGCACCTTTTATGGGCCAGCCCCAGCAGACAGCTTCTGGTAGTGTGGCACAGCCAGCAGTTCCAGCCACGACTCAGGGCAGTGGCAGAGGTAGAGGGAGAGGGGCAGCCTCTTCTTCTGGTTCCCGAGGTGAAGGTCCATCAGCTCCAGCCAGGATCTTCACCATGACTCAGCAGGAGGCTAACACATCCAACACCGTGGTGTCAGGTAATCTCGTCATTGGGTGTTCTGATGTGTATGCATTAATGGACCCGGGTGCATCTCATTCTTTTATTGCTCCGAGAGCCGTTGAGAGGTTGGGTCTGATAGTCTCTGGGTTAGAGTGTCCCCTATGGGTCAGTGGACCCAAGTGTGACCCATTAGTGGCAGTGTCAGTCTGCCAGTACAGTCCAGTTTTTGTTGAGGGAATATGCCTCTCCGCCGACCTTGTGGTTCTAGATTTGACAGACTTTGACGTCATTCTAGGGATGGATTGGCTATCTACCCATGGTGCTACCTTAGACTGCAGGGACAAGGTAGTCAGGTTCAGAGATCAGAACGGGTCAGAGGTCGTCTTCAGAGGAGACAAGAGGGGCACGCCTAGAGGTCTGATATCAGCTCTTCAGGCTCGTAGGTTGCTTAGGAAGGGATGTCAGGGGTACTTAGCTCATGTGAGAGAGCTAGACAGTCAGGTCAGGGAACCGGCCTCGGTGCCAGTTGTCAGAGAGTTTCAGGATGTTTTTCCGAATGAGCTTCTAGGTTTACCACCTGCTAGGGAGATAGAGTTCGAGATAGAGTTGGTGCCTGGAACTAGACCGATCTCTATCCCTCCCTACAGGATGGCTCCAGCCGAGTTAAAGGAGTTGAAAGAGCAATTGCAAGAGTTGGTAGAAAAGGGCTTCATCCGACCGAGCACCTCACCTTGGGGTGCACCAGTCTTGTTTGTCAGAAAGAAGGATGGATCCCTTAGGCTTTGTATCGACTACAGACAGTTGAACAAAGTCACTACCAAGAATAGGTACCCTCTGCCAAGGATCGATGATCTATTCGACCAGCTAGCAGGAGCGGGTTGTTTCTCCAAAATAGATCTGAGATCGGGGTACCATCAGCTGAGGATAAGAGATGAAGATGTGCCGAAGACAGCTTTCAGGACCAGATATGGGCATTTTGAGTTCCTTATAATGCCGTTCGGGTTGACCAACGCCCCTGCAGCATTCATGGATCTCATGAACAGAGTATTTAGCCAATACCTGGATCACTTTGTTATTGTCTTCATAGATGATATCTTAGTGTATTCCAGGAATGCAGAGGAGCATGCCCATCATCTGCGGTTGGTCTTGCAGACCTTGAGGGAACATGGCTTGTATGCCAAGTTCTCTAAGTGTGAGTTCTGGCTGAGGAGCATTTCGTTCTTGGGGCATGTAGTGTCAGAGAATGGGATTGAGGTGGACCCCAAGAAGACAGAAACTGTGGCTAACTGGCCTAGACCCACTTCAGTGACGGAGATCAGGAGTTTCTTGGGTTTGGCGGGTTACTACAGGAGGTTCGTTCAGGACTTCTCAAAGATAGCAGCTCCTCTGACCAGACTAACCAGGAAGAATCAGAAGTTTCTGTGGACCGACCAGTGCGAAGAGAGTTTTGAAGAGCTTAAGAAGAGGTTGACTTCAGCACCAGTTTTAGCTCTGCCATCTAGTGATGAGGACTTTACAGTCTTTTGTGATGCATCCCATGTGGGACTGGGTTGTGTACTGATGCAGAATGAGAGGGTGATTGCTTATGCTTCGAGGCAGCTAAAGAAGCATGAGTTGAATTACCCCACACATGACCTTGAGATGGCAGCAGTAATCTTTGCACTCAAGATGTGGAGGCATTACCTCTACGGGGTAAAATGTGAGATCTTTACAGATCATAAGAGCCTGCAGTACATCCTGAGTCAAAGAGATTTGAATTTGAGACAGAGGAGATGGGTAGAGCTGCTGAGTGACTATGATTGCAAGATTCAGTATCATCCGGGTAAGGCGAATGTCGTGGCAGACGCCCTAAGCCGGAAGTCACTAGGCAGTCTATCCAACATATCGGCAGAGAGGAGGCCAGTGGTGAAGGAGTTTTACAAGCTCATTGAGGAAGGTCTACAGATGGAGTTGTCTGGTACAGGAGCCTTGGTGGCCCAGATGAGAGTGACACCCATGTTTCTGGAGCAGGTGGCTCAGAAACAGCATGAGGACCCGGAGTTAGTGAAGATTGCCAGGACTGTTCAGTCAGGCAATGATAGTGAGTTCAGATTCGACAGCAAGGGGATCCTCCGCTATGGGAGCAGACTATGTGTACCAGATGACATAGGGCTAAAAGGAGACATTATGAGGGAGGCTCATAATGCGAGATACAGCGTTCACCCCGGAGCCACCAAGATGTATCAAGATTTGAAGAAGGTTTATTGGTGGCCAGCTATGAAGAAAGAAGTGGCACAGTTCGTGTCAACCTGCGAAGTGTGTCAGAGAGTGAAGCTGGAACATCAGAAGCCAGCTGGAATGCTTAACCCGCTACCTATTCCAGAGTGGAAATGGGAAAATATAGCTATGGACTTCGTAGTGGGGTTACCGGCGACGTCCAACAGATTAGACTCCATATGGGTGATTGTGGACAGACTCACCAAGTCTGCTCACTTCATTCCTGTCAGGAGTGGCTATTCTGTGGACAAGTTGGCGCAGGTATATGTGGATGAGATCGTCAGGCTGCATGGGGTTCCTGTTTCGATAGTGTCAGATAGAGGGCCCCAGTTTACCTCCAGGTTTTGGCGGAGTCTGCAGAATGCCATGGGTACCAGGTTGGATTTCAGTACTGCCTTCCACCCCCAGACTGATGGACAGTCAGAAAGGACCATCCAGACTATCGAGGATATGCTCAGAATGTGTGTGCTGGACTTTGGCGGTTCTTGGAGGCAGCATCTACCTTTGGTGGAGTTTGCCTACAACAACAGCCATCATGCTAGCATCGGGATGGCTCCATATGAAGCTTTGTACGGAAGGAAGTGCAGATCACCTGTTTGCTGGGAGGAAGTTGGAGAAAAGGCCTTGGCAGGGCCTGAGTTAGTAGAGATTACCAGCAGGGTGGTACCCATAATCAGAGAGAGAATCAAGACTGCTGCCAGCAGACAGAAAAGCTATGCAGACGTCCACAGGAGACAGTTAGAGTTTCAGGAGGGGGATCTGGTATTGCTCAAGGTGTCTCCAATGAAGGGAGTGGTTCGCTTCGGGAAGAAAGGTAAACTAGCCCGACGATACATCGGACCCTTTGAAATCTTGCAAAAGATTGGGAATGTGTCATACAAGCTGGATTTACCTGCTTCAATGGAAAGAATCCATCCGGTTTTCCATGTTTCCATGTTGAGGAAGTTTGTGTCAGATCCGAGCAAGGTTCTTAGTGAGCCTGATGTGGAGGTCCAAGAGGATCTCACCTATGTTGAACAGCCAGTACGGATCGTAGACACCCAGATCAGAAAGTTAAGAAACAAGGAAATCCCGATGGTGAAAGTCTTGTGGAACCACCACAACTTGGAAGAATGCACTTGGGAGACACGGGAGTCTATGCTCCAGCAGTACCCTCATCTTTTTTAAGGTTGGATCTCTTTGTGTTTATGTGCTATGTATGTATGTTATGTTTTATGCCATGCTATGTGTGCTAGTTGAGGTACATTCGGGGACGAATGTTCTTAAGGAGGGGAGAATGTAATACCCGGCTAGACTCCGGTATCGGAATTCCTACCGTCCGGTGGAATCTCGGATGTCGGAAGCCTCTAGAAACATGTTTTCATAAAATGTTTTAAAGTATTTCATGGTTTTAAGTATGAAAATTAAATGAGTTTTTGCATGAAAAGTCTTTGGAGGAAAACCCAGGTTCGGCCGCCGAAAGTCAAGTTCGGCCGCCGAACATGCATGCGTTTTGGAGGCACGTTAGGCCCCCTATGTAATACCCGGCTAGACTCCGGTATCGGAATTCCTACCGTCTGGTGGAATCTCGGATGTCGGAGATCTTTAGAAGGGTAGATTCATGTTTTTGTAAAATGTTTTCATGTTTTTAATGGTTTTAAGTATGAAATTAAATGAGTTTTTGGCATGAAGAGTTCTTGCAGGAAAACCCAGGTTCGGCAGCCGAAAGTCAAGTTCGGCCGCCGAACATGCATGCGCTTTGAAGGCACGTTAGGCCCCCGAAAGCATGAGTTAGGGAAGTCCAGTTTCGGCCGCCGAAAGTCAAGTTCGGCCGCCGAACATTGCATGGATGCGGAGGCACATTCGGCCCCCGAACGTGGCCTGGCCAGCCACCTATAAAAGGAGCACTTAGCCGAAATGGGCGAGTTTTCTCCCATCCTCGGCCACAGCAAGCTTCCGACCTTCCCTTTGCAACTCTTGTGTTCTTCTTCCAAATCTCTTCCATTTTTCTTGAGTTTTAAACTCACATTGCAAGTTTTGAGCATTTAAACCAAGTTTGGAGCTTCGGGAACTCAGGAGCTCATTTTCGTGGATCTCCAAGTTTAGGTCGTCTCCCTCTCGATCTTCAAGAGGTAAGAGCCGATCTTAAGCTCCTTATGTGTTTTAAATAAGTTTTATGCAAGATCTATGGGTAGAAATGCATGTTAGGTTATATGTTGAGTTTATGGGTTATATTGATGATTTGAGCAATGTGTGTGGATTTTGTGTGTTTGAAGTGTTGTAGTTGGGGTATATGCATGTTTGAGGCCCCTAGGAACTTGTATGCATGTTTTAGTGGAGATTTATGCATGATTTGAAGTTTTGGGAGGCAAGGGGTTCATGTGAACCAAGTTTCTGCCCTTCTGGCAGAAACCAGGTTCGGCCGCCGAAGGGAGTTTCGGCCGCCGAACCCCCTTTGTGGAGGCAGCATTCGGCTGCCGAAGCTTGCCCCCGAAAGAAGACTTTCGGATCTGTCTGGGAGGTTCGGCCGCCGAAGGTGCCGCCGAACCTGCCTGACTTTCGGCTCTGGAGGGACTTTCGGCCGCCGAACCTGCCGCCGAAAGTGCCCTGTTCAGCCACTTCTTGCATGTTTATATGTGATATTTTCAGGATGTTTTAGGGGGTTTTTGGGGAGTATATTAGAGTTGTATTTACGTATGTTTGGTCCCTCATTTGAGTCCACCTGCGTAGGTTCGGACCCGAGGAACCGAGGACCCCAGCAGTGAGTTCAGCTGCTTCGGTGTTGTCAGAGTCAGCCAGAGGTGAGTGGAACTAAACTTAATCTTTTAAATTAAATGTTTTATCATGTTTCATGCATCATGATTATGCTATAGGATGATTGCATTAGCTTCACGAATATGCCGCATTGCATCTATTGTTGTTGATGTGGGTGAATGTTGGATGACCCAATTAGTCCATGACAGGAAGACCAGGACCCCATTCTACGGCCTGGCACGGAAATGAAAGACCAGGACCCCATTCTACGGCCTGGCACGATTGTGGACTCGAAGACCAGGAGCCCAGAGGAGGCCCTGGGATAATGGTAAGTAATGTATGTATGACAGGAAGACCAGGACCCCATGCTACGGCCTGGCACAATGTTAGCTTGGACTAATTGGTGACAAGTTCACCCAACCCTTATGTGAATTGTCTGTGTTATGATGCATTTCATTAAAGCATAGTGTTAAAATGTTTTATAGTTCAGCTCACTGGGCTTTTAGCTTACCCCTCTCCCTTTACCCCCAGGCTTGCAGGTACAGTATAGTGCGGGAGTCCGGATAGAGTAAAGAAGTCATGCTTATGTAATAGCTAGCAATGGACATGATCAAATTGTAATGTAAAAGTACAGTATAGTTATGTAATGAGGTTTATGGATGTTAGTGTGTGCTTGACCATAGATTGTGCTATCCCTTTAACACATGATCTTAGAGATTTTTACGATGTTTATGTAAACCAACTCAACGTATGTTATGTCACCCCTTGGGGGCACTGATGAGATCCCACAGAGGGATCAATGTTATGTTAATGTTTATGCACAGGTTGAGTTTGGTTGATGTTCATGTAAAGAAAAGTTTTAATTTTTATGTATGTTGTTGATCATGTATGGGATTAAGCAGGTTTTCAGGATGCATGTCAGGCTTGCTACGGGTCCCGGCGGCCTTAAGTCGACCCGGATCCTAGCGCCGGTAGCGGTCCGATTTTCGGGTCGTTACACCCGAAAGCATGAGTGAGGGAAGTTCAGGTTCGGCCGCCGAAAGTCAAGTTCGGCCGCCGAACATGGCATGCATGCGGAGGCAAGTTCGGCCCCCGAACGTGGCCTGGCCAGCCACTATAAAAGGGTCACTTAGCCGAAATGGGCGAGCTTTCTCCCATTTTCGGCCACAGCTAGCTTCCGACCTCCCTCTTCCAAATCTAGTGTTCTTCCTTCAAATCCCCACCATTTTTCTTGAGTTTTAAGCTTGCATTGAAGGTTTTGAACTTTTGAAACAAGTTTTGGAGCTTTGGGAACTCAGGAGCTCATTTTCGTGGATCTCCAAGCTTAGGTCGTCTCCCTCTCGATCTTCAAGAGGTAAGAGCCGATTTTAAGCTCAATATATGTTTTAAGTAAGTTTTAAGTTGTTTTATGGGGTAGAATGGCATGTATAGGGTTGTATGAGTTTTTAAGCAAATGTTAGGTTTTATGTGATTTGTGAACAATGTGGCATGTTTGAGTATGTTTGAAGTGTTGTAGTTGGGGTATATGTTGTTTGAGGCCCCTAGGAACTTGTATGCATGTTTTGGTTGAGGTTATGCATGATTTGAGGTTTTGGGAGGCAAGAGGTTCGTTTGAACCAAGTTTCTGCCCATTTGGGAGAAACCAGGTTCGGCAGCCGAAGGGAGTTTCGGCCGTCGAACCCCCCCTTGTGGAGGCAGCATTCGTCTGCCGAAGCTTGCCCCCGAAAGAGGACTTTCGGATCTGTCTGGGACTTTCGGCCGCCGAAGGTGCCGCCGAAAGTGCCTGACTTTCGGATCTGTCTGGGACTTTCGGCCGCCGAACCTGCCGCCGAAAGTGCCCTGTCCAGCCATTTCATGCATGTTCTTCTATGATGTTTTCATGATGTTTTAGGGGGTTTTTGGGGAGTATATTAGAGTTATGTTTACGTATGTTTGGTCCCTCATTGGAGTCCACCTGTGTAGGTTCGGACCCGAGGAACCGAGGACCCCAGCAGTGAGCCAGCTGCTACAGACTATTCCCTTAAAGTGGGAGGTCAAGGGTTCGAGCAGTGGGGGAGGCGACCTAATTCCCAGAGGAAGGAATTTGGCCAAATCCACTCGGGCTAGGGCGGGCCGTACTGGCTCCCCCGAGGGACAAATCCTGCCTGGAACCCGTGAGGGTGAAGGGATGTTAAGAGCTGCTCACGACGCCAGTGGAAAGCCCGAGGTGGCAAGAGGCCAGGCGATGGATAGCCCTAGGCCGTGAGTGGTAACAGTGCCGTGCGAGAAGGGCCGGGCTGTTACAAGATCCCTCTACCTTGAGTGCAGCAGCTTCAGGCAGTAAGAGATGGGGTAAGCCCAAGGGTAAGAAGAATAAGTTCTGGAACAAGGTCAAGTCTAGTCTGGGATTTGGGAGTGGCTCAAGCTCTGGTGCGGATAATGCAGTTTGTGCGAGGTGTGGTAAGCCACACAGGGGAGTATGTCGGTTTGGGACGAACGCCTGTTTCAGATGTGGTCAGGAGGGGCATATGGCTCGAGATTGTCCAAGAGCAGTCCCGATGGCTCAGTCCCAGCAGACAGCTTCAGGCAGTGTAGCGCAGCCAGCAGCTCCAGCCATGACTCAGGCCAGTGGCAGAGGCAGAGGGAGAGGAGCAGCCTCTTCTTCAGCGGGTTTCAGAGGTGAAGGTCCGTCAGCCCCAGCACGGATCTTCACAATGACACAGCAGGAGGCAGACGCATCCAACACCGTGGTGGCAGGTAATCTCGTCATAGGTTGTTCGGATGTTTATGCATTGATGGACCCTGGTGCATCTCATTCTTTTATCGCTCCGAGAGCCGTGGGGAGGTTAGGTCTGATGACTTCTGGGTTAGAGTGTCCTCTCTGGGTCAGTGGACCCAAGTGTGATCCATCAGTGGCAGAGTCAGTCTGTCAGTGTAGTCCAGTTTTTGTTGAGGGGAGATGCATGTCCGCCGACCTAGTGGTTCTAGATTTGACAGATTTTGATGTCATTCTAGGGATGGACTGGTTATCTACCCATGGTGCTACCTTGGACTGCAGGGACAAGGTAGTCAGTTTCAGAGGTCAGGATGGGTCTGAGGTTGTCTTCAGAGGAGACAGGAGGGGTACACCTAGAGGTATGATCTCAGCTCTTCAGGCTCGTAGGTTGCTTAGGAAGGGATGTCAGGGGTATTTGGCTCATGTGAGAGAGCTTAGTGGTCAGGTTAGAGATCCCGCCTCAGTGCCAGTGGTGAGAGAGTTCGCAGATGTGTTCCCAGACGAACTGCCAGGTTTACCACCTGCTAGGGAGATAGAGTTCGAGATAGAACTGATGTCTGGAACCCGACCGATCTCTATCCCTCCCTACAGGATGGCGCCAGCAGAATTGAAAGAGTTAAAGGAGCAGTTGCAGGAGCTGGTAGACAAGGGCTTCATCCGACCGAGTACCTCACCTTGGGGTGCTCCGGTTTTGTTTGTGAGAAAGAAGGATGGATCCCTTAGACTTTGTATCGACTACAGACAGTTGAACAAAGTCACTACTAAGAACAAGTACCCATTGCCAAGGATCGACGATCTATTCGACCAGCTAGCAGGAGCGGGTTGTTTCTCCAAAATAGATCTGAGATCGGGGTACCATCAGTTGAGGATCAAGGAAGAGGACGTACCAAAGACAGCTTTCAGGACCAGATATGGGCATTTTGAGTTCCTTGTGATGCCGTTCGGGTTAACTAACGCCCCTGCAGCATTCATGGACCTCATGAATAGAGTGTTTAGTCAGTACCTGGACCACTTTGTTATTGTCTTCATAGATGATATCTTAGTGTATTCCAGGAATGCAGAGAAGCATGCCCATCATCTGCGGTTGGTTTTGCAGACCATGAGGGAACATGGCTTGTATGCTAAGTTCTCCAAGTGTGAGTTCTGGCTAAGGAGCATTTCGTTCTTGGGGCATGTAGTGTCAGAGAATGGTATAGAGGTAGACCCCAAGAAGACAGAAACTGTGGCTAACTGGCCTCGACCCACTTCAGTGACAGAGATCAGGAGTTTCTTGGATTTGGCAGGTTACTACAGGAGGTTCGTTCAGGACTTCTCAAAGATAGCAGCTCCTCTGACCAGACTAACCAGGAAGAATCAGAAGTTTCTGTGGACCGACCAGTGCGAGGAGAGTTTCGAAGAGCTTAAGAAGAGGTTGACTTCAGCACCAGTTTTAGCCCTGCCATCTAGTGGAGAGGACTTTACAGTCTTTTGTGATGCATCCCGTGTGGGACTGGGTTGTGTGCTTATGCAGAATGAGAGGGTGATTGCTTATGCTTCTAGGCAGCTAAAGAAGCATGAGTTGAATTACCCCACACATGACCTTGAGATGGCAGCAGTAATCTTTGCACTCAAGATGTGGAGGCACTACCTCTATGGGGTAAAATGTGAGATCTTCACCGATCATAAAAGCCTGCAGTACATCCTGAGTCAAAGAGATTTGAATTTGAGACAGAGGAGATGGGTAGAGTTGCTGAGTGACTATGATTGCAAGATTCAGTATCATCCGGGTAAGGCGAATGTTGTGGCAGACGCCCTAAGCCGGAAGTCACTAGGCAGTCTATCCCACATCACGGCAGAGAGAAGACCAGTGGTGAAGGAGTTTTACAAGCTCATTGAGGAAGGTCTACAGTTGGAGTTGTCTGGTACAGGCGCCTTAGTTGCTCAGATGAAAGTGACACCTGTGTTTCTGGAGCAAGTGGCTCAGAAACAGCATGAGGACCCAGAGTTAGTGAAGATTGCCAGGACTGTTCAGTCAGACAAGGACAGTGAGTTCAGATTCGACAATAAGGGGATCCTCCGCTATGGGAGTCGATTGTGTGTACCAGATGACATAGGGCTAAAAGGAGACATTATGAGAGAGGCTCATAATGCTAGATACAGCATTCACCCCGGAGCCACCAAGATGTATCAAGATCTGAAAAAGGTTTATTGGTGGCCAGCTATGAAGAAAGAAGTGGCACAGTTTGTGTCAGCCTGCGAAGTGTGTCAGAGGGTGAAGCTGGAACATCAGAAGCCGGCTGGAATGCTTAACCCGCTACCTATTCCAGAGTGGAAATGGGAGAATATAGCTATGGACTTCGTAGTGGGGTTACCGGCGACGTCCAACAGATTGGACTCCATATGGGTGATTGTGGACAGACTCACCAAATCTGCTCACTTCATCCCTGTCAGGAGTGGCTATTCTGTGGACAAGTTGGCGCAGGTGTACGTTGATGAGGTAGTCAGACTGCATGGGGTTCCTGTTTCTATAGTGTCAGATAGAGGGCCCCAGTTCACCTCCAGGTTTTGGCGGAGTCTGCAGAATGCTATGGGTACTAGGTTGGATTTCAGCACTGCCTTCCATCCACAGACAGACGGACAGTCAGAGAGGACCATCCAGACCATAGAAGATATGCTGAGAATGTGTGTGCTGGACTTTGGCGGTTCTTGGAGGCAACATCTACCTTTGGTGGAGTTTGCCTACAATAACAGCCATCATGCTAGCATTGGGATGGCTCCATATGAAGCTTTATATGGAAGGAAGTGCAGATCACCTGTTTGCTGGGAGGAAGTTGGAGAAAAGACCTTGGCAGGGCCTGAACTAGTAGAGATCACCAGCAGGGTGGTACCCTTAATCAGAGAGAGAATCAAGACAGCTGCAAGCAGACAGAAGAGTTATGCAGACATCCGCAGAAGACTAGTAGAGTTTCAGGAGGGGGATCTGGTATTGCTTAAGGTGTCTCCAATGAAAGGAGTGGTTCGGTTCGGGAAGAAAGGTAAGCTAGCTCCGCGGTACATCGGACCCTTTGAAGTCTTGCAAAAGATTGGGAATGTATCGTACAAGCTGGATTTACCTGTTCAATGGAGAGAATCCATCCGGTTTTCCATGTTTCTGTGTTGAGAAAGTTCGTGTCAGATCCGGGCAAGGTTCTTAGTGAGCCTGATGTGGAGATCCAAGAGGATCTCACCTATGTTGAGCAGCCAGTGCGGATCATAGACACCCAGATCAGGAAGCTGAGAAACAAGGAAATCCCGATGGTGAAAGTCCTGTGGAACCACCACAATATGGAAGAATGCACCTGGGAGACACGGGAGTCTATGCTCCGACAATATCCTCATCTCTTTTAAGGTTGGTCTCTATGTGTTTATGTATGTATGTTATGTGGTTTGTTATGTGCATGTGCTAGTTGAGGAACATTCGGGGACGAATGTTCTTAAGGGGGGGAGAATGTAATACCCGGCTAGACTCCGGTATCGGAATTCCTACCGTCTGGTGGAATCTCGGATGTCGGAGATCTTTAGAAGGGTAGATTCATGTTTTTGTAAAATGTTTTCATGTTTTTAATGGTTTTAAGTATGAAATTAAATGAGTTTTTGGCATGAAGAGTTCTTGGAGGAAAACCCAGGTTCGGCCGCCGAAAGTCAAGTTCGGCCGCCGAACATGCATGCACTTTGGAGGCACGTTAGGCCCCCGAAAGCATGAGTTAGGGAAGTCCAGTTTCGGCCGCCGAAAGTCAAGTTCGGCCGCCGAACATTGCATGGATGCGGAGGCACATTCGGCCCCCGAACGTGGCCTGGCCAGCCACCTATAAAAGGGGCACTTAGCCGAAATGGGCGAGTTTTCTCCCATCCTCGGCCACAGCAAGCTTCCGACCTTCCCTTTGCAACTCTTGTGTTCTTCTTCCAAATCTCTTCCATTTTTCTTGAGTTTTAAACTCACATTGCAAGTTTTGAGCATTTAAACCAAGTTTGGAGCTTCGGGAACTCAGGAGCTCATTTTCGTGGATCTCCAAGTTTAGGTCGTCTCCCTCTCGATCTTCAAGAGGTAAGAGCCGATCTTAAGCTCCTTATGTGTTTTAAATAAGTTTTATGCAAGATCTATGGGTAGAAATGCATGTTAGGTTATATGTTGAGTTTATGGGTTATATTGATGATTTGAGCAATGTGTGTGGATTTTGTGTGTTTGAAGTGTTGTAGTTGGGGTATATGCATGTTTGAGGCCCCTAGGAACTTGTATGCATGTTTTAGTGGAGATTTATGCATGATTTGAAGTTTTGGGAGGCAAGGGGTTCATGTGAACCAAGTTTCTGCCCTTCTGGCAGAAACCAGGTTCGGCCGCCGAAGGGAGTTTCGGCCGCCGAACCCCCTTTGTGGAGGCAGCATTCGGCTGCCGAAGCTTGCCCCCGAAAGAAGACTTTCGGATCTGTCTGGGAGGTTCGGCCGCCGAAGGTGCCGCCGAACCTGCCTGACTTTCGGCTCTGGAGGGACTTTCGGCCGCCGAACCTGCCGCCGAAAGTGCCCTGTTCAGCCACTTCTTGCATGTTTATATGTGATATTTTCAGGATGTTTTAGGGGGTTTTTGGGGAGTATATTAGAGTTGTATTTACGTATGTTTGGTCCCTCATTTGAGTCCACCTGCGTAGGTTCGGACCCGAGGAACCGAGGACCCCAGCAGTGAGTTCAGCTGCTTCGGTGTTGTCAGAGTCAGCCAGAGGTGAGTGGAACTAAACTTAATCTTTTAAATTAAATGTTTTATCATGTTTCATGCATCATGATTATGCTATAGGATGATTGCATTAGCTTCACGAATATGCCGCATTGCATCTATTGTTGTTGATGTGGGTGAATGTTGGATGACCCAATTAGTCCATGACAGGAAGACCAGGACCCCATTCTACGGCCTGGCACGGAAATGAAAGACCAGGACCCCATTCTACGGCCTGGCACGATTGTGGACTCGAAGACCAGGAGCCCAGAGGAGGCCCTGGGATAATGGTAAGTAATGTATGTATGACAGGAAGACCAGGACCCCATGCTACGGCCTGGCACAATGTTAGCTTGGACTAATTGGTGACAAGTTCACCCAACCCTTATGTGAATTGTCTGTGTTATGATGCATTTCATTAAAGCATAGTGTTAAAATGTTTTATAGTTCAGCTCACTGGGCTTTTAGCTTACCCCTCTCCCTTTACCCCCAGGCTTGCAGGTACAGTATAGTGCGGGAGTCCGGATAGAGTAAAGAAGTCATGCTTATGTAATAGCTAGCAATGGACATGATCAAATTGTAATGTAAAAGTACAGTATAGTTATGTAATGAGGTTTATGGATGTTAGTGTGTGCTTGACCATAGATTGTGCTATCCCTTTAACACATGATCTTAGAGATTTTTACGATGTTTATGTAAACCAACTCAACGTATGTTATGTCACCCCTTGGGGGCACTGATGAGATCCCACAGAGGGATCAATGTTATGTTAATGTTTATGCACAGGTTGAGTTTGGTTGATGTTCATGTAAAGAAAAGTTTTAATTTTTATGTATGTTGTTGATCATGTATGGGATTAAGCAGGTTTTCAGGATGCATGTCAGGCTTGCTACGGGTCCCGGCGGCCTTAAGTCGACCCGGATCCTAGCGCCGGTAGCGGTCCGATTTTCGGGTCGTTACACCCGAAAGCATGAGTGAGGGAAGTTCAGGTTCGGCCGCCGAAAGTCAAGTTCGGCCGCCGAACATGGCATGCATGCGGAGGCAAGTTCGGCCCCCGAACGTGGCCTGGCCAGCCACTATAAAAGGGTCACTTAGCCGAAATGGGCGAGCTTTCTCCCATTTTCGGCCACAGCTAGCTTCCGACCTCCCTCTTCCAAATCTAGTGTTCTTCCTTCAAATCCCCACCATTTTTCTTGAGTTTTAAGCTTGCATTGAAGGTTTTGAACTTTTGAAACAAGTTTTGGAGCTTTGGGAACTCAGGAGCTCATTTTCGTGGATCTCCAAGCTTAGGTCGTCTCCCTCTCGATCTTCAAGAGGTAAGAGCCGATTTTAAGCTCAATATATGTTTTAAGTAAGTTTTAAGTTGTTTTATGGGGTAGAATGGCATGTATAGGGTTGTATGAGTTTTTAAGCAAATGTTAGGTTTTATGTGATTTGTGAACAATGTGGCATGTTTGAGTATGTTTGAAGTGTTGTAGTTGGGGTATATGTTGTTTGAGGCCCCTAGGAACTTGTATGCATGTTTTGGTTGAGGTTATGCATGATTTGAGGTTTTGGGAGGCAAGAGGTTCGTTTGAACCAAGTTTCTGCCCATTTGGGAGAAACCAGGTTCGGCAGCCGAAGGGAGTTTCGGCCGCCGAACCCCCCCCTTGTGGAGGCAGCATTCGGCTGCCGAAGCTTGCCCCCGAAAGAGGACTTTCGGATCTGTCTGGGACTTTCGGCCGCCGAAAGTGCCGCCGAAAGTGCCTGACTTTCGGATCTGTCTGGGACTTTCGGCCGCCGAACCTGCCGCCGAAAGTGCCCTGTCCAGCCATTTCATGCATGTTCTTCTATGATGTTTTCATGATGTTTTAGGGGGTTTTTGGGGAGTATATTAGAGTTATGTTTACGTATGTTTGGTCCCTCATTGGAGTCCACCTGTGTAGGTTCGGACCCGAGGAACCGAGGACCCCAGCAGTGAGCCAGCTGCTACAGAGTTTGTCAGAGCTAGCCAGAGGTGAGTGGAATGAACCTTAAGTTTTAAAATAAATGAAATATGAATTTTGAGCATGATCCATGCATCATGAATGCCATGAGTTATAGTAGGTTGTTGCATTAGTATCCACGAATATGTTGCATTGCATTTATGATGATGATGTGGATTGGTCATTGAATGATCCTTTAGTCCTCATATGATATGATGATGTTATGGCATGATATGGTATGGAAGTCCAGGTTGTACCCATTCTACGTCCTTGGCACGATGTAAGAGGAAGTCCAGGTTGTACCCATTCTACGTCCCTGGCACAGTTGGACTGTATGTTATGTTATGTTAAGAGAAAGACCGGTTGTACCCATTCTACGTCCCGGCACAGTTGGACTATGTAGAGGACTACAGGTGACAATACCATCCGAGATGTGATTTGTTGTGATGTGTTGCATTACATAATGGCATGAGATTTTAAATATATGTTTTCACTATTCTGCTCACTGGGCTTTGTAGCTCACCCCTCTCCCCTAACCCCAGATGTGCAGGTGCAGGGTAGACCAGGAGGTTAGCCAGAGTTTTGGAAGTATGTTTATGTAATAGTTAGATTGTGGACATGATAATTGTACTATGATGTAATGTAAGAGATTACAGTATGTTATGTAATGAGGTATATTGAGGTTATAGTGGTGCTTGACCCTATGAGTATTGTAATCCCTTGTTGATGCATGATCTTAGTTATTTGATGTTTATGTTTAAGCCAACTCATCTCATGTTGTATCGCCCGTTGGGGCATTGATGAGATCCCACAGAGGGATCACGATTATGATCAGGACTATGTTCATGTATGTTTAGGTTGAGTTGGATGTTTTAAGGAAAAGTTTTAAAATTTTTATGCATGTTGTTGATCATGTATGGGATTATACAGGTTTACAGGATGTATGTTTGGCTTGCTACGGGTCCCGGCGGCCTTAAGTCGACCCGGATCCTAGCGCCGGTAGCGGTCCGATTTTCGGGTCGTTACAAATGTGCATGAGAGACTTGAGTTCTCCCATTCTGGAAGAACTCAGGTTCGGCTGCCGAAGCCATGTTCAGCCGCCGAACCTGCCTGGGGAGGCAGTTCTGGCTACCGAACCCTGCTCCCAAAAGTTTGGACTTTCGGCTCTGGAGGGGAGTTTCGACCGCCGAACCTGCCGCCGAAGGTGCATGACTTTCAGCTCTGGAAGCACTTTCGGCCGCCGAAGGTGCCGCCGAAGGTGCATGGCTTTCAGCTCTGGAGGGACTTTCGGCCGCCGAACCTGCCGCCGAAAGTGCCCTGTTCAACCTTTCTTTGCATGTTTTCTATGTTTGTTTTATGATGTTTGAGGGGGTTTTTGGGGAGATGTTTAGAGTTATGCTAGAGTATGTTTGGTCCCTCATTAGATTCTACCTGTGTAGGATCGGACCCGAGGAACCGAGGTGATCAGCAGTGAGATAGCTGCTTCAGAGTTAGTCCAGAGTCAGCCAGAGGTTAGTGGAACTAACTTAATCCTTTATTTCATGAAAGCAAATGTTTTAAGCATGTTCATGCATCATGATATATAATAGGTTATTGGCATTAGAATTCAAGAATATGACGCATTACATTATTCATTGTGGGTGTGGATGGACAACAGGACAATGTAATACCTGGCTAGACCCCGGCATCAGAATTCCTATTTTTCGGTGGAATCTCGGATGTCGGAAACATCTAGAAGGGTAAAATATGTTTTTCTAAAATGTTTTCATGTGTTTTAAGGTTTGAAGTAAGAAAGAAATTGAGTTTTTGAAAGAAAAGTGCCTTGGAAGGAAATCCAAGTTCGGCTGCCGAATCAAGTGGAGATCCTACCTTTCTTTTATGTTTTATGAAAGTTTTGAGAGGTTTTAAGGAGTAGTGATGCATGTTTAGGTTAGTTGTATATGTTAGGGTTTATGTGAGTTTAAGGATGAAATGTGTGTTTAATGTATGTTGCTTGTTGATGTTTGTTGGGGTATAGGATATTTTGAGACCCCTATATACTTGTGTTCATGTTTATGCATGTTTGGGAGTGTTGTGCATGAGTTTGGAAGGTTTGGGAGGCAAATGTGTGAGTAAGGCTTGAGTTCTGCCATTCTGGAAGAACTCAGGTTCGGCAGCCGAAGCCATGTTCGGCCACCGAACCTGCCTGGGGAGGCAGTTCTGGCTGTCGAACCCTGCCCCCGAAAGTTTGAACTTTCGGCTCTGGAAAGGAGTTTCGGCCGCCGAACCTGCCCCCGAAAGTTGTCGAGTTTCAGCTCTGGAACCACTTTCGGCCGCCAAACCTGCCGCCGAAAGTGGCAGAGTTTCAGGTCTGAAGGGACTTTCGGCCGCCGAACCTGCCGCCGAAAGTGCCCTGTTCAGCCTTCCTTTGCATATTTTCTATGATTGTTTTATGATGTTTTAGGGGGTTTTTAGGGAGATTTTTAGAGTCTTGTTAGTGTATGTTTGGTCCCTCATTTGAGTCCACCTGTGTAGGTTCGGACCCGAGGAACCAACGATCCCAGCAGTGAGATAGCTGCTTCAGAGTTTGTCAGAGTCAGCCTGAGGTGAGTAGAATGGATCTTTATGTTTCAAAGCAAATAAATTTTGAGCATGTTCATGCATCACGAATGACATGATATATACTAGGTTGTTTGCATTAGAAATCACGAATATGTTGCATTGCATATTATGATGTTGATGTGGATGGATGTTGGATGACCCATTAGTCTTCGATACGATATGATGACGACGATACGGTACAGAAGTCCAGTGAGGCCCATTCTACGCCCCTGGCACAGAGTAAGAGAAAGACCAATGAGGCCCATTCTACGCCCCTGGCACCATTGGAATGTGTAGAGAGCTATTGGTGACAAATCCATCCTTGATGTGGATTGTTTGTAATGTGATGCATTCCATGAAAGCATGTGTTTTAATATATTGTTTTACTATTCTGCTCACTGGGCTCTAGTAGCTCACCCCTTTCCCTTAACCCCCAGGTTTGCAGGTTCGGGATAGACTAGGAGGTCATCAAGAGTAAAGGCTTAGTGTATGTAATAGTTAGTCGTGGACATGAAAGATATTGTATAGAATTGTATTGAGGATTAGTATTGTGCTTGGCCCTAATGTATGAGAATCCCTTTTGATACATGATCTTTATATAATATTTTATTAATGTAATGTAAACCAAGCTTGATGTATGTAATGTTGACCCAGCTAGAGCATTTGATGAGGGCTCTAGTATGGGGTTCGTATGTTTAATGTTATGGTGCATGCACAGGTCGAGCTTGGTAGATGGAAAGTTTAAAATTTTTATGAAAATGTATGATCATGTATGGGATTTATCAGGTATGACAGGTTGTATGCTAGGCCTGCTACGGGTCCCGGCGACCTTAAGTCGATCTGGATCCTAGCACCAGTAGCGGTCCGATTTCGGATCGTTACAGATTGGTATCAGAGCCCTAGGTTCATATGGTCGGACCTAGAGAATGTCGGGCTCATAGATGTTCTAGAAGGGCAAGCACAATAGGAAAATCATGTCCACTAGGATAGGATGTAGAGTCCTATCTTGATTGATGATGTGAAATGCCATGATTTTATGCATGTGCATTAATGATATGTTATGTATGTGGTGCTGGTTCATGTGTTTCCACATGAACCATTTGATGCTAATATTTTATGTGATGTGTGCTGTTTTTCAGTAAGCAGAATGCGAGGCACTCGTCGATCTGCGTGATTGACTGGAGTCCCACCAGAAAATGAGGGCATGGATGCCCATCCCCCTGCATTGCCAAGGGCAATGTCCTGCAGATCTAGTAGAGAGAGAGTATCAAGGGACCCTAGAAGGTCTTTTGATGCAAGCATAAGGGGAGCAGTTCAGGGAGGAATGTCAGCTGAGGGGAATGAAATGGATGTTGACCAGAGAAGGGATGGAAGTTTGGGTGTAAGCATGTCTGAAGAGGGCATGGGTGTAATACCCAGCTAGAATCCGGCATCGGAAATCTACTTTCCGGTGGCATCCAAGATGTCGGAACGCTCTAGAGGGTAATAGATATGTTTTCTTTTGTGTTTGAGTAAGTTTGAATGTTTTAAAGTGTAAAGGAAATGAGTTTTTTGAAATAAAAGAGCCAAGGAAGAAATGCAAGGTTCGGCCGCCGAAGGTGAAAGTTCGGCCGCCGAACATGCATGGCTTTTGGATTCACGTTAGGCCGCCGAAGGTGGTCTGGCCAGCCACCTATAAAAGGCCCTAGGTCGGTGAAATGGATAAGTTTCTTCCATTTTCACAGACCTAGGTGAGACCATGCTCTTTCTTGGGTGATCTTCATGACTTGTACAAATCTTTCAAAGTTTTGATGAGTTTGTATGTTGTTTTGAAGGTTTTGAGCTAAAAACCAAGATTTTGAAGCTTGGAGACTTTGAGAGAAAATTGCTCCATATCTCCACGTTAGGATCACATATCCTCTAGATCTTCAAGAGGTAAGTGTAGATCCGTAGCTTCTTTGAGGTTTTATGAAGGTTTTATGAAGGTTTTTGGGTAGAGATGCATGATTAGGGTAAGGTGAGGTTTTGGTTGATTTATGGTCAAAGCTTGCATATGTGTTTGGTTGTGCTATTTGTTGGGGTTTTGAGGTAGTTTTGGACCCCTTTGTGTATATGTTTGAGTATTTGTGTGTTGTAGAGTTGAGGTTTGCATGTTTGAGAAGTTTGGAGGAAGATTTCATGAAGTTGAGCAGGGTTCTGCCTTACTAGGGAACCCAGTTTCGGCCGCCGAAAGAAGGTTCGGCCGCTGAACATGCTATGGAGGTGGTTTCGGCTGCCTAAGCTTGCCCAAGTTTGCCCCCGAAAGTTTGGATTTTGGCTCTAGAGGGGAGTTTCGGCCGCCGAAAGTACCGCTGAAGGTTTGAGACTTTCGGCTCTGGAGTGCCTTTCAGCCCCTGAACCTTGCCCCTGAAGTTGGGTTCGGCTGCCGAAAGTGAAGTTCAGCCGCCGAAGGTGCATGAGTTTCGGCTATGGAGAGGACTTTCGGCCGCCGAACCTGCCGTCGAAAGGGTCCTGTCCAGCCTTCTTTTGCATACTTTATGTGATTGTTTTAGGATGTTTTAGGGAGTGTTTGGGGAGTTGTATAGAGATGGTCTTAAGGTAGTTTGGTCCCTCATTTGAGTCCACCTGTGTAGGAACAGACCAGAGGAACCGAAAAGAGCAGCAGTGAGCACTGCTTCAGAGTTTTCAAAGTCAGTACAGAGTCAGCCAAAGGTGAGTGGAACTAAACTTAATCTTTTAATATGAGAACTTAAATGCTTTTAGCATGTTTCATGCATCATGATTATGCAATAGGTTGATTGCATTAGACATCACGAATATATTGCATTGCATTCGATGTTGTTGATATGGGTGATAGTGGATGATCCAGTAGTCCCTGAGTAAGACCAGGACCCCATTCTACGGCCTGGCACGGTAGATAAGGAAGTCCAGGACCCCATTCTACAGCCTGGCACGGTATATAGTATACAAGAAGACCAGGACCCCATTCTATGGCCTGGCACAAGTTTAGGATGTCGGGACTATTTGGGGCCATGTTCACCCGAGATGATGTGAATTGTCTGTGATGTGATGCATTTCATGAGAGCATGTTTATAACATGTTTTATTGTTCTACTCACTGGGCTATAGGAGCTCACCCCACTCCCTTAACCCCAGTCTTGCAGGATCAGAGTGCAGGGGAAGTCAGAAGAGTCCAGAAAGAGTAAAGAGTTTTGTAATAGCATAGTGTGGACATGTAATATTTGTAAAGAGATGTAATGGTATATAGAGTTTAGTATTGTGCTTGACCTAGATGTGTTGTAAATCCTTTTGGTATACATGATCTGTTTATTGTATGTACATGTTTTTATGAGGCTGGAAACCAGGCTTACCATATTATGAGTTTAACCCGTCTAGAGCAAGCTCTAGTAAGGGGTTCTATAAGGACAGAGATAGTGCATGCATAGGTAGAGCCGTGGTTCAGAGCAGAGTTTTATACTTTTACAGAAAATGTATGATCATGTATGGGATTTTACAGGTACACAGACAGTATAGCAGGCTTGCTACGGGTCCCGGCGACCTTAAGTCGATTTGGATCCTAGCGCCGGTAGCGGTCCGGTTTTCGGCTCGTTACATATTGGTATCAGAGCCCTAGGTTTATATGGTCGGACCTATAGAGAGAGTGTCGGGCTCAGAGAGGGTAGGTTAAGCACAATAGGAAATCATATCCACTAGGATAGGATGTTGAGTCCTGTCTATATGCTGATGTGAAATGCCATAAGTTATGCATGTGCATTGTTGTTATGTGCTGTGTAGTTGCTGATGTATGCTGTTATGTGTTGTTTTCCCGTAAGCTAAGATGAGAGGAACTCGTCGATCTGCATGATTGACTGGAGTCCCACCAGTGAATGAAGGTTCAGCTGCTCGTCCTCCTGCGTTGCCAAGGGCGAGATCTCAGAGATCAAGCAGGGAGGGTACGTCAAGGGACCCTAGAAGGTCTTTTGACGAGAGCAGAAGAGGAACAGTTAGAGGAGGAAGGTCAGAGGAAGTGAGGGAGGCCATGGATGTGGATCAGCCAAGAGAGGAAAGCATGGGTATGGATAGGTCGGAAGAGGGTATGGGTGAGTCTCAGGAAGGCGCTCAGGCTTCGGGGTTTGGTTATCCACCCCAGTATCCACCCTTTACACAGGGCTCGGGGTATCGATGGAGGGTACGTCAGATTACTCTGGTTTTACCCCATATCCTACCTACATGCCTTACATGCCTTATCCTCCTTTTTACCCACCATATCCCATGTATCCACCCACAACTTTCCATCCCAGTTCAACATACCCAGAGCCAAGTTCAGCACCTTCTCCACCACCAGAACCAGAACCAGTAGCCCCTGTTGTCCAAGTACCTCAACCTAGCTCAGCTGAGGGAAGTAAAGTGAAAATGACAGAGTATTTGAAGTTGGATGCTCCCAAATTCAATACGGGAGATGATCCATTTGAGTACCTCAGAACGGTTAAGATGATAACCGAGGAGTTAGGAGCTGATGATAGCAGAGCCATTGAGATGGTAGGGTTCACACTCAAATGTAAGAAAGCTCGAGAGTGGTTCAAGAATTATGTGGCCCCTAGGTTGGACAGCATGTCATGGGGAGAGTTCGCCAATGAGTTTGCAGGGTGGGCTTTTCCTGACAGTTCCAGGGAGCTGAAAGTGATAGAATTTGAGCAGTTGAGGCAGACCGAGGAGATGAGAGTAGATGAATACACAGACAAGTTCCTGGATTTGCTTCAGTATGTGGGTCAGGCTTATGACACTGACCAGAAGAAGGCAAGGAGATATACTATGAGATTGCATCCCCGGTATTCCTCCTTGATTCTTCCAGCAGAGAAAGAGAGTTTCCACTCTATTGTGGATGCAGCCAGGAAAATGGAGGCGAGTGCCATCATTCAGGGGATAGTAAAACAGTAAGTGGCACAGCCTTCGGGTTCTAAGACCCCCAGTGCAGCAGCTTCAGGCAGCAAGAAATGGGGAAACGCAAAAGGTCAAAAGAACAAGTTCTGGAGCAAGATCAAGTCTGGTATGGGAATGGGTAGTGGCTCAAGCTCTGGCACAAGCAGTCCAGTATGTGGGAGATGTGGGAGACCACATCAAGGAGTTTGTCGGTTGGGATCTACAGCCTGTTATAAGTGTGGGCAGGAGGGACATTTTTCACAGGAATGTCCTTAGACGACCTTTATGGCACCATCCCAGCAGATGAGCTCAGGCAGTGTAGCACAGCCAGTAGCTCCAGCCATGCCTCAGAGTAGTGGCAGAGGTAGAGGGAGAGGGTCAGCCTCTTCTTCAGCAGCAGGTTCCCGAGGTGGAGGTCCTATAGCCCTAGCACGGATCTTCACTGTGACTCAGGAGGAGGCAAACACGTCGAACACAGTGGTGTCAGGTAATCTCATCATTGGGTGTTCTGATGTGTATGCTTTGATGGACCCCAGTGCTTCTCACTCTTTTATTGCTTCTGGAGCCGTAGAGAGAGTGGGTCTGATGATCTCTGAGTTAGAGTGTCCTCTCTGGGTCAGTGGACCCAAATGTGACCCATCAGTGGCAGAGTCAGTCTGTCGCTTCAGTCCAGTGTTCATAGAGGGTAGATGCCTTCCAGCTGACCTTGTGGTTCTAGATTTGACGGATTTTGATGTCATTCTAGGGATGGATTAGCTATCTACATATGGAGCTACCTTGGACTGTAGAGACAAGGTAGTTAGTCTCAGAGACCAGGATGGGTCAGAGTGTGTCTTTAGAGGAGACAGGAGGGGTACTCCTAGAGGTTTGATCTCAGCCCTTCAGGCTCGTAGGTTGCTAAGGAGGGGTTGTCAGGGGTTTCTAACTCATGTGAGAGAGCTAGATAGTCAGGTTAGGGAACCAGCCTCGGTACCAGTAGTCCGAGAATTTCCAGATGTCTTCCCAGACGAGCTTCCAGGACTACCACCTGATAGGGAGATGGAGTTTGAAATAGAATTGCTGCCTGGTACCAGACCTATCTCTATTCCTCCCTACAGGATGGCACCAGCAGAGTTAAAGGAGTTGAAAGAGCAGTTGCAGGACTTGGTAGATAAGGGTTTCATCCGCCCTAGTACCTCACCTTGGGGTGCTCCAGTGCTTTTTGTCCGAAAGAAGGATGGATCCCTCAGACTTTGTATCGACTACAGGCAGTTGAACAAGGTCACTACCAAGAATAAGTATCCCCTGCCTAGGATCGATGATCTATTTGACCAGCTAGCTGGAGCAGGTTGTTTCTCTAAAATAGATTTGAGGTCCGGGTATCATCAGTTGAGAGTCAGAGAGATAGATGTACCAAAGACAGCTTTCAGGACCAGATATGGGCATTATGAGTTCTTGGTAATGCCGTTCGGGTTAACTAACGCCCCTGCAGCATTCATGGATCTCATGAACAGAGTTTTCAGCGAGTATCTGGATCACTTTGTTATTGTCTTCATCGATGATATCTTAATGTACTCCAGAGATGCAGAGGAGCATGCCCAGCATCTGAGGACAGTTCTGCAGACACTAAGAGAGCATGGTTTATATGCCAAGTTCTCGAAGTGTGAGTTTTGGTTGAGGAGCATTTCCTTCTTGGGGCATGTAGTATCCGCAGAAGGTATTGAGGTAGACCCCAAGAAGACAGAGGCTGTAACTAACTGGCCCAGATCCACATCAGTGACAGAGATCAAAAGCTTTTTGGGTTTGGCAGGTTACTACAGGAGGTTCGTACAGGACTTCTCCAAGATAGCTGCTCCTATGACCAAATTGACTAAGAAAAATCAGCGGTTCGCGTGGTCGGACCAATGTGAAGAGAGCTTTGAAGAGTTAAAGAGAAGATTAACATCAGCACCGGTGTTAGCTCTGCCCGTTAGTAATGAGGACTTCACAGTGTTCTGTGATGTGTCCAGAGTGGGCTTGGGTTGTGTTTTAATGCAGAACGACAGGGTGATAGCTTATGCTTCTAGACAGCTGAAGAAGCACGAGTTGAATTACCCCACCCATGACCTAGAGATGGCGGCAGTTATCTTTGCACTCAAGATGTGGAGGCATTACCTTTATGGGGTTAAATGCGAGATCTTCACCGATCACAAGAGTTTACAATACATCTTGAGTCAGAAGGAGCTGAATTTGAGGCAGAGAAGATGGGTAGAACTGCTCAGTAACTATGATTGCAGGATTCAGTATCATCCGGGTAAGGCGAATATTGTGGTAGACGCCCTAAGCCGGAAATCACGAGGTAGTTTGTCCCATATAGCAGCAGAGAGAAGACCAGTGGTGATGGAGTTTTACAAGCTCATTGAGGAAGGGTTATAGCTAGAGTTGTCTGGTACAGGTGCGTTGATCGCACAGATGAGAGTGATCCTAGTGTTTCTGGAGCAGGTGGCTCAGAAACAGCATGAGGACCCCGAGTTAGTTAAAATTGCCAGGACTGTTCAGTCAGGCAACAGTGTAGAGTTTAGATTTGATAGCAAAGGGATCCTCCGCTATGGGAATCGCCTATGTGTACCCGATGACATCAGTTTGAAAGGAGACATTATGAGGGAAGCTCATAATGCAAGGTACAGTGTTCACCCTGGAGCCACCAAGATGTATCAGGCTCTGAAAAGAGTGTATTGGTGGCCAGCCATGAAGAAAGAAGTGGCACAGTTTGTGTCCGCTTGTGAGGTTTGCCAGAGGGTGAAACTGGAACATCAGAAGCCGGCTGGAATGCTTAACCCACTGCCGATTCCAGAGTGGAAATGGAAGAATATAGCTATGGATTTTGTAGTGGGTTTACCGGCAGCGTCCAACAGGATAGACTCCATATGGGTGATTGTGGACAGACTCACAAAAGCTGCTCATTTCATCCCTGTTCGGAGCAACTACTCTGTGGACAAGTTAGCACAAGTTTATTTGGAGGAGATAGTAAGGTTGCATGGAGTCCCAGTGTCTATAGTGTCAGACAGAGGACCTCAGTTCACCTCCAGATTTTGGCGGAGTCTGCAGAGTGCTATGGGCACAAGGTTAGATTTTAGCACTACTTTCCATCCACAGACTGACGGACAGTCAGAGAGGACCATCCAGACCATGGAGGACATGCTTAGAATGTGTGCGTTAGACTTTAGCGGTTCTTGGAGGCAGCATCTTCCGTTGGTGGAGTTTGCCTACAATAACAGCCATCATGCTAGCATAGGGATGGCTCCTTATGAAGCCTTGTATGGGAGAAAATGCAGATCACCTGTTTGCTGGGAAGAAGTAGGAGAGGCGGCTCTTGCAGGGCCGGAGCTAGTGGAGATCACCAGTAGAGTGATGCCCATTATCAGAGAGAGGATGAGAACTGCTCAGAGCAGACAGAAAAGCTATGCAGATATCCGTAGAAAGCAGATAGAGTTTCAGGAAGGTGATTTGGTATTGCTGAAGGTGTCTCCAATGAAAGGAGTGGTTCGGTTTGGGAAAAAGGGTAAGCTAGCTCCACGATACATCGGACCCTTTGAGATCTTGCAAAAGATCGGGAATGTATCGTATAAGCTGGATTTACCTGCTTCTATGGAGAGAATTCACCCGGTTTTCCATGTTTCTATGCTCCGGAAGTTCGTGTCCGATCCAAGTAAGGTTCTTAGTGAGCCTGATGCAGAGATCCTTGGAGATCTCACCTATGTAGAGCAGCCAGTGCGGATCTTAGACACGCAGATCAGAAAGCTGAGGAACAAGGAAATTCCAATGGTGAAAGTCCTGTGGAACCACCATAATCTAGAAGAGTGCACCTGGGAGACACGGGAGTCTATGCTCCAGCAATATCCCTATCTGTTTTAAGGTTAGTTTTCCTCTGTTTTATGTGTTTATGTGTTTGAGGAACATTCGGGGACGAATGTTCTTAAGGGGGGAGATTGTAATACCCGGCTAGAGTCCGGCATCGGAAGTCTACTTTCCGGTGGCATCCAGAATGTCGAAACGCTCTAGAGGGTAATAGATATGTTTTCTTTTGTGTTTGAGTAAGTTTAAATGTTTTAACGTGTAAAGGAAATGAGTTTTTTGAAATAAAAGAGCCAAGGAAGAAATGCAAGGTTCGGCCGCCGAAGGTGAAAGTTCGGCCGCCGAACATGCATGGCTTTTGGATTCACGTTAGGCCGCCGAAGGTGGTCTGGCCAGCCACCTATAAAAGGCCCTAGGTCGGTGAAATGGATAAGTTTCTTCCATTTTCACAGACATAGGTGAGACCATGCTCTTCCTTGGGTGATCTTCATGACTTGTACAAATCTTTCAAAGTTTTGATGAGTTTGTATGTTGTTTTGAAGGTTTTGAGCTAAAAACCAAGATTTTGAAGCTTGGAGACTTTGAGAGAAAATTGCTCCATATCTCCATGTTAGGATCACATATCCTCTAGATCTTCAAGAGGTAAGTGTAGATCCGTAGCTTCTTTGATGTTTTATGAAGGTTTTATGAAGGTTTTTGGGTAGAGATGCATGATTAGCGTAAGGTGAAGTTTTGGTTGATTTATGGTCAAAGCTTGCATATGTGTTTGGTTGTGCTATTTGTTGGGGTTTTGAGGTAGTTTTGGACCCCTTTGTGTATATGTTTGAGTATTTGTGTGTTGTAGAGTTGAGGTTTGCATGTTTGAGAAGTTTGGAGGAAGATTTCATGAAGTTGAGCAGGGTTTTACCTTACTGGGGAACCCAGTTTCGGCCGCCGAAAGAAGGTTCGGCCGCCGAACATGCTATGGAGGCGGTTTCGGCTGCCTAAGCTTGCCCAAGCTTGCCCTCGAAAGTTTGGACTTTCGGCTCTGGAGGGGAGTTTCGGTCGCCGAAAGTGCCGCTGAAGGTTTGAGACTTTCGGCTCTGGAGTGCCTTTCAGCCCCCGAACCTTGCCCCCGAAGTTGGGTTCGGCTGCCGAAAGTGAAGTTCGGCCGCCGAAGGTGCATGATTTTCGGCTGCCGAACCTGCCGCCGAAAGGGTCTTGTCCAGCCTTCTTTTACATACTTTATGTGATTGTTTTAGGATGTTTTAGGGGGTGTTTGGGGAGTTGTATAGAGATGGTCTTGAGGTAGTTTGGTCCCTCATTTGAGTCCACCTGTGTAGGAACGGACTAGAGGAACCGAAGAGAGCAGCAGTGAGCACTGCTTCAGAGTTTTCAGAGTCAGTACAAAGTCAGCCAGAGGTGAGTGGAACTAAACTTAATCTTTTAATATGAGAACTTAAATGCTTTTAGCATGTTTCATGCATCATGATTATGCAATAGGTTGATTGCATTAGACATCACGAATATATTGCATTGCATTCGATGTTGTTGATATGGGTGATAGTGGATGATCCAGTAGTCCCTGAGTAAGACCAGGACCCCATTCTACGGCCTGGCACGGTAGATAAGGAAGTCCAGGACCCCATTCTACGGCCTGGCACGGTAGATAAGGAAGTCCAGGACCCCATTCTACGGCCTGGCACGGTAGATAAGGAAGTCCAGGACCCCATTCTACGGCCTGGCACGGTATATAGTATACAGGAAGACCAAGACCCCATTCTACGGCCTGGCACGAGTTTAGGATGTCGGGACTATTTGGGGACATGTTCACCCGAGATGATGTGAATTGTCTGTGATGTGATGCATTTCATGAGAGCATGTTTATAACATGTTTTATTGTTCTACTCACTGGGCTATAGGAGCTCACCCCAATCTTGCAGGATCAGAGTGCAAGGGAAGTCAAAAGAGTCCAGAAAGAGTAAAGAGTTTTGTAATAGCATAGTGTGGACATGTAATATTTGTAAAGAGATGTAATGGTATTGTATAGAGTTTAGTATTGTGCTTGACCTAGATGTGTTGTAAATCCTTTTGGTATACATGATCTGTTTATTGTATGTACATGTTTTTATGAGGCTGGAAACCAGGCTTACCATATTATGAGTTTAACCCGTCTAGAGCAAGCTCTAGTAAGGGGTTCTGTAAGGACAGAGATAGTGCATGCACAGGTAGAGCCGTGGTTCAGAGCAGAGTTTTATACTTTTACAGAAAATGTATGATCATGTATGGGATTTTACAGGTACACAGACAGTATAGTAGGCTTGCTATGGGTCCCGGCGACCTTAAGTCGACTTGGATCCTAACGCCGGTAGCGGTCCGGTTTTTAGGTCGTTACAATGGGAGAATCTCAAGAAGGCACTCAGGCCTCGGGGTTTGCTCAACCACCCCAATATCAACCCTTTCCACAAAGCCCTGGGTATTCGATGGGAGGTACATCGGATTACCCCAGCTTTAACCCTTATCCCTCTTTCATGTCTTACCCTCCTTTCTATCCACCATACCCCCAGTACCCAATGTATCCACCCTCACCTTTCTACCCAAATGTAACAAACCCTAATCAAGGGAATGTTGCACCTCCTCCACCACCCTCTGAACCTGTAGCTCCTGAAGTCCAAGTACCTAAGCCTAGCTCAACTAGAGGGAGCAGAGTTAAGATGGCAGACTACTTGAAGCTAGATGCTCCCAAGTTCAAGGCGTGAGATGATCCATTTGAGTACCTGAAGATAGTAAAGATGATTACAGATGAGTTAGGGGCAGATGATTGCAGAGCCATTTAGATGGCGGGGTTCACTCTTGAATGCAAAAAGGCTCGGGAGTGGTTTAAAAACTACGTGGACCCAAGATTGAACAGTTTATCCTGGGAGGAGTTTGCTAATGAATTTTCAGGATGGGCTTTCCCTGATAGCTCAAGGGAATTGAAGATAATTGAGTTTGAACAGTTAAGGCAGACTAAAGAGATGAGTGTGGATGAGTTTATAGACAGGTTTTTGGAGCTGTTGCCGTTTGTAGAGCAAACTTATGATACGGATCAGAAGAAAGCAAAGAGGTATACCATGAGGCTCCACTCTAGGTATTCCTCTCTAATCCTTGCAGCAGAGAGGGAGAGCTTCCACACTATAGTGGATGCAGCACGGAAGATGGAGGCTAGTGCCATCATTCAGGAGACAGTTAAGCAGTCAGTGGCACAGTCCTCAGGTTCCAAGACCCCAGGTAGGGGAAAGCTAGATCCCTCTTCTCTGAGTGCAGCAGCTTCGGGCAGTAAGAGGTGGAGTAGTACCACCAAAAAGCCAAAGAAGAATAAGTTCTGGAATCGCTTCAAATCAGGTCTAGGACTCTGTGGTGGCTCGAGATCGGGTTCAGATGGTGCAGAGTGTATGAGGTGTGGTAAGCTACACAAGGGAGCGTGTCGATTTGGGACCACAGCCTGCTTCAGATGTGGGCAGGAGGGACACATAGCACAAGAGTGTTTTAGGGCACCTTTTATGGCGCAGTCCTAGCAGACAGCTTCTGGCAGTGTGGCACAACTAGTAGCTCCAACCATGACTCAGGGCAGTGGCAGAGGCCGAGGGAGAGGGGCAGCCTCTTCTTCAGCAGGTTCCCGAGGTGAAGGTCCATCAGCTCTAGCTCAGATCTTCACTATGACACAGCAGGAGGCGAACGCATCAAACACCATGGTGTCAGGGAATCTCATCATTGGTTGTTCAGATGTGTATGCTTTAATGGACCCTGGTGCATCTCATTCTTTTGTTGCTCTGAGAGCCGTAGAGAGGTTGGGTTTGATAGTCTCTGGGTTAGAGCGTCCCCTCTGGGTCAGTAGACCCAAATGTGATCCATCAGTGGCAGAGTCAGTCTGCCGGTATAGTCCAGTGTTTGTGGAGAGTAGATGTCTTCCAGCCGACCTTGTAGTTCTAGACTTGACGGATTTTGATGTCATTCTAGGGATGGATTGGCTATCTGCTCATGGGGCTACCTTGGACTGTAGAGACAAGGTAGTTAGGTTCAGAGATCAGGATGAGTCAGAGGTTGTCTTTAGAGGAGACAGGAGGGGTATGCCTAGAGGTCTGATATCAGCCCTACAGGCTCGTAGGTTGCTCAAGAGAGGTTCTCAGGGGTTTCTAGCTCATGTGAGAGAGCTGGATAGTCAGGTTAGGGAGCCCGCCTCAGTGCCCATGGTCAGAGAGTTTCTAGATGTCTTCCCAGATGAGCTTCCAAGACTACCACCTGCTAGGGAGATAGAGTTTGAAATAGAATTGATGCCTGGAACTAGACCCATCTCTATCCCTCCCTACAGGATGGCACCAGCAGAGTTGAAAGAGCTAAAGGAACAATTGCAAGAGTTAGTAGACAAGGGTTTCATCCGACCGAGTACCTCACCTTGGGGTGCTCCAGTACTGTTTGTAAGGAAGAAGGATGGATCCTTGAGACTTTGTATCGACTACAGGCAGTTGAACAAAGTCACTACTAAGAATAAGTACCCGTTACCTAGGATCGACGATCTATTTGACCAGCTAGCAGGAGCAGGTTGTTTCTCCAAGATAGATCTGAGATCCGGGTATCACCAGTTGAGAATAAGAGAAGAAGATGTGCCGAAGACGGCTTTCAGGACCAGATATGGGCATTATGAGTTCCTAATAATGCCGTTTGGGCTAACCTGTAACAGCCCGGAAACCGAACTGCCACCGGCACTAGGATCCAGATCGACTTAAGGTCGCCGGGACCCGTAGTAAGCCTGCTATCCTGTCTGAATACCTGTAAAATCCCATACATGATCATACATTTTCTGTAAACACATAAAACTTTCTTTATGCCAAGGCTTAACCTGTGCCTGCGCTCTCTATAAAACATGCTCTCATGGAATGCAACACATAATCACATCACCTCGGCCGGACGGATCAAAACTCCCTCTATCTCATCTGGGGTACCCAAGTACCATGTGCCTAGTCCCCGTAGGGCTGTTCCAGGTCTTTATGTGCCTGGTCCCCGTAGGGCTGTTCCAGGTCTTCCTCTGAGGGCTAATGAATCCTCACGAAGTCCGTGCCGTCTCACATAAGCAATGTACAAGGAGCAATGCCAAGTACAAGGATAAATGCAATGCATCATCTTTGTGTACACTAATGCACTCACCCTATAGCATATTTATGATGCATGAAGCATGATAAAATAGTCAGTTCGCATATTAAAACATTAAGTTAAATTCCACTCACCTTTAGGTATTCTGAACTGACTCTGCAGGTTCTGACACTGGACTCACTGCTGACCTCCCTGATTCCTCTGGTCCGTACCTACACAGGTGGACTCAAATGAGGGACCAAACTCACTCAAGCACATCTCTAAGAAACTCCCCAAAACCCCTCTAAACGATCCTAAAACCAACATATAAAACATGCAAAAGAAAGCTGGACAGGGCACTTTCGGCGGCCGAAACCCCACTCCAGAGACGAAACTCATGCATGTTCGGCGGCACCTTCGGCGGCCGAAGGTCTCGTCCAGAGACGAAACTCACACACTTTCGGCGGCCGAACTCCCTCTTTCGGAGGCCGAAAGCCTCTTTCTAAACCGAAAGCCTAGCTTTCGGGGGCAACCTTTGGCAGCCGAAACTGCCTCCACAAGGGGTTCGGCGGCCGAACCTTCCTTCTGCGGCCGAACCTGGTTTTGCCCTTCGGGCAGAACCCTGCTCTGTTTCATGCAAACTTTGCCCAAAAACCTACAAACATGCATATCAACTACTCCCAACTAGCATATACACATATATATGCACAAAGGGGTCTCAACTACCCTAAAACCCCAAACAAACATAGCACATAACACTTCAACATGTTTGAACACCACAAATCACCAAAAACCTCACCTCAACCTAAACATGCATACTACCCATTCAAACTTCATAAAACCTTTCAAAAGCATCAAAGAAGCTCAGGATCTTCACTTACCTCTTACACCACTTGAGGCTGAAGGATCCTAACGTGGAGATATGAAGAAAAGCTCTTCCAAAGCTCCAAGCTTCAAAACTTGGTTCTTTTGCTCAAAACCTTCAAAAGTCACCAAAACTCTTAAACCTCTTGAAAGATTTGATGAAAATCATGGAAAACATGAAAGTCAACGTAGGAGAGGCTGAAACTCACCTCTGGCTGCAAGTGGAGGAGAAAATACCCTCCTCTCACCGACCTTTGGCCCTTTTATAGGTGGCTGGCCAGACCACCTTCGGCAGCCGAACGTGAAGCCGCAACCATGCAATGTTCGGCGGCCGAAAGTGCCCTTCGGCGGCCGAACCTTTGCATTTCTCCCTTGTTGCTTTTCGTTCAAAACTCAATGCGTTTAACACATCAAAACATGAAAACAAATGAAACTACCTTGGAAAACATATGTATTACCCTTCTCGAGGGTTCCGACACCCGAGATTCCACCAGACGACAGGAATTCCGATGCCGGACTCGAGCCGGGTATTACATAACCAATGCCCCTGCAGCATTTATGGATCTCATAAATAGAGTGTTTAGCCAGTATCTGGATCACTTTGTTATTGTCTTCATTGATGATATCTTAGTGTATTCCAAAAATGCAGAGGAGCATGCCCATCATCCGAGGTTAGTTTTGCAGACCCTGAGGGAGCACGGCTTGTATGCCAGGTTCTCCAAATGTGAATTCTGGTTGAGGAGCATCTCATTCTTGGGGCATGTTGTATCAGAGAACGGAATTGAAGTGGACCCCAAGAAGGTGGAAGCTATAGCAAACTGGACTAGACCCACTACGGTTACAGAGATCAATAACTTTTTGGGTTTGGCAGGTTACTACAGGAGGTTCATTCAGGACTTCTCTAAAATTGCCGCTCCTATGACCAGATTGACCAAGAAGAATCAGAAGTTTGTGTTGTCTGATCAGTGCGAGGAAAGCTTTAAAGAGCTGAAGAAAAGGTTGACGTCAGCACCGGTGTTAACTCTGCCCACTAGTAATTAAGACTTCACAGTGTTCTGTGATGCGTCCCGTGTGGGACTGGGTTGTGTGTTGATGCAAAATGAAAGGGTAATTGCTTATGCTTCTAGGCAGCTGAAGAAGCATGAGTTGAATTATCCTACACATGACCTAGAGATGGCAGCTGTGATCTTTGCACTCAAGATGTGGAGGCATTACTTGTATGGGGTAAAGTGTGAGATCTTCACCTATCATAAAAGCTTGCAGTATATCTTAAGTCAGAGAGAGTTGAATCTGAGACAGAGGAGATGGGTGGAACTGCTTAGTGACTATGATTGCAAAATTCAGTACCATCTGGGAAAGGCAAATGTTATGGCAGATGCCCTAAGTCGGAAGTCACTTGGCAGTCTATCCCATATTACAGCAGAGAGAAGACCGGTGGTGAGGGAGTTCTATAAGCTCATTGATGAAGGGCTGCAGTTGGAGTTGTTTGGTACAGGTGCTTTGATAGCCCAGATGAGAGTGGCACCCATGTTTCTGGAGCAGGTGGCTCGAAACAGCATGAGGACCCAGAGTTAGTGAAAATTGCCAGGACTGTTCAGTCAGGCAAGAATGAAGAGTTCAGATTTGACAGCAAGGGGATCCTCCGCTATGGGAGTAGATTATGTGTACCAGATGACGTGAGTCTGAAGGGAGACATTATGAGGGAAGCTTATAATGCCAGATACAGTGTTCACCCTGGAGCCACCAAGATGTATCAGGATCTGAAGAGAGTTTATTGGTGGCCAGCTATGAAGAGAGAAGTGGCATAGTTCATGTCCGCCTGCGAGGTATATCAGAGGGTGAAGCTGGAACATCAGAAGCCGGCTGGAATGCTTAACACACTGCCAATTCCAGAGTGGAAATGGGAGAATATAGCTATGGATTTTATGGTGGGGTTACCGGTAACGTCCAACAGATTAGACTCTATATGGGTAATTGTGGACAGACTGACCAAATCTGCTCACTTCATCCCTGTCAGGAGTAGCTATTCTGTGGACAAATTGGCGTAGGTGTTTGTTGATGAAGTGGTCAGGTTGCATGGGGCTCCTGTTTCAATCGTGTCTAATAGAGGACCCTAGTTCACCTCCAGGTTTTGGCGGAGTCTGTAGAGTGCTATGGGTTAATCCAAAAAGTTAGGGTTGCTAACCTCACAGAAGCTGACTTTTTCGATACTGATGAATACATTAAGGATGAGGCTGCTAGAGTTGAGAGAAAACATGCCAAGAGTTCTGAAATGATGAGTAAGAAATTTGAGAAGCTTCAAGCCTCCATAAGAAGTAAAGTGGTGAGCTAGGGTTTATGATACTGAGGATTTTGGATATTAAGGTTGAGAGGGGACTACCACAAAAATTCAAAATGCCTGAATTGCCTAAGTTTGATGGGACTAGAGATTCAAGGACCCACCTAAGTTCTTATTTAATAGCCATAAAGACCACACATTTGAATAAAGGCAAGTGGCCCAATTCTTTGCTTTTTCACTTGAGGAATCTGTGTCTTCATGGTACCATAGTCTAGAAGCTATTCATAAAAAAATATTAGGACGAGCTAGTTAAGAAGTTTATCCACCACTACTTCTATAATACTGCTTTGGATATCACTTTGAAGGATATGGAGACGATTAAGCAGAAGTCTAATAAAATCTTTTTAGACTTTCTTTTAAGGTGCAGGAAGAAGGTAATGAAGATGACAAATCGCCCCACTGAAAAGGATCAAGTCAGACTGGTAGTGAAGCACCTATTACCCCATACTATGAAAAGATGTACTACTTACCTATTGCCATATTTAAGTAGCTTTATGATGTAGGGATTCAACCGAAGATGGGATGACTACCAAGCCAAACTCTTATCAACCCAAGAAATCTGTGTATCAGCCTACCTCCAATAAGAGGAATGAAAAAGTAGTTGAGGTTCAACCTGTGGGGGGAAATTAAAGGACCTTTTCTATGTTTGACAAGTCCCTTTTTAAGGTGTTTGAGAAGTTAAAAGCTAAGGGATTGTTACAATCTCTAGCCCCAGGATCATTACCTAACCCTTTACCTGCCAACTTTAGCCCCAAGCTCTACTGCCTATTCAACTAAACTGCTTGGCATGATTGTAACGACCCGGAAACCGGACCGCTACCGGCGCTAGGATCCAGATCGACATAAGGTCGCCGGGATCCGTAGCAAGCCTAACATACATCCTGTATACCTGTTAAATCCCATACATGATCAATTATTTACATAAAAATTTTAAACTTTTCCTCTCATTCACCAAGCTTAACCTGTGCATGCACAAACTCATAACATAAAACCCCACACTGGAGCCCTCATCAAATGCTCCAATGGGGTAACATATCATTCATTAAGCTTGATTTACATAAACATCCTTAAAACCTTTCAATTAAAAAGATCATGTATCAAAAAGGGATTAACATACACTAGGGCCAAGCACAATTCTATCCTTAATATAATTCTTTACATTTCATCACATAATATCATTTTACAATACATGTCCAAATCTAACTATTACATAAAACATGACTTCTTTACTCTTACTGACTTCCTGGTCTATCCCGTACCTGCAAACCTGGAGATTTAGGGAATGGGGTGAGCTACTAGAGCCCAGTGAGCAGAATAATAAAAAATTGTATTTAAAACATATGATCTCATGGAATGCATCACATCACAAACAAATCACAATCAAGGATGGTCTTGTCACCAATAGTCCTCTACATATCCATTAATGCCAGGGGGGTAGAATGGGCCTCGTCTTGGTCTTTCTCTTAACATAACATAGCATAACATTACATTCCAATAATGCCAGGGGAGCAGAATGGGCCTCGACCTGGTCTTTCTCTTAACATAGTGACAGGGGCGTAGAATGGGCCTCGACCTGAACTTCCATACCATACCATATCATATCATATCACATCTTATCATACGAGGACTAAAGGATCATCCAATACTCATCCACATCATCATCATATTATGCAATGCAACATATTCATGAATTCTAATGCAAACAATCTAATATATCTCATGGCATTCGTGATGCATGAACATGCTCAAAAATTGATTTATTTACTTTGAAACATAAAGAGTTATTCTACTCACCTCAGGCTAGCTCTAAAAAGACACTGAAGCAGCTACCTCACTGCTGGGGTCCTCGGTTCCTCGGGTCCGAACCTACACAGGTGGACTCAAATGAGGGACCAAACATAGACTAACATAACTCTAAACTACTCCCCAAAAACCCCCTAAAACAACATAAAACAATCATAGAAATCATGCAAAGGAAGGCTGAATAGGGCACTTTTGGCGGCAGGCTCGACGGCCGAAAGTCCCTCCAGAGCCGAAACTCAGTCACTTTCGGCGGCACCTTCGACGGCCGAAAGTCCCTTCCAGAGCCGAAAGTCCACTTTCGGGGGCAGGGTTTGGCAGCCAAAGGCTTGCCTCCACAGGCAGGTTCGGCGGCCGAAAGTCCTTCGGCTGCCGAACCTGAGTTCTTCCAAAGGGGCAGAACTCAGCCTCCTTATAATACCCGGCTAGACTCCGGTATCGGAATTCCTACCGTCCGATAGAATCTCGGATGTCGGAAGCCTCTAGTAGGGTAGAAACATGTTTTCATAAAATGTTTTAATGTATTTCATGGTTTTAAGTAAAAAGGAAATGAGTTTTTGCATGAAAACAACCTTGGAGGAAAACCCAGGTTCGGCCGCCGAACCTCAAGTTCGGCCGCCGAACATGCATGCATTTCGGGTGTGCCTTAGGCCCCCGAAGGCATAAGTGAGGGAAGTCCAGGTTCGGCCGCCGAACCTCAAGTTCGGCCGCCGAACTTGGCATGCATGCGGAGGCACGTTCGGCCCCCGAACGTGGCCTGGCCAGCCACTATAAAAGGGTCCCTTAGCCGAAAACGGGCGAGCTTTTCTCCCCATTGTCGGCCAAGGTGAGCTCTCCGCCGTCCCTCACCAATCTTTGAGTCCTTCCTTCAGATCTTTCAAGATTTTCATGAGTTTTTTGCTTTGTTTTGAAGATTTTCAAGTTTTGAGCAAGTTTTGGAGCTTTGAGGTTCAAGGAAACTCAACCCCTCCCATCTCCGAGTTTAGATCGTCTCTCTCTCGATCTCCCCGAGGTAAGAGCCGATCTTAAGCTCATTGCATGTTTTAAGTAAGTTTTAAGTAGATCTATGGGGTAGAATGCATGTTTAGCTTATGGTTAGGTTTATGAGTTTATGTTACATTTTTGAACAATATGGATATTTGATGTGTTGTAGATGGGGTTTTTGATGGTTTGAAGCCCCTAGGAGCTTGTATGCTTGTTTGTGTTTGATTGGGAGTGTTTTAGAATAGGTTTATGCATGATTGGAAAGTTTTGGAGGCAAATGTGCATAGAAGAGCTGAGTTTCTGCCACTATGGGAGAAACCAGGTTCGGCAGCCGAAGGAACTTTCGGCCGCAGAACATGCTTGTGGAGGCAGCCTTCGGCTGTCGAAGCTTGCCCCCGAAAGAGGACTTTCGTCTCTGTCTGGGAGTTTCGGCCGCCGAACATGCATGAGTTTCGCCTCCGTCTGGGAGTTTCGGCCGCCGAACCTGCCTGACTTTCAGCTCTGGAGGGACTTTCGGCCGCCGAACCTGCCACCGAAAGTGCCCTGTCCAGCCCTCTCTTGCATGTTTTCCTATGATTGTTTCATGATGTTTTAGGGGGTTTTTGGGGAGTAGTTTAGAGTTATGTTCTAGTTGTTTGGTCCCTCATTTGAGTCCACCTGTGTAGGTTCGGACCCGAGGAATCGAGGACCCCAGCAGTGAGTCAGCTGCTCCAGTGTCTGGTCAGAGCTATCCAGAGGTGAGTAGAATAAATCTTTACGTTTTAAAGTAAATCAATTGTAAAGTTTTGAGCACGTTCATGCATCATGAATGCCATGTGATGATTTAGGTTGTTTGCATTAGAATTCACGAATATGTTGCATTGCATATTTTAATGTTGATGTGGATGAATGTTGGATGATCCATAGCCCTCGATCTATGATGTGACGATGTGATATGTACGGTACGGAATGTAAGACCAGTGGGACCCATTCTACATTCGCTGGCACCATGTAAGAGAAAGACCAGGACCCATTCTACGTTCTGGCACAGTTGGACTGTTATGTTATGCTATGTTATGTAAGAGAAAGACCAGGACCCATTCTACGTTCTGGCACAGTTGGACTATGTAGAGGGCTATTGGTGACAAGTTCATCCTTGATGTGATTAGCTGTGATGTGATGCATTACATGTTATCATATGTTTTAAATGTTTTATTATTCTGCTCACTGGGCTCTAGTAGCTCACCCCTCTCCCAATTTCCCTAGGTTTGCAGGTACAGGGTAGACCAGGAGGTCAGCAAGAGTATTGAAGTCTTGTTTATGTAATAGATAGTGTGGACATGATAAGTGTATTTGATGTTATGTAAAAGTACAGTTTAGACATGTAATGTAATGAGGCTTATGGATGATAGAGGTGTACTTGACCATAGAATGTTGTTATCCCTTTTAATACATGATCTCAGATATTTTATGATGTGTATGTAAACCAACTCAACATATGTTGTATCGCCCTTTGGGGCATTGATGAGATCTCACAGAGGGGTCAAAGCTTATGATGATGTCTATGTTCAGTGCATGCACAGGTTGAGTTTGGTGTATGAAAGAATGTATGAAAAAAAAGTTTTAATTTTTATGTATGTTGTTGATCATGTATGGGATTAAACAGGTTTACAGGTTGCATGTTAGGCTTGCTACGGGTCCCGGCGGCCTTAAGCCGACCTGGATCCTAGCGCCGGTAGCGGTCCGATTTTCGGGTCGTTACAGAATGGTATCAGAGCCCTAGGTTCATAGGATCAGACCTAGAGTGTCGGGCTCATAGATGTTCTAGAAGGTCAAGCACAATAGGAGGATCATGTCCACTAGGATAGGATGTTGAGTCCTATCTTGTATGATGATGTGAAATGCCATGATTATATGCATGTGCATTGATGCTATGATTTGAATGATATTTATGTGATGCGGGTTCATGTGTTTCCACATGAACCATATGATGCTAATGTTGTGTGATGTGTACTGTTTTTCAGAAAACAGGATGAGAGTAACCCGTCGATCTGCAAGATTGACTGGAGTACCACCTGAGGATGAGGGCACGAGCGCCCGTCCTCCTACATTGCCTAGGGCAATGTCATGTAGAGCAAACAGAGAAAGAGTGTCAAGGGACCCTAGAAGGTCTTTTGATGCTAGCAGAAGGGGGACAGATAGAGGAGGAAGTTCTTCAGATGTGAGGGAGGTTATAGAAGAGGATCAGAGGAGGGATGGGAATCTGGATGTTAGCAGGGCGAAAGAAGGGACGGGGGAGTCACAAGGAGGCGCTCAGGCCTCGGGGTATGGTTTTCCACCCCATTATCCACCCTTCCCACAGGGTTCAGGGTATCCGATGGGAGGCACATCGGATTACTCCAGCTTTAACCCCTACCCTACCTACATGCCTTATCCACCTTTCTATCCACCTTTCTATCCACCTTACACACAGTACCCAGCTTATCCGCCCTCACCCTTCTATCCTAACCCGGCAAACCCCACCTCGGGGAATGCTGCACCCCCACCTCCACCACCTATAGAACCAGCAGCCCCAGTTACTCAACCTTCTAGACCTAGCTCAGCCGGTGGGAGCAAAGTGAAGATGACATATTACCTTAAGCTGGATGCTCCCAAATACAAGTCAGGGGATGATCCCTTTGAGTACCTGAGAGTAGTGAAGACAATAACTGATGAGCTAGGGGCAGATGACAGCAGGGCCATTCAAATGGCAGGGTTCACTTTGAAGTGCAAGAATGTAATACCCGGCTAGACTCCGGTATCAGAATTCCTACCGTCCGGTGGAATCTCGGATGTCGGAGACCTCTAGAAGGGTAAAACCATGTTTTCTTAAGATGTTTTGATGTATTTTATGGTTTTTAATGAAAATAAATCCAAGTTTTGAGTGGAGAGGGCCTTGGAGACTTTGCCAGGTTCGGCCGCCGAAAGTCATGTTCGGCCGCCAAACGTGGGGAGGTTTTAGGAGCGCTTTAGGCCTCCGAAAGCCTTGTTTAAATCAGCCAAGGTTCGGCCGCCGAACCTCATGTTCGGCCGCCGAATTTGCATGCGCTGTAGGGGCACGTTAGGCCGCCGAAAGGTGGTAAGGACAGCCCTATAAAACGACCCCATGGCCGAAACGGGCAAGCTTTTCTTCCCGTTTTCGGCCAAGGTGAGTTCTCCACCGCCCCTCCTCTGTTTTGAGCTTCTCCCTTCGAGATTTCATGTTTTTCTTATGAGTTTTCACCTTATTTTGAAGATTTTCGAGTTTAAAGCAAGTTTTGGAGCTTTGAGGTTTAAGAACTCAAATCTCTCCCATCTCCGAGCTAGGGTCATTTTCCTCTCGATCTACAAGAGGTAAGGACCGATCTTGAGCTCACTACATGTTTTTAACAAGTTTTAAGTTGATTCTTGAAGTAGAAATGCATGTGTAGGGTTTTATGAGTTTTTGGGTTTTTGTTGGTTTATGGGCAATGTATGTTGGATTTGTGTTGTTTGATGTGTTGTAGATGGGGTTTGAGATAGTTTGAAGCCCCTAGGAGCTTGTATGTTTGAGTATGTGTGTTGTAGAATAGGATTATGCATGATTGGAAGTTTTGGAGGCAAATGTGCATAGAGGAGCCAAGTTTCTGCCCTTTGGCAGAAACCAGGTTCGGCAGCCGAAGGACTTTCGGCCGCCGAACATGGCTGTGGAGGCAGCCTTTCGGCTGCCGAAGCCTGCCTCCGAAAAGAGACTTTCATCTTTGTCTGGGACTTTCGGCCGCCGAAGGTGCCGTCGAACCTGCCTGGGTTTCGGCTCTGGAGGGACTTTCGGCCGCCGAAGGTGCCGCCGAAAGTGCCATGTTCAGCCTTCCTTTGCATGATTTCGCATAATTGTTTTGAGGTGTTTTAAGGGGTTTTTGGGGGATGTTTTTAGAGTTATGTTCTAGTTGTTTGGCCCCTCATTTGAGTCCACCTGTGTAGGTTCGGACCCGAGGAACCGAGGACCCCAGCAGTGAGTTAGCTGCATCAGTCTTTGTCAGAGCTAGCCAAGAGGTGAGTAGAATAAACCTTTACGATTTAAAGCAAATAAATTATAAAGTTTTGAGCATGTTCATGCATCATGAATGTCATGCGATGAATTAGGTTGTTTGCATTAGAAATCACGAATATGTTGCATTGCATTTATGATGTTGATGTGGATTGGTTATTGGATGACCCTTTAGTCCTCATATGATATGATGATGATACGACATGATATGGTATGGAAGTCCAGGTTGTACCCATTCTACGTCCCTGGCACTATGTAAGAGAAAGTCCAGGTTGTATCCATTCTACGTCCCTGGCACATTGGAATGTTATGATATGTTATGTTAAGAGAAAGACCGGTTGTACCCATTCTACGTCCCGGCACTTTGGAAGGTAGAGGACTATTGGTGACAATACCATCCGAGATGTGATTTGTTGTGATGTGTTGCATTACATGATGGCATGAGATTTTAAATGTTGTTTTCTATTATTCTGCTCACTGGACTCTAGTAGCTCACCCCTTTTCCCTAATCCCCCAGGATTGCAGGTACGGGCTAGACAGAGAAGTCAAGAAGAGTAAAGTCATATGTTTGTAATAGATAGAAAGTGGACATGATAAATTGTATAATGATGTAAAGTTTGAATAGTCATGTTATGTATAATGATATTGAGGATTAGAAGTTGTGCTTGACCCTATGGATGTTGTTATCCCTTTTATTACATCATCTTAGATGTTTTATGATGTAGATGTAAACCAACTCAACACATGTTATGCCACCCATTGGGGGCATTGATGAGATCCCACAGAGGGGTCAAGTTTATGATTATGACTATGTTCAGTGCATGTACAGGTTGAGTTTGGTGTATGATAGACTGTATGAAAGAAAAGTTTTAAATTTTTATGTATGTTGTTGATCATGTATGGGATTAAACAGGTTTACAGGTTACATGTCAGGCTTGCTACGGGTTCCGGCGGCCTTAAGCCGATCTGGATCCTAGCGCCGGTAGCGGTTCGATTTTCGAGTCGTTACAGAATGGTATCAGAGCCCTAGGTTCATATGGTCGGACCTAGAGTGTCGGGCTCATAGGTGTTATAGAAGGTCAAGCACAATAGGAAGATCATGTCCACTAGGATAGGATATGGAGTCCTGTCTTGCATGATGATGTGAAATGCCATGATTATATGCATGTGCATTAATGATATGTGATGTATGTGATGAGGGTTCATGTGTGCCCACATGAACCATATGATGCTAATGTTTGCTTGTTATGTGCTGCCTTTCAGAAAACAGGATGAGGGGAACTCGTCGATCTGCACGATTGACTGGAGTACCACCTGAGGGTGAGGGCACGAGCGCCCGTCCTCCTGCATTGCCTAGGGCAATGTCATGTAGATCAAGCAGAGAAAGAGTGTCAAGGGACCCTAGAAGGTCTTTTGATGCTAGCAGAAGGGGGACAGATAGAGGAGGAAGTTCTTCAAATGTGAGGGAGGTTATGGAAGAGGATCAGAGGAGGGATGGGAATCTGGATGTCAGCATGTCGGAAGAAGGGACAGGGGAGTCTCAGGGAGGCGCTCAGGCCTCGGGGTATGGTTTTCCACCCCATTATCCACCCTTCCCATAGGGTTCAGGGTATCCGATGGGAGGCACATCGGATTACTCCAGCTTTAACCCCTACCCTACCTACATGCCTTATCCACCTTTCTATCCACCTCACCCCCAATACCCAGCTTATCCACCCTCACCCTTTTACCCTCACCCGGCAAACCCCACCTCGGGGAATGCTGCACCCCCACCTCCACCACCTACAGAACCAGCAGCCCCAGCTACTCAACCTCTTAGACCTAACTCAGCCAGTGGGAGCAAGGTCAAGATGACCGACTACATGAAACTGGGTGCTCCTCAGTATGAAAAAGGGGATGACCCATTTGTGTATCTTGAAAGGGTTAAGGTGATCACAGATGAGATTGGGGCTGATGACAGTAGAGCCATTCAGATGGCTGGGTTCACGCTTAAGTGCAAGAAGGCACGAGAGTGGTTCAAGAATTATGTGAACCCGAAGGTAGACAGCATGTCTTGGGAGGAGTTTGCAAACGAGTTTGCGGGATGGGCTTTCCCAGATAGTTCAAGGGAGTTGAAGATGATAGAGTTTGAGCAGTTGAGGCAGACTGATGAGATGGGTGTAGAGGAGTTCACAGACAGATTCTTGGAGCTGTTGCCATTTGCAGGGCAAAACCTTGACACAGACCAGAAAAGGTCAAGGAGGTATATCATGAAACTCCACTCCAGATATTCCTCCTTGATCCAGTCAGCAGATAGGGAGAGCTTCCATGCCATAGTGGATATGGCCCGAAAAATGGAGGCCAGTGCCATCATTCAGGGAACAGTCAGACAGTCAGTGGCACAACCTTCTGGTTCCAAGACCCCAGGCTCTTCTTCTCTGAGTGCAGCAGCTTCAGGTAGCAAAAAATGGAGTAATACCACTAGGAAGCCCAAGAAGAACAAGTTTTGGAACAAGGTCAAGTCTAGTCTGGGACTAGGGAGTGGCTCAAGCTCTGGTGCGGATAATGCAGTTTGTGCAAAGTGTAGTAGGCCACACAGGGGAGTTTGCCGAGCTGGGACAGCAGCCTGCTTCAGATGCGGGCAAGAGGGACACATGGCTCGGGAGTGTCCCAGGGCAGCTTTTGGAGCACAGTCTCAGCAGACAGCTTCTGGCAGTGTGGTTCAGCCAGCAGCTCCAGCCATGACTCAGGCCAGTGGCAGAGGCAGAGGGAGAGGGGCAGCCTCTTCTTTAGCGGGTTTCAGAGGTGAAGGTCCATCAGCTCCAGCACGGATCTTCACAATGACTCAGCAGGAGGCAGATGCATCTAACACCGTGGTGGCAGGTAATTTAGTCATTGGTTGTTCAGATGTGTATGCCTTGATGGACCCTGGAGCATCTCATTCTTTTATTGCTCCGAGAGCCGTCCAGAGGTTGGGGTTGATGATCTCTGAGTTAGAGTGTCCTCTCTGGGTCAGTGGACCCAAGTGTGATCCATCAGTGGCAGAGTCAGTCTGCCAATGCAGTCCAGTATTTGTTGAGAGAAGATGCCTTTCCGCCGACCTTGTGGTTCTAGACTTGACAGACTTTGACGTCATTCTAGGGATGGACTGGTTATCTACCCATGGTGCTACCTTGGACTGTAGGGACAAGGTAGTCAGGTTCAGAGGTTAGGATGGGTCAGAGGTGGTCTTCAGGGGAGACAGGAGAGGTACACCTAGAGGTCTGATATCAGCTCTTCAGGCTCAAAGGTTGTGTAATACCCGGCTAGACTCTGGTATCGGAATTCCTACCGTCCGGTGGAATCTCGGATGTCGGAGACCTCTAGATGGGTAAAACCATGTTTTTATGAAATGTTTTAATGCTTTTGATGATTTTAAGTAAAAAGGGAATGAGTTTTTGCATAAGAACAACTTTGGAGGAAAGCTCAGGTTCGGCCGCCGAAACTCAAAGTTCAGCCGCCGAACATGCATGCGTTTCGGGTGAGCCTTAGGCCCCCGAAGGCATAAGTGAGGGAAGTCCAGGTTCGGCCGCCGAACCTCAAGTTCGGCCGCCGAACATGGCATGCATGCGGACGCACATTCAGCCCCCGAACGTGGCCTGGACAGCCACTATAAAAGGGTCCCTTAGCCGAAAACGGGCGAGCTTTTCCCCATTTTCGGCCAAGGTGAGCTCTCCGCCGTCCCTCACCGATCTTTGATGTTTTTCCTCTAGATCTTTCAAGTTTTTCATTTGTTTTAACTTTGTTTTGAAGATTTGAGCTTTTGAGCAAAGTTTTGGAGCTTTGAGGTTCAAGAACTCAAATCTCTCCCAACTCCAAGTTTGGTCGCCTCTACTCTCGATCTTCTAGAGGTAGGAGTCGATCTCTAGCTTATATTATGTTTTAAGTAAGTTTTATGAAGTTCATGGGGGTAGAATGCATGTTTAGGTTATAGTTATGTTTATGGGTATAAATGTATGTTCATGAACAATGTGGCTTGTAATGTGTGTTTGATGTGTTGTAGTTGGGGTTTAAGGTAGTTTGAGACCCCTAGGAGCTTGTATGCATGTTTTGGTTGAGCTATATGCATGATTGAAGGATTGGGAGGCAAATGTGCATAAAGGAGCCAAGTTTCTACCCTTTGGCAGAAACCATGTTCGGCAGCCGAAGGAACTTTCGGCCGCCGAACATGGCTGGGAGGCAAGCCTTTCGGCTGCCGAAGTTGCCCCCGAAAAGAGACTTTCGTCTCTGTCTGGGACTTTCGGCCGCCGAAGGTGCCGCCGAACCTGCCTGGGTTTTGGCCCTGGAGGGACTTTCGGCCGCCGAAGGTGCCGCCGAACCTGCCCTGTTCAGCCTTCCTTTGCATGTGTTGCATGATTGTTTTAAGGTGTTTTAGGGGGTTTTTGGGGAATGTTTTTAGAGTTATGTTCTAATATGTTGGTCCCTCATTTGAGTCCACCTGTGTAGGTTTGGACCCGAGGAACCGAGGACCTCAGCAGTGAGTCAGCTGCTTCAGTCAGTGTCAGAGCTAGCCGAGGTGAGTGGAATGACTCTTATGCTTTTAAATAAATAAATAAATCAGTTTTGAGCATGTTCATGCATCACAGATGCCATGTGATATTTTAGGATGCTTGCATTAGAAATCACGAATATGTTGCATTGCATAATATGTTGTTGATGTGGATGAATGTTGAATGATCCATTAGCCCTCATATGTTATGACATGATGATATGATATGGAAGTCCAGGTGTGGCCTGCACTACGCCCCTGGCACTATGTAAGAGGAAGACCGGAAGTGGCCTGCACTACGCCCCCGGCATCATGGATTATGTATGTTATGTTATGTTATGTATAAGAGAAAGACCAGGTGTGGCCTGCACTACGCCTCTGGCATGATTGGATTATGTAGAGGGCTAAATGGTGACAAGTTTATCCTTGATATGATTAGTTGTGATGTGATGCATTCCATGTTATCATATGTTTTAAATACTTTATTATTCTGCTCACTGGGCTTTAGTAGCTCACCCCTCTCCCAAATTCCCCAGGTTTGCAGGTACGGGTTAAACAGAGAAGTCAAGAAGAGTAATGAAGTCTTATGCATATAATAGTTAGAAAGTGGACATGATAGATTGTATAATGATGTTTGGATATGTAATGTAATGATATTGAGGTTAGAAGTGTGCTTGACCATAGTATATTGTAATCCCTTTTTGATACATGATCTAAATGTTTATTGATGATTATGTTTAGCCAACTCAACACTTGTTATGCCACCCATTGGGGGCATTGATGAGATCCCACTGAGGGGTCAAGTTTATGATTATGTATATGTTCAGTGCATGCACAGGTTGAGTTGGTGTATGATAGGATGTATGAAAGAAAAGTTTTAAATTTTTATGTATGATTGTTGATCATGTATGGGATTAAACAGGTTTACAGGTTTCATGTCAGGCTTGCTACAGGTCCCAGCGGCCTTAAGCCGATCTGGATCCTAGCGCCGGTAGCGGTTCGATTTTCGGGTCGTTACAGAATGGTATCAGAGCCAGGTTCATATGGTCGGACCTAGAGTGTCAGGCTCATAAATGTTATAGAAGGTCAAGCACAATAGGAAGATCATGTCCACTAGGATAGGATGTGGAGTCCTGTCTTACATGATGATGTGAAATGCTATGATATGAATGATATGCTATGATGTGTGATGCGGGTTCATGTGTGCCCACATGAACCATATGATGCTAATGTTGCTTGTGATGTGAACTGTTTTTCAGAAAACAGGATGAGAGGAACTCGTCGATCAGCAAGATTGACTGGAGTACCACCTGAGGATGAGGGCACGAGCGCCCGTCCTCCAGCATTGCCTAGGGCAATGTCAAGTAGGTCTAGCAGAGAAAGAGCAGTAAAAGACCCTAGAAGGTCTTTGGACCTGGGTAGAAGCAGATCAGTCAGAGGAACAGTTCAGGGAGGAGCGTCAGAGGACATGGGGGATGATATGGATGTAGAGCAGAGGAGGGATGGCAGTCTGGGAGTCAGTATGTCAGAAGAAGGAATGGGAGAATCCCAAGGAGGCACTCAGGCCTCGGGATTTGTTCAGCCACCTTACTACCCACCCTTCTCACAAAACCCTGGGTATTCGATGGGAGGCACATCTGACTACCACAGCTTTAGCCCTTATCCCACACAGATGCCATACCCACCCTACTACCCACCATATTCACAGTACCCAATGTATCCACCTCCACCTTACTATCCAAATCCAGCAAACCTTACCCCAGGGGATGCTGCACCTCCTCCTCCAACAGAAACAGCGGCCCCAGTTACCCAACCTCCTAGACCTAGCTCAGCCAGTGGAAGCAAGGCCAAGATGACTGACTACATGAAGTTGGGTGCTCCCCAGTATGAAAAAGGGGATGACCCGTTTGTGTATCTGGAAAGGGTCAAGGTGATCACAGATGAGATTGGGGCTGATGATAGTAGAGCCATTCAGATGGTTGGGTTCACACTTAAGTGCAAGAAGGCACGAGAGTGGTTCAAGAATTATGTGAACCCGAAAGTGGATAGCATGTCTTGGGAGGAGTTTGCAAACGAGTTTGCAGGATGGGCTTTCCCAGATAGTTCAAGGGAGCTGAAGATGATAGAGTTTGAGCAGTTGAGGCAGACTGATGAGATGGGTGTAGAGGAGTTCACAGACAGATTTTTGGAGTTGTTGCCATTTGCAGGGCAAAACCTTGATTCAGACCAGAAAAGGTCAAGGAGGTATATCATGAAACTCCACTCCAGATATTCCTCCTTGATCCAGTCAGCAGATAGGGAGAGCTTCCATGCCATAGTGGATATGGCCCGGAAAATGGAGGCCAGTGCCATCGTTCAGGGGACAGTTAAACAGTCAGTGGCACAACCTTCTGGTTCTAAGACCCCAGGCTCTTCTTCAATGAGTGCAGCAGCTTCAGGTAGCAAGAAGTGGGACAGAGGTCCCAGGAAGTCTAAGAAGAACAAGTTCTGGAACAAGGTTAAGTCCAGTCTGGGACTAGGGAGTGGCTCAAGCTCTGGTGCGGATAATGCAGTTTGTGCAAGGTGTGGTAAGCCACACAAGGGAGTATGTCGGTTCGGGACGATAGCCTGTTACAGATGTGGTCAGGAGGGGCATATGGCTCGAAAATGTCCAAGAGCAGTCCCGATGGCTCAGTCCCAGCAGACAGCTTCAGGTAGTGTAGCGCAGCCAGCAGCTCCAGCCATGACTCAGGCCAGTGGCAGAGGCAGAGGGAGAGGGACAGCCTCTTCTTCAGCGGGTTTCAGAGGTGAAGGTCCATCAGCTCCAACACGGATCTTCACGATGACTCAGCAGGAGGCAGACGCATCTAACACCGTGGTGGCAGGTAACTTAGTCATTGGTTGTTCAGATGTGGATGCCTTGATGGACCCTGGCGCATCTCATTCTTTTATTGCACCGAAAGCCGTCCAGAGGTTAGGGTTGATGATCTTTGAGTTAGAGTGTCCTCTCTGGGTCAGTAGACCCAAGTGTGATCCATCAGTGGCAGAGTCAGTTTGCCAGTGTAGTCCTGTGTTTATTGAGGGAAGATGCTTGTCTGCCGACCTTGTGGTTCTAGACTTGACAGATTTTGACGTCATTCTAGGGATGGACTGGTTATCTACCCATGGTGCTACCTTGGACTGCAGGGACAAGGTAGTCAGGTTCAGAGGTCAGGATGGGTCAGAGGTTGTCTTCAGGGGAGACAGGAGAGGTACACCTAGAGGTCTGATATCAGCTCTTCAGGCTCATAGGTTGCTTAGGAGGGGATGTCAGGGGTATTTGGCTCATGTGAGAGAGCTTAGCAGTCAGGTTAGAGAGCCCGCCTCAGTGCCAGTGGTTAGAGAGTTTCTAGACGTCTTCCCAGACGAACTGCCAGGTTTACCACCTGCTAGGGAGATAGAGTTCGAGATAAAATTGATGCCTGGAACCCGACCGATCTCTATCCCTCCCTACAGGATGGCTCCAGCGGAGTTGAAAGAATTGAAAGAACAGTTGCAAGAGCTGGTAGACAAGGGCTTCATCCGACCGAGTACCTCACCCTGGGGTGCTCCAGTTTTGTTTGTCAGAAAGAAGGATGGATCCCTTAGACTTTGTATCGACTACAGGCAGTTGAACAAAGTCACTACCAAGAATAAGTACCCATTGCCAAGGATCGACGATCTATTCGACCAGCTAGCAGAAGCAGGTTGTTTCTCCAAAATAGATCTAAGATCGGGGTACCATCAGTTGAGGATCAGAGATGAGGATGTGCCAAAGACGGCTTTCAGGACCAGATATGGGCATTTTGAGTTCCTTGTAATGCCGTTCGGGTTAACTAACGCCCCTGCAGCATTCATGGACCTCATGAACAGAGTGTTTAGCCAGTACCTGGATCACTTTGTTATTGTCTTCATAGATGATATCTTGGTGTATTCCAGGAATGCAGAGGAGCATGCCCATCATCTGTGGTTGGTTTTGCAGACCTTGAGGGAACATGGCTTGTATGCCAAGTTCTCTAAGTGTGAGTTCTGGCTGAGGAGCATTTCGTTCTTGGGACATGTAGTGTCAGAGGATGGGATAGAGGTGGACCCCAATAAGACAGAAACTGTGGCTAACTGGCCTAGACCCACTTCAGTGACGGAGATAAGGAGTTTCTTGGGTTTGGCAGGTTACTACAGGAGGTTCGTTCAGGACTTCTCGAAAATAGCAGCTCCTCTGACCAGACTAACCAGGAAGAATCAGAAGTTTCTGTGGACCGACCAGTGCGAAGAGAGTTTTGCAGAGCTTAAAAAGAGGTTGACTTCAGCACCAGTTTTAGCTCTGCCATCTAGTGATGAGGACTTTACAGCCTTTTGTGATGCGTCCCGTGTGGGACTGGGTTGTGTACTGATGCAGAATGAAAGGGTAATTGCTTATGCTTCTAGACAGCTGAAGAAACATGAGTTGAATTACCCCACACATGACCTTGAGATGGCAGCAGTAATCTTTGCACTCAAGATGTGGAGGCACTACCTCTATGGGGTAAAATGTGAGATCTTCACAGATCATAAAAGCCTGCAGTACATCCTGAGTCAAAGAGATTTGAACTTGAGACAGAGGAGATGGGTGGAGCTGTTGAGTGACTATGATTGCAAGATTCAGTATCATCCGGGTAAGGCGAATGTCGTGGCAGACGCCCTAAGCCGGAAGTCACTAGGCAGTCTATCCCACATCACGGCAGAGAGGAGACCAGTGGTGAAGGAGTTTTACAAGCTCATTGATGAAGGTCTACAGTTGGAGTTGTCTGATACCGGTGCTTTAGTGGCCCAGATGAGAGTGACACCTGTGTTTCTGGAGCAAGTGGCTCAGAAACAGCATGAGGACCCAGAGTTAGTGAAGATTGCCAGGACTGTTCAGTCAGGCAAGGACAGTGAGTTCAGATTTGACAGTAAGGGGATCCTCCGCTATGGGAGTCGATTGTGCGTACCAGATGACATAAGGCTAAAAGGAGACATTATGAGAGAGGCTCATAATGCAAGATACAGCGTTCACCCCGGAGCCACCAAGATGTATCAAGATTTGAAGAAGGTTTATTGGTGGCCAGCGATGAAGAAAGAAGTGGCACAGTTTGTGTCAGCCTGCGAAGTGTGTCAGAGGGTGAAGCTAGAACATCAGAAGCCGGCTGGAATGCTTAACCCGCTACCTATTCCAGAGTGGAAATGGGAGAATATAGCTATGGACTTCGTAGTGGGGTTACCGGCGACGTCCAACAGATTGGACCCCATATGGGTGATTGTGGACAGACTTACCAAATCTGCTCACTTCATCCCTGTCAGGAGTGGCTATTCTGTGGACAAGTTAGCGCAGGTGTATGTTGATGAGATCGTCAGGCTGCATGGGGTTCCTGTTTCAATAGTGTCGGATAGAGGGCCCCAGTTCACCTCCAGATTTTGGCAGAGTCTGCAGAATGCCATGGGTACTAGATTGGATTTCAGTACTGCTTTCCACCCTCAGACTGATGGACAGTCAGAAAGGACCATCCAAACTATCGAGGATATGCTTAGGATGTGTGTGCTGGACTTTAGCGGTTCTTGGAGGCAGCATCTACCTTTGGTGGAGTTTGCCTACAATAATAGCCATCATGCTAGCATTGGGATGGCTCCGTATGAAGCCTTATATGGGAGGAAGTGCAGGTCACCTGTTTGCTGGGAGGAAGTTGGAGAAAAGGCCTTGGCAGGGCCTGAGCTAGTAGAGATCACCAGCAGGGTGGTACCCATAATCAGAGAGAGAATCAAGACTGCTGCAAGCAGACAGAAGAGTTATGCAGACATCCGCAGAAGACAGGTAGAGTTTCAGGAGGGGGATCTGGTATTGCTCAAGGTGTCTCCAATGAAAGGAGTGGTTCGCTTTGGGAAGAAAGGTAAACTAGCCCCACGATACATCGGACCCTTCGAAATCTTGCAGAAGATTGGGAATGTGTCGTACAAGCTAGATTTGCCTGCTTCAATGGCAAGAATCCATCCGGTTTTCCATGTTTCAATGTTGAGGAAATTTGTGTCAGATCCGGGCAAGGTTCTTAGTGAGCCTGATGTGGTGATCCAAGAGGATCTCACCTATGTTGAGCAGCCAGTGCGGATCATAGACACCCAAATCAGAAAGCTAAGAAACAAGGAAATCCTGATGGTGAAAGTCCTATGGAACCACCACAATTTGGAAGAATGCACTTGGGAGACACGGGAGTCCATGCTCCAGCAATACCCTTATCTTTTCTAAGGTTAGTTCCCTGTGAGTTTTATATGTTTTGTATGAATGTTATGTGTATGCCATGCTATGTGTTAGTTGAGGAACATTCGGGGACGAATGTTCTTAGGGGGGGAGAATGTAATACCCGGCTAGACTCCGGTATCAGAATTCCTACCGTCCGGTGGAATCTCGGATGTCGGAGACCTCTAGATGGGTAAAACCATGTTTTTATGAAATGTTTTAATGCTTTTGATGATTTTAAGTAAAAAGGGAATGAGTTTTTGCATAAGAACAACTTTGGAGGAAAGCTCAGGTTCGGCCGCCGAAACTCAAAGTTCGGCCGCCGAACATGCATGCGTTTCGGGTGAGCCTTAGGCCCCCGAAGGCATAAGTGAGGGAAGTCCAGGTTCGGCCGCCGAACCTCAAGTTCGGCCGCCGAACCTCAAATTCGGCCGCCGAACATGGCATGCATGCGGAGGCACATTCGGCCCCCGAACGTGGCCTGGACAGCCACTATAAAAGGGTCCCTTAGCCGAAAACGGGCGAGCTTTTCCCCATTTTCTGCCAAGGTGAGCTCTCCGCCGTCCCTCACCGATCTTTGATGTTTTTCCTCTAGATCTTTCAAGTTTTTCATTTGTTTTAACTTTGTTTCGAAGATTTGAGCTTTTGAGCAAAGTTTTGGAGCTTTGAGGTTCAAGAACTCAAATCTCTCCCAACTCTAAGTTTGGTCGCCCCTACTCTCGATCTTCAAGAGGTAGGAGTCGATCTCTAGCTTATATTATGTTTTAAGTAAGTTTTATGAAGTTCATGGGGGTAGAATGCATGTTTAGGTTATAGTTATGTTTATGGGTATAAATATATGTTCATGAACAATGTGGCTTGTAATGTGTGTTTGATGTGTTGTAGTTGGGGTTTAAGGTAGTTTGAGACCCCTAGGATCTTGTATGCATGTTTTGGTTGAATTATATGCATGATTGAAGGATTGGGAGGCAAATGTGCATAAAGGAGCCAAGTTTCTGCCCTTTGGCAGAAACCAGGTTCGGCAGCCGAAGGAACTTTCTGCCGCCGAACATCGCTGGGAGGCACGCCTTTCGGCTGCCGAAGTTGCCCCCGAAAAGAGACTTTTGTCTCTGTCTGGGACTTTCGGCCGCCGAAGGTGCCGCCGAACCTGCCCTGTTCAGCCTTCCTTTGCATGTGTTGCATGATTGTTTTAAGGTGTTTTAGGGGGTTTTTGGGGAATGTTTTTAGAGTTATGTTCTAGTATGTTGGTCCCTCATTTGAGTCCACCTGTGTAGGTTTGGACCCGAGGAACCGAGGACCTCAGCAGTGAGTCAGCTGCTTCAGTAAGTGTCAGAGCTAGCCGAGGTGAGTGGAATGACTCTTATGCTTTTAAATAAATAAATAAATCAGTTTTGAGCATTTTCATGCATCACGGATGCCATGTGATATTTTAGGATGCTTGCATTAGAAATCACGAATATGTTGCATTGCATAATATGTCGTTGATGTGGATGAATGTTGAATGATCCATTAGCCCTCATATGTTATGACATGATGATATGATATGGAAGTCCAGGTGTGGCCTGCACTACGCCCCTGGCACTATGTAAGAGGAAGACCGGAAGTGGCCTGCACTACGCCCCCGGCATCATGGATTATGTATGTTATGTTATGTATAAGAGAAAGACCAGGTGTGGCCTGCACTACGCCCCTGGCATGATTGGATTATGTAGAGGGCTAAATGGTGACAAGTTCATCCTTGATATGATTAGTTGTGATTTGATGCATTCCATGTTATCATATGTTTTAAATACTTTATTATTCTGCTCACTGGGCTCTAGTAGCTCACCCCTCTCCCAAATTCCCCAGGTTTACAGGTACGGGTTAGACAGAGAAGTCAAGAAGAGTAATGAAGTCTTATGCATATAATAGTTAGAAAGTGGACATGACAGATTGTATAATGATGTTTGGATATGTAATGTAATGATATTGAGGTTAGAAGTGTGCTTGACCATAGTATATTGTAATCCCTTTTTGATACATGATCTAAATGTTTATTGATGATTATGTTTAGCTAACTCAACACTTGTTATGCCACCCATTGGGGGCATTGATGAGATCCCACTGAGGGGTCAAGTTTATGATTATGTATATGTTCAGTGCATGCACAGGTTGAGTTGGTGTATGATAGGATGTATGAAAGAAAAGTTTTAAATTTTTATGTATGATTATTGATCATGTATGGGATTAAACAGGTTTACAGGTTTCATGTCAGGCTTGCTACGGGTCCCGGCGGCCTTAAGCCGATCTGGATCCTAGCGCCGGTAGCGGTCCGATTTTTGGGTCGTTACAGGTTGCTTAGGAAGGGATGTCAGGGGTATTTGGCTCATGTGAGAGAGCTTAGCAGTCAGGTTAGAGAGCCCGCCTCGGTGCCAGTGGTTAGAGAGTTTCTAGACGTCTTCCCAGACGAGCTGCCAGGTCTACCACCTGCTAGGGAGATAGAGTTCGAGATAGAACTGATGCCTGGAACCCGACCGATCTCTATCCCTCCCTACAGGATGGCTCCAACTGAATTGATGGAATTGAAGGAACAGTTGCAAGAACTGGTAGAAAAGGGCTTCATCCGACCGAGCACCTCACCTTGGGGTGCACCAGTCTTGTTTGTCAGAAAGAAGGATGGATCCCTTAGACTTTGTATCGACTACAGGCAGTTGAACAAAGTCACTACCAAGAATAAATACCCATTGTAACGCCCCGGAAATCCGGACCGCTACCGGCGCTAGGATTCAGGTCGGCTTAAGGCCGCCGGAACCCGTAGCAAGCCTACATACATCCTGTTCACCTGTTTAATCCCATACATGATCATCAAACATACATAAGAATTAAAAACTTTTCTTTTTCTTCATTCACCAAACTCAACCTGTGCATGCACTATATTCATCATATACATAAACATTAATCCCTCTGTGGGATTTCATCAAAGCCTCAAGGGCTATACATCATATGGTGAGTTGGTTTACATCAATATCAAAACACAAGATCATGTACATACCAAGGGATTAACATATACTATGGTCAAGCACAACTCTATCCTCAATAACATAGTTACATTACATTCTTATCATTTGTCATGTCCACATACTCTAGCTATTACATACATATGACTTTTCTCTTCTTTTCTTCTCTATCACTCCCGTACCTGCAAACCTGGGGGTTAGGGGAGAGGGGTGAGCTAAAAGCCCAGTGAGCAGAAACTAAAAACATTATATTAAAGTTCATGCTTTCATGAAATGCATCATATCACAGACAATCCACATCAAGGGTGAACCTGTCACCAATTAGTCCCAACATAGTCTCGTGCCAGGCCGTAGCATGGGGTCCTGGTCTTCCTGTCATAACATACATAAAGTCTCGTGCCAGGCCGTAGCATGGGGTCCTGGTCTTCCTGTCATATCATATATAAAGCCTCGTGCCAGGCCGTAGCATGGGGTCCTGGTCTTCCTGTCATATCATATATAAAGTCTCGTGCCAGGCCGTAGCATGGGGTCCTGGTCTTCCTGTCATATCATATATAAAGCCTCGTGGACTAATTGGATCATACAGCATTCACCCACAACCACAAAATAAAATGCAATGCGACATATTCGTGAACTAATGCAATCAGCCTATTACATGTCATCATGATGCATGAAACATGCTCAAAACATTTAATTGCTTGATTTAAAACATTAAGCTTGTTTCCACTCACCTCTGGTTAGCTCTGACCAGACACTGAAGCAGCTCACTCACTGCTGGGGTCCTCGGTTCCTCGGGTCCGAACCTACACAGGTGGACTCCAATGAGGGACCAAACATATATAAACATAACTCTAATATATCCCCCAAAAACCCCCTAAAACATCATGAAAACATCACAGAAAATATGCATGAAACGGCTGAACAGGGCACCTTCGGCGGCACCTTCGGCGGCCGAAAGTCCTGGACAGAGACGAAACTCAGCTAGGTTCGGCGGCACCTTCGGCGGCCGAAAGTGCCAGACAGAGACGAAAGTCTCTTTTCGGGGGCACCTTCGGCAGCCGAAAGCTGCCTTCACAAGAGGGGTTCGGCGGCCGAAACTCCCTTCGGCTGCCGAACCTGGTTTCTGCCAAACGGCAGAAACTTTGTTCAAATGAACCTCCTGCCTCCCAAAACCATAGATCATGCATATTTCTCAACCAAAACACACATACAAGTTCCTAGGGGTCTCAAACATGCATATACCCCATCTACAACACTTCATTCACACACAATCAAGCTACATTGTTCATAAAGTCATCAAAACTCATAGGTTCAACATAAACCCTAACATGCATTCTACCCATAGATCTTACTTAAAACTTGTTTAAAACATAAAAAGGGTTCAAGATCGACCCTTACCTCTTGAAGAAACGAGAGGAAAGCGATCCTAGCTTGGAGATGGAGAGATTAAGCTCTTTGAACCTCCAAGCACTCAAAACTTGCTCAAAGCTCACAAATCTTCAAAACAAAGTTATAAACTTGTTAAAACCATGAAAGATCTAGAGGAAACACTCAAGATCGAGGGAGGAACGGTGGAGACTCACCTTGGCCGACAATGGGAGAGAAAAAGCTCGCCCGTGCGGACCAAGGGGACCCTTTTATAGTGGCTGGCCAGGCCACGTTCGGGGGCCGAATGTGCCTCCGCATCCATGCAATGTTCGGCGGCCGAACATGAGGTTCGGCGGCCTAACCTGCACTTCCCTCACTTAGACTTTCGGGGGCCTAACGTGCCTCCCAAAGTCCATGCATGTTCGGCGGCCGAAAGTGAGTTTCGGCGGCCGAACCTGGGTTTTTCCTTAAAGAATTTTCATGCAAAAACTTATTTAAGATCATACTTAAAACATTAAAATACATGAAAACATTTAATAAAAACATGCTTTTACCCTTCTAGAGGTTTCCGACACCCAAATTCCACCGGACGGTAGGAATTCCGATACCGGAGTCTAGCCGGGTATTACATTCTCCCCCCCTTAAGAACATTCGTCCCCGAATGTTCCTCAACTAGTACATGCATAGCGAAACAAACATAACATACACACATATAGCACATGGAACACATCTCAACTAACCTTAGAAGAGGTGGGGGTACTGCTGGAGCATGGACTCCCGGGTCTCCCAAGTGCATTCTTCCAAATTGTGGTGGTTCCAAAGGACTTTCACCATCGGGATTTCCTTGTTCCTCAACTTCCTGATCTGAGTGTCAAGAATCCGCACTGGCTGTTCAACATAAGTGAGATCCTCTTGGATCTCCACATCAGGCTCGCTAAGAACCTTGCCCGGATCTGACACGAACTTCCTCAACATGGAAACATGGAAAACCGGATGGATTCTCTCCATAGAAGCAGGCAAGTCCAGCTTGTACGATACATTTCCAATCCTTTGCAGGACTTCAAAGGGTCCAATGTACCGCGGAGCTAGCTTACCCTTCTTACCAAATCGAACCACCCCTTTCATCGGAGACACCTTGAGCAATACTAGATCCCCCTCCTGAAACTCTACCTGTTTCCTGCGGATGTCTGCATAACTTTTCTGCCTGCTGGTGGCAGTCTCTATCCTTTCTCTGATAATGGGCACCACCCTGCTGGTAATCTCAACAAGCTCAGGCCCTGCTAAGGACCTCTCTCCTACCTCTTCCCAACAAACGGGTGACCTGCACTTCCTCCCATATAAAGCTTCATAGGGAGCCATCCCTATGCTAGCATGATAGCTGTTATTGTAGGCAAACTCCACCAAAGGTAGATGTTGCTTCCAAGAACCGCCAAAATCTAGCACACACATTCTGAGCATATCTTCTATGGTCTGGATTGTCCTCTCTGACTGTCCATCAGTCTGGGGGTGGAAGGCAGTACTGAAATCTAACCTGGTACCCATAGCACTCTGCAGACTCCGCCAAAACCTGGAGGTGAACTGGGGCCCTCTATCTGACACTATAGATACCGGGACCCCATGTAGTCTGACGACTTCATCCACATAAACCTGCGCTAACTTATCCACAGAGTAGTTGCTCCTAACTGGAATGAAGTGAGCAGATTTGGTGAGTCTGTCCACAATCACCCATATGGAGTCTAGTCTGTTGGATGTTGCCGGTAACCCCACTACAAAGTCCATAGCTATGTTCTCCCATTTCCATTCTGGAATAGGTAGCGGGTTAAGCATTCCAGCCGGCTTCTGATGTTCCAGCTTCACCCTCTGACATATTTCGCAGGCTGACACGAATTGTGCCACTTCCCTCTTCATAGCTGGCCACCAATACACCCTCTTCAGATCTTGATACATCTTGGTGGCTCCAGGGTGAATGCTGTATCTTGCATTATGAGCCTCTCTCATAATGTCTCCTTTAAGCCCGATGTCATCTGGTACACATAGTCTGTTCCCATAGCGGAGGATCCCCTTATCATCGAATCTGAACTCACTATCTTTGCCTGACTGAACAGTCCTGGCAATCTTCACTAACTCTGGGTCCTCGTGCTGTTTCTGAGCCACCTGCTCCAGAAACACGGGGGTTACTTTCATCTGTGCAATCAAAGCACCTGTACCAGACAACTCCATCTGTAGACCCTCCTCAATGAGCTTATAAAATTCCTTCACCACCGGTCTCCTCTCTGCCGTGATGTGGGATAGACTGCCAAGTGATTTCCGGCTTAAGGCATCAGCTACTACATTAGCCTTACCCGGATGGTACTGTATCTTACAATCATAGTCACTGAGCAGTTCTACCCATCTCCTCTGCCTCAAGTTCAAATCTCTCTGACTCAAGATGTGCTGCAGGCTCTTATGATCTGTGAAGATCTCACATTTTACCCCATAGAGGTAATGCCTCCACATCTTGAGGGCAAAGATAACCGCTGCCATCTCCAGATCGTGTGTGGGGTAATTCATCTCATGCCTCTTTAGCTGTCTAGAAGCATAAGCGATCACCCTACCATTCTGCATCAACACACAACCCAAGCCTACTCTGGATGCATCACAGAATACTGTGAAGTCCTCATTGCTGGTTGGCAGAGCTAACACTGGCGCTGAAGTCAACCTCTTCTTGAGCTCCTCAAAGCTTTCTTCACATCGATCGGTCCAATCGAACCTCTGATTCTTTCTGGTCAATCTGGTTAAAGGAGCTGCAATCTTGGAGAAGTCCTGTACGAACCTCCTGTAATAACCAGCCAAACCCAAGAAACTTCTGATCTCTGTCACTGAGGTGGGTCTGGGCCAGTTAGTCACAGCCTCTACTTTCTTGGGGTCTACCTCTATTCCATTCTCTGACACTATATGCCCCAAGAATGATATGCTCCTTAACCAGAACTCACACTTGGAGAACTTGGCATACAAGCCATGTTCCCTCAAGGTCTGCAAAACTATCCTCAGATGATGGGCATGCTCCTCTGCATTCCTGGAATACACTAGGATATCATCTATGAAGACAATAACGAAGTGATCCAGGTATGGTCTGAATATTCTGTTCATGAGGTCCATGAATGCTGCAGGGGCGTTAGTTAACCCGAACGGCATCACAAGGAACTCATAGTGCCCATATCTGGTCCTGAAGGCCGTCTTTGGCACGTCCTCCTCTCTGATTCTCAACTGATGGTACCCGGATCTCAGATCTATTTTGGAGAAACAACCCGCTCCTGCTAGCTGGTCGAATAGATCGTCGATCCTTGGCAATGGGTACTTATTCTTGATGGTGACTTTGTTCAACTGCCTGTAGTCGATACAAAGCCTGAGGGATCCATCCTTTTTCTTCACAAAGAGTACTGGAGCACCCCAAGGTGAGGTACTCGGTCGGATGAAACCCTTGTCTACCAGCTCCTGCAACTGTTCTTTTAACTCTTTCATCTCGGCTGGTGCCATCCTGTAGGGAGGGATAGAGATAGGCCTAGTTCCAGGCATTAACTCAATTTCGAACTCTATCTCCCTAGCAGGTGGTAACCCTGGCAGCTCGTCTGGGAAAACATCTAAGAACTCACTCACCACAGGCACTGAGGCGGGCTCTCTAACATGACTATCCAACTCCCTCACATGAGCTAGAAACCCCTGACATCCCCTCCTAAGCAACCTACGAGCCTGAAGAGCTGAAATTAGACCTTTAGGTGTACCCCTATTGTCTCCTCTGAAGACGACCTCTGACCCATCCTGACATCTGAACTTAACTACTTTGTCCCTGCAGTCCAAGGTAGCACCATGGGTAGATAGCCAATCCATCCCTAGAATGACGTCAAAGTCTGTCAAATCTAGAACCACAAGGTCGGCGGACAAGCATCTTCCCTCTATAAAAACTGGACTACACTGGCAGACTGACTCTGCAACTGACGGGTCACACTTGGGTCCACTGACCCATAGGGGACACTCTAACTCAGAGACCATCAATCCTAACCTCTGAACGGCTCTCGGTGCAATAAAAGAGTGAGATGCACCCGGGTCCATTAATGCATACACATCAGAACACCCTATGATGAGTTTACCTGACACCACGGTGTTGGATGTGTTAGCCTCCTGCTGCGTCATGGTGAAGATCCTGGCTGGAGCTGACGGACCCTCACCTCTGAACCCTGCTGAAGAAGAGGCTGACCCTCTCCCTCTGCCTCTGCCACTGGCCTGTGTAGCAGCTGGAGCTACTGGCTGTGCCACACTTCCTGAAGCTGTCTGCTGTGTCTGTGCCATAGGAACTGCTTTAGGACATTGCCATGACATATGCCCCTCTTGCCCACATCTGTAGCAGGTCGTCGTCCCATACCGGCATAAACCCCTGTGTGGCCTACCACACTTCGCACAAGCTGCATTATCTGCCCCAGAACTAGAACCACTGCCAAACCCCAGACTAGACTTGACCTTGTTCCAGAACTTATTCTTCTTACCCTTGGGCTTACCCCATCTCTTACTGCCTGAAGCTGCTGCACTCAAGGTAGAGGGATCTAACCTTCCCCCTCCCGGAGTTTTAGAACCAGAAGCTTGTGCCACTGTCTGTTTGACTGTCCCCTGAACGATAGCACTAGCCTCCATTCTCCTAGCCATGTCTACTATGGCGGGAAAACTCTCTCTATCTGCTGACTGTACCAAGGAGGAATACCTGGGATGGAGCTTCATGATATACCTCCTCGACTTCTTCTGGTCTGTGCTAAGGTCTTGCCCAGCAAAAGGCAGCAACTCCATAAACCTGTCAGTATACTCGTCTACACTCATGTCATCGGTTTGCCTCAACTGCTCGAATTCTATCATCTTCAATTCCCTTGAACTATCAGGGAAAGCCCATCCTGCAAATTCATTAGCGAACTCCTCCCATGATAGGCTATCCACCCTCGGCTTCACATAGTTTTTGAACCACTCACGGGCCTTTTTGCATTTCAAGGTGAAACCAGCCATCTGAATGGCTCTACTATCATCAGCTCCGATCTCCTCTGTGATCATCTTGACCTTCTCCAAATATACGAACGGGTCATCGCCTGACTCAAACTGGGGAGCACCCAACTTCATGTAATCTGTCATTTTAGCCTTACTTCCCCCAGATGAGCTAGGCTGAGGTATCTGGGTATCTGGGACTGTAGGTGCTGGTGGTGGAGGAGGTACAGCATCCCCTGAGGTAGGGTTTGCTGGATTTGGATGATATGGTGGAGGTGGGTACATTGGGTACTGTGGATATGGAGGGTAGTATGGTGGGTATGGCATCTGTGTGGAGTAAGGGTTAAAACTAGGGTAATCCGATGTACCTCCCATCGAATACCCGGGATTTTGGTTGTAGGGCGGATAGTGAGGTGGCTGAACAAATCCCGAGGCCTGAGTGCCTCCTTGGGATTCCCCCATACCCTCTTCTGACATACTGACGCCCAAACTGCCATCCCTCCTTTGATCAACATCCATCTGATCCCCCATATCCTCTGACATACCTCCCTGCACTGTTCCTCTGACTGATCTGCTTCTTCCCAGATCTAAAGACCTTCTAGGGTCTCTCACTGCTCGGTCCCTGTTGGACCTACTTGACATTGCCCTAGGCAATGTTGAAGGACGGGCACCAATGCCCTCGTCCTGAGGTGGTATTCCAGTCAATCGTGCAGATCGACGGGTTCCTCTCATCCTGTTTTCTGAGAAACAATAAACATCACATAAACATTAGCATTAAATGGTTCATGTCGGCAAGCATGAACCTCACAGCTACATTACACACATAGCATATCATCATGGTATATCATACAATCATAGCAAGACAGGACTCTACATCCTATCCTAGTGGACATGATTTTTGCCTATTGTGCTTGACCTTCTATAACATCTATGAGCCCGACACTCTAGGTCCGACCATATGAACCTAGGGCTCTGATACCACTCTGTAACGCCCCGGAAATCCGGACCGCTACCGGCGCTAGGATTCAGGTCGGCTTAAGGCCGCCGGAACCCGTAGCAAGCCTACATACATCCTGTTCACCTGTTTAATCCCATACATGATCATCAAACATACATAAGAATTAAAAACTTTTCTTTTTCTTCATTCACCAAACTCAACCTGTGCATGCACTATATTCATCATATACATAAACATTAATCCCTCTGTGGGATTTCATCAAAGCCTCAAGGGCTATACATCATATGGTGAGTTGGTTTACATCAATATCAAAACACAAGATCATGTACATACCAAGGGATTAACATATACTATGGTCAAGCACAACTCTATCCTCAATAACATAGTTACATTACATTCTTATCATTTGTCATGTCCACATACTCTAGCTATTACATACATATGACTTTTCTCTTCTTTTCTTCTCTATCACTCCCGTACCTGCAAACCTGGGGGTTAGGGGAGAGGGGTGAGCTAAAAGCCCAGTGAGCAGAAACTAAAAACATTATATTAAAGTTCATGCTTTCATGAAATGCATCATATCACAGACAATCCACATCAAGGGTGAACCTGTCACCAATTAGTCCCAACATAGTCTCGTGCCAGGCCGTAGCATGGGGTCCTGGTCTTCCTGTCATAACATACATAAAGTCTCGTGCCAGGCCGTAGCATGGGGTCCTGGTCTTCCTGTCATATCATATATAAAGCCTCGTGCCAGGCCGTAGCATGGGGTCCTGGTCTTCCTGTCATATCATATATAAAGTCTCGTGCCAGGCCGTAGCATGGGGTCCTGGTCTTCCTGTCATATCATATATAAAGCCTCGTGGACTAATTGGATCATACAGCATTCACCCACAACCACAAAATAAAATGCAATGCGACATATTCGTGAACTAATGCAATCAGCCTATTACATGTCATCATGATGCATGAAACATGCTCAAAACATTTAATTGCTTGATTTAAAACATTAAGCTTGTTTCCACTCACCTCTGGTTAGCTCTGACCAGACACTGAAGCAGCTCACTCACTGCTGGGGTCCTCGGTTCCTCGGGTCCGAACCTACACAGGTGGACTCCAATGAGGGACCAAACATATATAAACATAACTCTAATATATCCCCCAAAAACCCCCTAAAACATCATGAAAACATCACAGAAAATATGCATGAAACGGCTGAACAGGGCACCTTCGGCGGCACCTTCGGCGGCCGAAAGTCCTGGACAGAGACGAAACTCAGCTAGGTTCGGCGGCACCTTCGGCGGCCGAAAGTGCCAGACAGAGACGAAAGTCTCTTTTCGGGGGCACCTTCGGCAGCCGAAAGCTGCCTTCACAAGAGGGGTTCGGCGGCCGAAACTCCCTTCGGCTGCCGAACCTGGTTTCTGCCAAACGGCAGAAACTTTGTTCAAATGAACCTCCTGCCTCCCAAAACCATAGATCATGCATATTTCTCAACCAAAACACACATACAAGTTCCTAGGGGTCTCAAACATGCATATACCCCATCTACAACACTTCATTCACACACAATCAAGCTACATTGTTCATAAAGTCATCAAAACTCATAGGTTCAACATAAACCCTAACATGCATTCTACCCATAGATCTTACTTAAAACTTGTTTAAAACATAAAAAGGGTTCAAGATCGACCCTTACCTCTTGAAGAAACGAGAGGAAAGCGATCCTAGCTTGGAGATGGAGAGATTAAGCTCTTTGAACCTCCAAGCACTCAAAACTTGCTCAAAGCTCACAAATCTTCAAAACAAAGTTATAAACTTGTTAAAACCATGAAAGATCTAGAGGAAACACTCAAGATCGAGGGAGGAACGGTGGAGACTCACCTTGGCCGACAATGGGAGAGAAAAAGCTCGCCCGTGCGGACCAAGGGGACCCTTTTATAGTGGCTGGCCAGGCCACGTTCGGGGGCCGAATGTGCCTCCGCATCCATGCAATGTTCGGCGGCCGAACATGAGGTTCGGCGGCCTAACCTGCACTTCCCTCACTTAGACTTTCGGGGGCCTAACGTGCCTCCCAAAGTCCATGCATGTTCGGCGGCCGAAAGTGAGTTTCGGCGGCCGAACCTGGGTTTTTCCTTAAAGAATTTTCATGCAAAAACTTATTTAAGATCATACTTAAAACATTAAAATACATGAAAACATTTAATAAAAACATGCTTTTACCCTTCTAGAGGTTTCCGACACCCAAATTCCACCGGACGGTAGGAATTCCGATACCGGAGTCTAGCCGGGTATTACACCCATTGCCAAGGATCGACGATCTATTCGACCAGCTAGCAGGAGCGGGTTGTTTCTCCAAAATAGATCTGAGATCTGGGTATCATCAGTTGAGGATTAGAGAAGAAGATGTGCCAAAGACAGCTTTCAGGACCAGATATGGGCATTTTGAGTTCCTTGTAATGCCGTTCGGGTTAACCAACGCCCCTGCAGCATTCATGGATCTCATGAACAGAGTGTTTAGCCAATACCTAGATCACTTTGTTATTGTCTTCATAGATGATATCTTGGTGTATTCCAGGAATGCAGAGGAGCATGCCCATCATCTGAGGTTGGTTCTGCAGACCTTGAGGGAACATGGCTTGTATGCCAAGTTCTCTAAGTGTGAGTTCTGGCTGAGGAGCATTTCGTTCTTGGGGCATGTAGTGTCAGAGAATGGGATAGAGATGGACCCCAAGAAGGTAGAAGCTGTGGCTAACTAGCCTAGACCCACTTCAGTGACGGAAATCCGGAGTTTCTTGGGTTTGGCAGGTTACTACAGGAGGTTCGTTCAGGACTTCTCGAAAATAGCAGCTCCTCTGACCAGGTTGACCAGGAAGAATCAGAAGTTTGTGTGGACCGACCAGTGCGAAGAGAGTTTTGAAGAGCTTAAGAAGAGGTTGACTTCAGCACCAGTGTTAGCTCTGCCATCTAGTGATGAAGACTTTACAGTCTTTTGTGATGCGTCCCGTGTGGGACTGGGTTGTGTACTAATGCAGAATGAAAGGGTAATTGCTTATGCTTCTAGGCAGTTGAAGAAGCACGAGTTAAATTACCCCACGCATGACCTAGAGATGGCAGCAGTAATCTTTGCACTCAAGATGTGGAGGCACTACCTCTATGGGGTAAAATGTGAGATCTTTACAGATCATAAGAGCCTGCAGTACATCCTGAGTCAAAGAGATTTGAACTTGAGACAGAGGAGATGGGTAGAGCTGCTGAGTGATTATGATTGCAAGATTCAGTATCATCCGGGTAAGGCGAATGTCGTGGCAGACGCCCTAAGCCGGAAGTCACTAGGCAGTCTATCCCACATCTCGGCTGAGAGGAGACCAGTGGTGAAGGAGTTTTGCAAGCTTATTGACGAAGGTCTACAGTTGGAGTTGTCTGGTACCGGTGCTTTAGTGGCCCAGATGAGAGTGACACCTGTGTTTCTGGAGCAGGTGGCTCAGAAACAGCATGAGGACCCAGAGTTAGTGAAGATTGCCAGGACTGTTCAGTCAGGCAAGGACAATGAGTTCAGATTTGACAGTAAGGGGATCCTCTGCTATGGGAGTCGATTGTGTGTACCAGATGACATAGGGCTAAAAGGAGACATTATGAGGGAGGCTCATAATGCAAGATACAGCGTTCACCCCGGAGCCACCAAGATGTATCAAGATCTGAAGAAAGTTTATTAGTGGCCAGCGATGAAGAAAGAAGTGGCACAGTTTGTGTCAGCCTGCGAAGTGTGTCAGAGGGTGAAGCTGGAACATCAAAAGCCGGCTGGAATGCTTAACCCGCTACCTATTCCAGAGTGGAAATGGGAGAATATAGCTATGGACTTCGTAGTGGGGTTACCGGCGACGTCCAACAGATTGGACTCCATATGGGTGATTGTGGACAGACTCACCAAATCTGCTCACTTCATCCCTATCAGGAGTGGCTATTCTGTGGACAAGTTGGCGCAGGTGTATGTTGATGAGATCGTCAGGCTGTATGGGGTTCCTGTTTCAATAGTGTCGGATAGAGGGCCCCAGTTCACCTCCAGGTTTTGGCGGAGTCTGCAGAATGCCATGGGTACCAGGTTGAATTTCAGTACTGCCTTCCACCCCCAGACTGACGGACAGTCAGAAAGGACCATCCAGACTATCGAGGATATGCTTAGAATGTGTGTGCTAGATTTTGGCGGTTCTTGGAAGCAGCATCTACCTTTGGTGGAGTTTGCCTACAATAACAGCCATCATGCTAGCATCGGGATGGCTCCATATGAAGCTTTATATGGAAGGAAGTGCAGGTCACCTGTTTGCTGGGAGGAAGTTGGAGAGAAGGCGTTGGCAGGGCCTGAGCTAGTAGAGATTACTAGCAGGGTGGTACCCATAATCAGAGAAAGGATCAAGACTGCTGCAAGCAGACAGAAGAGTTCTGTAACGACCCGAAAATCCGGACCGCTACCGGCGCTAGGATCAAGATCGGCATAAGGCCGCCGGGACCCGTAGCAAGCCTACTATGCATCCTGTACAGCTGGTATAATCCCAAACATGATCAAACATATCCATAAAACATTTAAAACTTTACCTTTTTCCCAGTTTGACCTGTGTATGCACTATGACTGAACTCATAGAACCCCTAGGGTCAGCATACCCTATGTCAAACTCGGTCCATCACATGTAACAACATAAAATAAAACTCATGTACAAAGGGATTATCCAACTCGGGCCAAGCACAATACTATAACTCTGAACATATATCATTATGCAATACATCTCTTTTTACATCAATACATAACCTTACATTATATCATGTCCACCACTATTCTATTACATAAACATGACCATGGACGTAACCTGCTGATCTCCTGACTATCTCTGACCCTGCAAACCTGGGGTTAGGGGAGAGGGGTGAGCTAAAAAGCCCAGTGAGCAGAAACCATAAAAGAAAACAGTTCATTTTAAAGTATGCTATCATGGAATGCGTCACATCACAAATATATCACCTCAAGGATGAATCTGTCACCAATAGCCCTCTACATATCAAACTCGTACCATAACAAGTCAACAATACTCTATGCCAGGGGCGATACGGCCACGCCTGGACTTCACATACTCTATGCCAGGGGCGATACGGCCACACCTGGACTTCTCATGCTCTATGCCAGGGGCGATACGGCCACACCTGGACTTCTCATCTCATATCATATCGTACATGCCATATCATATCATTCTACATCATGTCATAACATATTGAGGGCTAGAGGATCATCCAGTATCCATCCACATCATCATCATCGTATTATGCTATGCATCATATTCGTGAATTCTAATGCAAACAACCTATTACATAACATGGTATTCATGATGCATGAACATGCTTGAACATGCTGAAAACATTTGATTTAAAACATAAGGGTTAGTTCCACTCACCTCTGGCTAGCTCTGGACTAACTCTAAAGCAGCTAACACTGCTAAACACCTCGGTTCCTCGGGTCCGATCCTACACAGGTGGACTCCAGTGAGGTGCCAAACATACTCTAAACAATACATAAACAACTCCCCAAAAACCCCCTAAAACATCACTTAAACATGCATAGAAAACACTCATGAAAAGGCTGGACAGGGCACTTTCGGCGGCACTTTCGGCGGCCGAAGGTCCCTTCCAGAGACGAAAGTCAGGCAAGTTCGGCGGCACCTTCGGCGGCCGAACCCTCTCTCCAGAGACGAAAGTCAGGCACTTTCGGCGGCCGAACATCACCTTCGGCGGCCGAAAGTCTGCTTTCAAGCCAAAACTCAACTTTCGGGGGCAAGGTTAGGCGGCCAATCCCTGCATCCTCAGGCAGGTTCGGCGGCCGAAACCACCTTCGGCGGCCGAACCTGAGTTCATCCAGAACTCAGCCTTTGTGCATTTCAAGCCTCCCAAACCTTTCATACACCCCAAAACAAGCATCCAACTTCTCAAACACATGCATACATCCTTAACCATGCACAAGGGAGCTCAAACAAGTTTAAACTCCCAAAAACAACATCTAAAGCATACATAGATAGTTTATGACCCACATAGGCCAAAACCATCAAAACAAACCAAACCTCACATACTCTCTCCCAATCATGCATACTCTCTCCCATATGCTCAAGGGGCTTGAAAACTGACCTAAACCCCAACACAAACATCACATGAACATACATTATCATACATTGGGCATAAAACCCACATAAACCCTAACATGCATATCTACCCATACTCAACCATCAAAACCTCTTAAAACTCACTTAAAACTTCATGAAACGTAAAAGAAAGCATAGATCCACACTTACCTCTTGAAGATCGAGGGTTTGTGTGAGCTCTAACTTGGAGATGGGAGGAAACTACTCATTGGGTCTCCAAGCTCCCAAAACTTTGATCTAAGCTTGAAAACTCTTCAAAACAACCATGGAACTCATAAAAAATATGAAGGAGATGAAGAGAAAACGTGAAAATGACCAAAGGAGGACATGAACACACCTGAGCTCGAGAATGGGGAGAAAACTCGCCTATTTTCGGTCTGAGGGGCTTTTATAGGTTGCCAGCCAAACCTCCTTCGGCGGCCTAACGTGCAAGCAAAACACCCCCATGTTCGGCGGCCGAACCTGGTTTGTTCAAACATAGCTTTCGGAGGCCAAAAGCGCTCCCAAAACCAACTCATGTTCGGCGGCCGAACCTCATTTTCGGTGGCCGAACCTGGCAAAAACCTCCTTGGTCTTTTCTTTTTCAAAACTCACTTCTTTTTCATTTAAAACCATGAAATCAGTAAAAATCATTTTAGAAATCACATTTTACCCCCTCTAGAAGACTCTGGCATCATCAAAATTCCATATTCCAACAGGGATTCCGCCGGAAGGTAGGGATTCCGATGCCGGAATCTAGCCGGGTATTACATTCTTCCCTCCTTCAAGAACATTCGTCCTCGAATGTTCAAACAAACAAACAGGCAAGTCAAACATAGCATCTAACATACATAAGCAAGCAAGCAACAAGCAAGCAAAACCTAAAAACCTCTATTCTAAAAGAGAGACACGGTCATTGCTGGAGTATAAACTCTCGGTCTCCCCGGTGAACTTTTCATCTTAAGGTGATTCTAAGGGACTTTCACCATCGGGATTTCCTTGTTTCCACACTTTCTGACTTGTGTGTCGGCGGTCCGTACTAGCTGCTCAACATAGGTGAGATCCTCTCTGATCTCCACCTCTAGTTCTTTCCAGAACCTCACTCGGACCCGACACGAACTCATATATCGTGGAAACATGGAAAAACGAATGGATCTCTTCCATTGAAGTGGGTAAATCTAACTCGTGGGATGCATTCCCAAATCCTTTGCAGGATTTCAAAGGGTCTAATGTATCTTAGAGCTAATTTACCTTTCCGCCCATAGCGAATCACCCTCTCTTTAGGAGACACCTCCAGCAAACCTCGACTTCCTCGAGAACCTCAACACGCTTCCGTCGTGCACTCTGACAAAACTCTTCTTCTCTTCTGAAACTCCACATGCCTCTTGCGGACGACTTCATAACTCTTCTGCTGACTCATAGCAATTCTGATTCTTCTCATCTTCTGACTATGCAGCTCTTACTCCTTTTCTCTGCCTCTGATTCTCCTCTCTTGACTCAAGATGTATTGCAAACTCTTTCAATCTGTAAGGATCTGTCCTCATACCTTATACAGGTACCGCCTCCACATCTTGAGTGCAAGTATTACCGTTGCCATCTCTGGATCGTGTGTAAGATGATTCAACTCATGCTTCTTCAGCTACCTAGAAGCATAAGCAATCATTCTACCACTTTACATTAACACACAACCTAGTCCCACACGGGACGCATCACAGGACACTGTGAAATCTCCATCACTGGCGGACAGAGCCACCACTGGTGCTGACATCAACATTTCCTTTGGCTTTTCAAAGCCCTCATCACTCTGAGTAGACCACACACCTTCTGGTTCTTCTTGATCCATCTGGCCATAGGAGCGGCAACTCTAGAAAAGTTCTAGATGAACCTCCATTAGGTAACCTGCCCAACCCAAAAAGCTCTTGATCTTAGTCATTACCATGGGCCTGGGCTAGTCGGCTACAACTTCAACTTTCTCAGGTCTACTTCACTTTCTTTTCCCCGACACACATGACCCAAGAAGGATATGCTCCTCGACCAGAACTCACATTGGAGAACTAGGCATCCAAGCCATGTTCTCTCAGGATCTGCAATCCTGATTTCAGATGATGGGCATACTCTTCTGCATTTCTGGAACTCGCCGAGATACCGTCAATGAAGACAATAACGGAGTGATCCAGAAACTGACTAAAACTCTGCTTATGAGGTCCATGAATGATGTAGGGGCGTTTATTAACCCGAACGACATTCCTAGGAACTCATAGTGCCCATATCTGGTTCTAAACACTGCTCTCTGTACATCTTCTTCCTTGATCTTAACTGATGTTACCTAGACTTCAGATCTATCTTGGAAAGGCAACTAGCTCCTGCTAGCTGGCTTAAAATAGACCGTCGATCCGAGGTAACAAATACTTGTTCTGGGTAGTGACTTTGTTCAACGACTTGTAGTCGATACAAAGTCCTAGGGATCCATCCTTCATCCTCATAACGATACTGGAACACCCCAAGGCGAAGTGCTCAGTCAGATGGGAACCCTTAACTACCAACTTATACCATTGCTCTTACATCTCTTTAAACTTTGTTGATACCATCCTGTGGGGAGGAATAGAGATTGGTCCAATTCCATGCATTACTTCTATTTTGAACTCTATCTCCCTGACAGGTGATAGTCCTGGGAACTCGTCTGGGAAAACATCTAAAACTCTCTAACAATGGGCACTGAGGCGGGCTCCCTGACCTGACTGCTATACTCTCTCTGAAGAGCTAGAACCCCTGACAACTTTTTCCTGTACCACCTACGAGCCTATAGGGTTGATACTGAACCTTTAGGTATCCCTATTCTGTCCCCTCTAAGGACTACCTCTGATCCATCCTTACCTCTGAACCTGACTACCTTGTCTCTGCAGACTAGGTAGTACCACTAGTAGAAGAACCAATCCAACCCTAGAATGACGTCAAACAGTCAAATCTAGAACCGCTAGGCCAGCTGGAAGGCATCTACTCACACACATACTCTGACTATACCGGCAGACTGACTCTGCCACAGATGGATCACACTTGGGTGCACTGACCCCAAGGGAAATACTCTAACCCATAAGCTATCAACCCAACCTCACAAGGGCTCACAAGCAAACAAAGAAAAGGGAAACATCAGGGTTCATGAAACAGACACACCAGAACATACCAGAGTGAGATTACCTGATCCCATCGGGTTCGATGTGTTAGCCTCCTGCTGAGTCATGGCGAAGATCCGCGCTGGAGCCGATGGACCTTCCCCACAGGAACCTGCTGAAGAAGGGGCTGTCCCCCTGTCTCCGCCTCTACCACTGCCCTAAAACATGGCTGGAGCTGATGGCTGAGCCATACTGCCTGGAGTTGTCTGATGGGACGGTGTCATAAAAGCTACCTTAGGGCACTCTCGAGCTATGTGCCCCTCCTGGCCGCATCTGTAACATGCTGTAGTCCCAAACCGACAGACTCCCTTGTGCGGCCTACCGCACCTCGTACACTCTGCAACCTCTGTGCTTGAGCTCGAGCCACCTCCTAATCCCAGACCAGACTTTATCCGATTCCAGAACTTGTTCTTCTTTGATCTTCTGAAACCTCTGTCTCCCTTCTTACTTTTTGTGACAGCCTCGCTTAGAGGGGAGAGATTAACATCACTTGTCCTCGGGAGTTTGGAACCCGAAGACTGTGCCACGTACTGTTTAACTGTCCCTTGGACAATGGCACTAGCCTCCATTCTCCGCGCCATATCCACTATAGCATGGAAACTCTCCCTTTCTGCTGATTGAACCAACGAGGAATACCTGGAGTGAAGCTTCATAACATATCTCCTAGACTTCTTCAGGTCTGTGTCAAGACCTTGTCCTGCAAACGGCAACAGCTCCAGGAACCTGTCCGTAAACTCCTCTACACTCATCTCTTCCGTCTGCCTTAGTTGCTCAAACTCAATCATCTTCAGTTCTCTGGAACTATCCGGAAAAGCCCATCCTGCAAACTCATTGGCAAACTGCTCCCAAGATAAGCTCTCCAACCTTGGGTCCACATAGTTCTTGAACCATTCCCTTGCCTTCTTGCATTTCAATGTGAACCCTGCCATCTGAATGGCTCTACTGTCATTTGCTCCTAGCTCATCTGTTATCATCTTTACCGTTCTGAGATACTCAAAAGGGTCATCGCCTGCTTCAAACTTGGGGGCATCCAACTTGAGGTAATTTGTCATCTTTACTTTACCCCCAACAGATGAACCAGGTTTGGGTATCCGGACATCAGGGACTATTGGTTCTGCTGGTGGAGGAGGAGGTGCAGCATTCCCCGGGTTAGGGTTTGCTGGACCTGGGAAAAAGGGTGAGGATGGAAACACGGGGTACTGTGGGTAAAAGGGAGGATAGGGCATAAAGGTGGGATATGGGTTATGGCTAAAGAAATCCGATGTACCTCCCATCGGATACCCTAGCCCTTGCGGGTAGGGTGGATACTGTGGTGGAACAAAGCCCGAGGCCTGAGTGCCTCCTTAGGACTCTCCCATATCCTCTACTGACATACTCATGCCCAAACTACTATCTCTTCTCTAGTTATCCTCCTCTGTTTCCATCACATCCGCTGACATACCTTCATGAATTGATCTCCTCCGACCTGCATCAAAAGACCTTCTAGGGCCCCTTGATGTACTTTCCCTGATCGTCCTACAAGATCTTGCCCTCTGCAGAGTAGGGGGATGGGCATCCATGCCCTCATTCTCTGGCGGAGCTCCAGTCAATCTCGTAGATCGACGAGTTCCTCTCATCTTAACTTCTGAAAGCATAACATAGCACATAAACATTAGCATCATACGGTTCATGTGGAAACACATGAACCTGCATCACATACATATCATAGCATTAATGCACATGCTCATCATCATGGCATTTCACATCATCATACAAGACAGGACTCCATATCCTATCCTAGTGGACATGATCTTCCTATTGTGCTTGCCCTACTATAACCTCTATGAGCCCGACACACTATAGGTCCGACCATGTGAACCTAGGGCTCTGATACCATTCTGTAACGACCCGAAAATCCGGACCGCTACCGGCGCTAGGATCCAGATTGGCATAAGGCCGCCGGGACCCGTAGCAAGCCTACTATACATCCTGTACAGCTGGTATAATCCCAAACATGATCAAACATATCCATAAAACATTTAAAACTTTACCTTTTTCCCAGTTTGACCTGTGTATGCACTATGACTGAACTCATAGAACCCCTAGGGTCAGCATACCCTATGTCAAACTCGGTCCATCACATGTAACAACATAAAATAAAACTCATGTACAAAGGGATTATCCAACTCGGGCCAAGCACAATACTATAACTCTGAACATATATCATTATGCAATACATCTCTTTTTACATCAATACATAACCTTACATTACATCATGTCCACCATTATTCTATTACATAAACATGACCATGGACGTAACCTGCTGATCTCCTGACTATCTCTGACCCTGCAAACCTGGGGTTAGGGGAGAGGGGTGAGCTAAAAAGCCCAGTGAGCAGAAACCATAAAAGAAAACAGTTCATTTTAAAGTATGCTATCATGGAATGCGTCACATCACAAATATATCACCTCAAGGATGAATCTGTCACCAATAGCCCTCTACATATCAAACTCGTACCATAACAAGTCAACAATACTCTATGCCAGGGGCGATACGGCCACGCCTGGACTTCACATACTCTATGCCAGGGGCGATACGGCCACACCTGGACTTCTCATGCTCTATGCCAGGGGCGATACGGCCACACCTGGACTTCTCATCTCATATCATATCGTACATGCCATATCATATCATTCCACATCATGTCATAACATATTGAGGGCTAGAGGATCATCCAGTATCCATGCACATCATCATCATCGTATTATGCTATGCATCATATTCGTGAATTCTAATGCAAACAACCTATTACATAACATGGTATTCATGATGCATGAACATGCTTGAACATGCTGAAAACATTTGATTTAAAATATAAGGGTTAGTTCCACTCACCTCTGGCTAGCTCTGGACTAACTCTGAAGCAGCTAACACTGCTAAACACCTCGGTTCCTCGGGTCCGATCCTACACAGGTGGACTCCAGTGAGGTGCCAAACATACTCTAAACAATACATAAACAACTCCCCAAAAACCCCCTAAAATATCACTTAAACATGCATAGAAAACACTCATGAAAAGGCTGGACAGGGCACTTTCGGCGGCACTTTCGGCGGCCGAACCCTCTCTCCAGAGACGAAAGTCAGGCACTTTCGGCGGCCGAACATCACCTTCGGCGGCCGAAAGTCTGCTTTCAAGCCAAAACTCAACTTTCGGGGGCAAGGTTAGGCGGCCAATCCCTGCATCCTCAGGCAGGTTCGGCGGCCGAAACCACCTTCGGCGGCCGAACCTGAGTTCATCCAGAACTCAGCCTTTGTGCATTTCAAGCCTCCCAAACCTTCCATACACCCCAAAACAAGCATCCAACTTCTCAAACACATGCATACATCCTTAACCATGCACAAGGGAGCTCAAACAAGTTTAAACTCCCAAAAACAACATCTAAAGCATACATAGATAGTTTATGACCCACATAGGCCAAAACCATCAAAACAAACCAAACCTCACATACTCTCTCCCAATCATGCATACTCTCTCCCATATGCTCAAGGGGCTTGAAAACTGACCTAAACCCCAACACAAACATCACATGAACATACATTATCATACATTGGGCATAAAACCCACATAAACCCTAACATGCATATCTACCCATACTCAACCATCAAAACCTCTTAAAACTCACTTAAAACTTCATGAAACGTAAAAGAAAGCATAGATCCACACTTACCTCTTGAAGATCGAGGGTTTGTGCGAGCTCTAACTTGGAGATGGGAGGAAACTACTCCTTGGGTCTCCAAGCTCCCAAAACTTTGATCTAAGCTTGAAAACTCTTCAAAACAACCATGGAACTCATAAAAAGTATGAAGGAGATGAAGAGAAAACGTGAAAATGACCAAAGGAGGACATGAACACACTTGAGCTCGAGAATGGGGAGAAAACTCGCCCATTTTCGGTCTGAGGGGCTTTTATAGGTGGCCAGCCAAATCTCCTTCGGCGGCCTAACGTGCAAGCAAAACACCCCCATGTTCGGCGGCCGAACCTGGTTTGTTCAAACATAGCTTTCGGAGGCCAAAAGCGCTCCCAAAACCAACTCATGTTCGGCGGCCGAACCTCATTTTCGGCGGCCGAACCTGGCAAAAACCTCCTTGGTCTTTTCTTTTTCAAAACTCACTTCTTTTTCATTTAAAACCATGAAATCAGTAAAAATCATTTTAGAAATCACATTTTACCCCCTCTAGAAGACTCTGGCATCATCAAAATTCTATATTCCAACAGGGATTCCGCCGGAAGGTAGGGATTCCGATGCCGGAATCTAGCCGGGTATTACAAGTTATGCAGACATCCGCAGACGACAAGTAGAGTTTCAGGAGGGGGATCTGGTATTGCTCAAGGTGTCTCCTATGAAAGGAGTGGTTCACTTTGGGAAGAAGGGTAAACTAGCCCCACGATACATCGGACCCTTTGAAATCTTGCAGAAGATTGGGAATGTGTCGTACAAGCTAGATTTGCCTGCTTCAATGGAAAGAATCCATCCGGTTTTCCATGTTTCAATGTTGAGGAAGTTTGTGTCAGATCCGGGCAAGGTTCTTAGTGAGCCTGATGTGGAGATCCAAGAGGATCTCACCTATGTTGAGCAGCCAGTGCGGATCATAGACACCCAGATCAGAAAGCTGAGAAACAAGGAAATCCCGATGGTGAAAGTCCTGTGGAACCACCACAATATGGAAGAATGCACTTGGGAGACACGGGAGTCCATGCTCCAGCAATACCCTTATCTTTTCTGAGGTTTGTTCCTTGTGAGTTTTATGTGCTTTGTATTTATGATATGTGTATGGCATGCTATGTGCTAGTTGAGGAACATTCGGGGACGAATGTTCTTAAGGGGGGGAGAATGTAATACCCGGCTAGACTCCGGTATCGGAATTCCTACCGTCCTGTGGAATCTCGGATGTCGGAGACCTCTAGAAGGGTAAAACCATGTTTTCTTAAGATGTTTTGATGTATTTTATGGTTTTTAATGAAAATAAATCCATGTTTTGAGTGGAGAGGGCCTTGGAGACTTTGCCAGGTTCGGCCGCCGAACGTGGGGAGGTTTTGGCCAAGGTTCGGCCGCCGAACTTGCATGCGCTGTAGGGGCACGTTAGGCCGCCGAAAGGTGGTAAGGACAGCCCTATAAAAGGACCCCATGGCCGAAACGGACAAGCTTTTCTTCCCGTTTTCGGCCAAGGTGAGTTCTCCACCGCCCCTCCTCTGTTTTGAGCTTTTCCCTTCGAGATTTCATGTTTTTCTTATGAGTTTTCACCTTGTTTTGAAGATTTTCGAGTTTAAAGCAAGTTTTGGAGCTTTGAGGTTCAAGAACTCAAATCTCTCCCATCTCCGAGCTAGGGTCATTTTCCTCTCGATCTACAAGAGGTAAGGGCCGATCTTGAGCTCACTACATGTTTTTAACAAGTTTTAAGTTTATTCTTGAAGTAGAAATGCATGTGTAGGGTTTTATGAGTTTTTGGGTTTTTGTTGGTTTATGGGCAATGTATGTTGGATTTGTGTTGTTTGATGTGTTGTAGATGGGGTTTGAGATAGTTTGAAGCCCCTAGGAGCTTGTATGTTTGAGTATGTGTGTTGTAGAATAGGATTATGCATGATTGGAAGTTTTGGAGGCAAATGTGCATAGAGGAGCCAAGTTTCTACCCTTTGGCAGAAACCAGGTTCGGCAGCCGAAGGACTTTCGGCCGCCGAACATGGCTGTGGAGGCAGCCTTTCGGCTGCCGAAGCCTGCCCCCGAAAAGAGACTTTCATCTCTGTCTGGGACTTTCGGCCGCCGAAGGTGCCGCCGAACCTGCCTGGGTTTCGGCTTTGGAGGGACTTTCGGCCGCCGAAGGTGCCGCCGAAAGTGCCCTGTTCAGCCTTCCTTTGCATGATTTCGCATAATTGTTTTGAGGTGTTTTAGGGGGTTTTTGGGGGATGTTTTTAGAGTTATGTTCTAGTTGTTTGGCCCCTCATTTGAGTCCACCTGTGTAGGTTCGGACCCGAGGAACTGAGGACCCCAGCAGTGAGTTAGCTGCATCAGTCTTTGTCAGAGCTAGCCAAGAGGTGAGTAGAATAAACCTTTACGATTTAAAGCAAATAAATTATAAAGTTTTGAGCATGTTCATGCATCATGAATGCCATGCGATGAATTAGGTTGTTTGCATTAGAAATCACGAATATGTTGCATTGCATTTATGATGTTGATGTGGATTGGTTATTGGATGACCCTTTAGTCCTCATATGATATGATGATGATACGACATGATATGGTATGGAAGTCCAGGTTGTACCCATTCTACATCCCTGGCACTATGTAAGAGAAAGTCCAGGTTGTACCCATTCTACGTCCCTGGCACATTGGAATGTTATGATATGTTATGTTAAGAGAAAGATCGGTTGTACCCATTCTACGTCCCGGCACTTTGGAAGGTAGAGGACTATTGGTGACAATACCATCCGAGATGTGATTTGTTGTGATGTGTTGCATTACATGATGGCATGAGATTTTAAATGTTGTTTTCTATTATTCTGCTCACTGGGCTCTAGTAGCTCACCCCTTTTCCCTAATCCCCCAGGATTGCAGGTACGGGCTAGACAGAGAAGTCAAGAAGAGTAAAGTCATATGTTTGTAATAGATAGAAAGTGGACATGATAAATTGTATAATGATGTAAAGTTTGAATAGTCATGTTATGTATAATGATATTGAGGATTAGAAGTTGTGCTTGACCCTATGGATGTTGTTATCCCTTTTATTACATGATCTTAGATGTTTTATGATGTAGATGTAAACCAACTCAACACATGTTATGCCACCCATTGGGGGCATTGATGAGATCCCACAGAGGGGTCAAGTTTATGATTATGACTATGTTCAGTGCATGTACAGGTTGAGTTTGGTGTATGATAGACTGTATGAAAGAAAAGTTTTAAATTTTTATGTATGTTGTTGATCATGTATGGGATTAAACAGGTTTACAGGTTACATGTCAGGCTTGCTACGGGTTCCGGCGGCCTTAAGCCGATCTGGATCCTAGCGCCTGTAGCGGTCCGATTTTCGGGTCGTTACAAAAAAGGCACGGGAATGGTTTAAGTGTTATGTGGACCCGAGACTAGACGGCATGACATGGGAGGAATTTGCGAATGAGTTCGCTAGATGGGCCTTTCCAGACAGTTCCAGAGAACTGAAGATGATTGAGTTTGAGCAGCTGAGGCAGGCAGAACACATGAGTGTAGAGGAGTTCACGGATAAATTCTTGGAGCTATTGCCTTTTTCAGGGCAAGCTCTAGATACAGATTCGAAGAAAGCCAAGAGATATGTTATGAAACTGCATTCTAGGTACTCCTCTTTGATTCAGTCAGTCGAGAGGGAAAGTTTCCATACTGTGGTGGATATGGCTCGAAGGATGGAGGCGAGTGCTATAGTTGAGGGGTCAGTGAAGCAGACAGTGACCCAGTCTTCAGGGGTTAAGACCCCAGGCAGAGGAGGGCCAGGTCTCTCTTCTCAGAGCTCAGGTAGCAAAAGGTGGAATAACACCACCAAGAAGCCGAAGAAGAACAAGTTTTGGAGTAAGTTGAAATCCGGTCTAAGATTTGGCGGTGGCTCGAGCTCAGGCTCAGATGGTACAGAATGCCAAAGGTGTGGGAGGCCACACAAGGGAGTGTGTCGAGCTGGGACTAATACATGTTTCAGATGTGGATAGGAGGGACACATGGCTCGGGAGTGTCCCAGAGCACCTTTTATGGGCCAACCCCAGCAGACAACTTCTAGTAGTGTGGCACAGCCAGCAGCTCCAGCCACAACTCAGGGCAGTGGCAGAGGTAGAGGGAGAGGGGCAGCCTCTTCTTCTGGTTCCCGAGGTGAAGGTCCATCAGCTCCAGCCAGGATCTTCACCATGACTCAGCAGGAGGCTAACACATCCAACACCGTGGTGTCAGGTAATCTCGTCATTGGGTGTTCTGATGTGTATGCATTAATGGACCCGGATGCATCTCATTCTTTTATTGCTCCGAGAGCCGTTGAGAGGTTGGGTCTGATAGTCTCTGGGTTAGAGTGTCCCCTATGGGTCAGTGGACCCAAGTGTGACCCGTCAGTGGCAGAGTCAGTCTGCCAGTACAGTCCAGTTTTTGTTGAGGGAAGATGCCTCTCCACCGACCTTGTGGTTCTAGATTTGACAGACTTTGACGTCATTCTAGGGATGGATTGGCTATCTACCCATGGTGCTACCTTGGACTGCAGAGACAAGGTAGTCAGGTTCAGAGATCAGAACGGGTCAGAGGTCGTCTTCAGATGAGACAAGAGGGGTACACCTAGAGGTCTGATATCAGCTCTTCAGGCTCGTAGGTTGCTTAGGAAGGGATGTCAGGGGTATTTGGCTCATGTGAGAGAGCTAGATAGACAGGTCAGGGAGCCAGCCTCGGTGCCAGTTGTCAGAGAGTTTCAGGATGTTTTTCCAGACGAGCTTCCAGGTTTACCACCTGCTAGGGAGATAGAGTTCGAGATAGAGTTGGTGCCTGGAACTAGACCGATCTCTATCCCTCCTTACAGGATGGCCCCAGCTGAGTTGAAGGAGTTGAAAGAGCAGTTGCAAGAGCTGGTAGAAAAGGGCTTCATCCGACAGAGTACCTCACCTTGGGGTGCTCCAGTCTTGTTTGTGAGGAAGAAGGATGGATCCCTTAGACTTTGTATCGACTACAGGCAGTTGAACAAAGTCACTACCAAGAACAGGTACCCTCTGCCAAAGATCGACGATCTATTCGACCAGCTAGCAGGAGCGGGTTGTTTCTCCAAAATAGATCTGAGATCGGGGTACCATCAGCTAAGGATAAGGGATGAAGACGTGCCAAAGACAGCTTTCAGGACCAGATATGGGCATTTTAAATTCCTTGTGATGCCGTTCGGGTTAACCAACGCCCATGCAGCATTCATGGATCTCATGAACAGAGTGTTTAGCCAATACCTGGATCACTTTGTTATTGTCTTCATAGATGATATCTTGGTGTATTCCAGGAACGCAGAGGAGCATGCCCATCATCTGAGGTTGGTTTTGCAGACTTTGAGGGAACATGGCTTGTATGCCAAGTTCTCTAAGTGTGAGTTCTGGCTGAGGAGCATTTCATTCTTGGGGCATGTAGTGTCAGAAAATGGAATAGAGGTGGACCCCAAGAAGGTAGAAGCTGTGGCTAACTGGCCTAGACCCACTTCAGTGACAGAAATCAGGAGTTTCTTGGGTTTGGCAGGTTACTACAGGAGGTTCGTTCAGGACTTCTCAAAGATTGCAGCTCCTCTGACCAGACTAACCAGGAAGAATCAGAAATTTGTGTGGACTGACCAGTGCGAAGAGAGTTTTGAAGAGCTTAAGAGGAGGTTGACTTCGGCACCAGTGTTAGCTTTGCCAGCTAGCAGTGAGGACTTCACGGTCTTTTTTGATGCGTCCCGTGTGGGACTGGGTTGTGTGTTAATGCAGAATGAAAGGGTGATTGCTTATGCTTCTAGACAGCTGAAGAAGCATGAGTTGAATTACCCCACACATGACCTGGAAATGGCAGCAGTAATCTTTGCACTCAAGATGTGGAGGCACTACCTCTATGGGGTAAAATGTGAGATCTTCACAGATCATAAGAGCCTGCAGTACATCCTGAGTCAAAGAGATTTGAACTTGAGACAGAGAAGATGGGTGGAGCTGCTGAGTGACTATGATTGCAAGATTCAGTACCATCCGGGTAAGGCGAATGTTGTGGCAGACGCCTTAAGCCAGAAATCACTCGGCAGTTTATCCCACATATCGGCAGAGAGGAGGCCAATAGTGAAAGAGTTTTACAAGCTCGTTGAGGAAGGTCTACAGTTGGAGTTGTCTGGTACAGGTGCTTTGGTAGCCCAGATGAGAGTGGCACCCGTGTTTCTGGAGCAGGTGGCTCAGAAATAGCATGAGGACCCATAGTTAGTGAAGATTGCCAGGACTGTTCAGTCAGGCAAAGATAGTGAGTTCAGATTCGACAGCAAAGGGATCCTCCGCTATGGGAGCAGACTATGTGTACCAGATGACATAGGGCTAAAAGGAGACATTATGAGAGAGGCTCATAATGCAAGATACAACGTTCACCCCGGAGCCACCAAGATGTATCAAGATCTGAAGAAGGTTTATTGGTGGCCAGCTATGAAGAAAAAAGTGGCACAGTTTGTGTCAGCCTGCGAAGTGTGTTAGAGGGTGAAGCTGGAACATCAGAAGCCGGCTGGAATGCTTAACCCGCTACCTATTCCAGAGTGGAAATGGGAAAATATAGCTATGGACTTCGTAGTGGGGTTACCGGCGGCGTCCAACAGATTGGACTCCATATGGGTGATTGTGGACAGACTCACCAAATCTGCTCACTTCATCCCTGTCAGGAGTGGCTATTCTGTGGACAAGTTGGCGCAGGTGTATGTCGATGAGATTGTCAGACTGCATGGGGTTCCTGTTTCGATAGTGTCAGATAGAGGGCCCCAGTTCACCTCCAGATTTTGGTAGAGTCTGCAGAATGCCATGGGTACCAGGTTGGATTTTAGCACTGCTTTCCATCCACAGACGGACGGACAATCAGAAAGGACCATCCAGACCATAGAGGATATGCTCAGAATGTGTGTGCTAGACTTTGGCGGTTCTTGGAGGCAGCATCTACCTTTGGTGGAGTTTGCCTACAATAACAGCCATCATGCTAGCATCGGGATGGCTCCATATGAAGCTTTATATGGAAGGAAGTGCAGATCACCTGTTTGCTGGGAAGAGGTTGGAGAAAAGGCCTTGGCAGGGCCTGAGCTAGTAGAGATTACCAGCAGGGTAGTACCCATAATCAGAGAAAGGATCAAGACTGCTGCAAGCAGACAGAAGAGTTATGCAGACATCCGCAGAAGACAGGTAGAGTTTCAGGAGGGGGATCTGGTATTGCTCAAGGTGTCTCCTATGAAAGGAGTGGTTCGCTTCGGGAAGAAAGGTAAACTAGCCCCACAATACATCGGACCCTTTGAAATCTTGCAAAAGATTGGGAATGTGTCGTACAAGCTGGATTTACCTGCTTCAATGGAAAGAATCCATCCGGTTTTCCATGTTTCAATGTTGAGGAAGTTTGTGTCAGATCCGAGCAAGGTTCTTAGTGAGCCTGATGTGGAGGTCCAAGAGGATCTCACCTATGTTGAACAGCCAGTACGGATCATAGACACCCAGATCAGAAAGCTAAGAAATAAGGAAATCCCGATGGTGAAAGTCCTGTGGAACCACCACAATTTGAAAGAATGCACTTGGGAGACACGGGAGTCCATGCTCCAGCAATACCCTTATCTTTTCTAAGGTTAGTTCTTTGTGATTCCATGTGCTTATATGTATGTTATGTTGTATGCCATGCTATGTGTTAGTTGGTGAACATTCGGGGACGAATGTTCTTAAGGGGGGAGAATGTAATACTCGGCTAGACTCCGGTATCGGAATTCCTACCGTCCGGTAGAATCTCGGATGTCGGAAGCCTCTAGTAGGGTAGAAACATGTTTTCATAAAATGTTTTAATGTATTTCATGGTTTTAAGTAAAAAGGAAATGAGTTTTTGCATGAAAACAACCTTGGAGGAAAACCCAGGTTCGGCCGCCGAACCTCAAGTTCGGCTGCCGAACATGCATGCATTTCGGGTGTGCCTTAGGCCCCCGAAGGCATAAGTGAGGGAAGTCCAGGTTCGGCCGCCGAACCTCAAGTTCGGCCGCCGAACATGGCATGCATGCGGAGGCACGTTCGGCCCCCGAACGTGGCCTGGCCAGCCACTATAAAAGGGTCCCTTAGCCGAAAACGGGCGAGCTTTTCTCCCCATTGTCGGCCAAGGTGAGCTCTCCGCCGTCCCTCACCAATCTTTGAGTCCTTCCTTCAGATCTTTCATGATTTTCATGAGTTTTTGCTTTGTTTTGAAGATTTTCAAGTTTTGAGCAAGTTTTGGAGCTTTGAGGTACAAGGAAACTCAACCCCTCCCATCTCCGAGTTTAGGTCGTCTCTCTCTCGATCTCCCCGAGGTAAGAGCCGATCTTAAGCTCATTGCATGTTTTAAGTAAGTTTTAAGTAGATCTATGGGGTAGAATGCATGTTTAGCTTATGGTTAGGTTTATGAGTTTATGTTACGTTTTTGAACAATATGGATGTTTGATGTGTTGTAGATGGGGTTTTTGATGGTTTGAAGCCCCTAGGAGCTTGTATGCTTGTTTGTGTTTGATTGGGAGTGTTGTAGAATAGGTTTATGCATGATTGGAAAGTTTTGGAGGCAAATGTGCATAGAAGAGCTGAGTTTCTGCCACTATGGGAGAAACCAGGTTCGGCAGCCGAAGGAACTTTCGGCCGTCGAACATGCTTGTGGAGGCAGCCTTCGGCTGCCGAAGCTTGCCCCCAAAAGAGGACTTTCGTCTCTGTCTGGGAGTTTCGGCCGCCGAAAGTGCCGCCGAACATGCATGAGTTTCGCCTCTATCTGGGAGTTTTGGCCGCCGAAGGTGCCGCTGAACCTGCCTGACTTTCGGCTCTGGAGGGACTTTCGGCCGCCGAACCTGCCGCCGAAAGTGCCCTGTCCAGCCCTCTCTTGCATTTTTTCTATGATTGTTTCATGATGTTTTAGGGGGCTTTTGGGGAGTAGTTTAGAGTTATGTTCTAGTTGTTTGGTCCCTCATTTGAGTCCACCTGTGTAGGTTCGGACCCGAGGAACCGAGGACCCCAGCAGTGAGTCAGCTGCTCCAGTGTCTGGTCAGAGCTATCCAGAGGTGAGTAGAATAAACCTTTACGTTTTAAAGTAAATCAATTGTAAAGTTTTGAGCACGTTCATGCATCATGAATGCCATGTGATGATTTTGGTTGTTTGCATTAGAATTCACGAATATGTTGCATTGCATATTTTAATGTTGATGTGGATGAATGTTGGATGATCCATAGCCCTCGATCTATGATGTGACGATGTGATATGTACGGTACGGAATGTAAGACCAGTGGGACCCATTCTACGTTCCCTGGCACCATGTAAGAGAAAGACCAGGACCCATTCTACGTTCTGGCACAGTTGGACTGTTATGTTATGCTATGTTATGTAAGAGAAAGACCAGGACCCATTCTACGTTCTGGCACAGTTGGACTATGTAGAGGGCTATTGGTGACAAGTTCATCCTTGATGTGATTAGCTGTAATGTGATGCATTACATGTTATCATATGTTTTAAATGTTTTATTATTCTGCTCACTGGGCTCTAGTAGCTCACCCCTCTCCCAATTTCCCTAGGTTTGCAGGTACAGGGTAGACCAGGAGGTCAGCAAGAGTATTGAAGTCTTGTTTATGTAATAGATAGTGTGGACATGATAAGTGTATTTGATGTTATGTAAAAGTACAGTTTAGACATGTAATGTAATGAGGCTTATGGATGATAAAGGTGTGCTTGACCATAGAATGTTGTTATCCCTTTTAATACATGATCTCAGATATTTTATGATGTGTATGTAAACCAACTCAACATATGTTGTATCGCCCTTTGGGGCATTGATGAGATCCCACAGAGGGGTCAAAGCTTATGATGATGTCTATGTTCAGTGCATGCACAGGTTGAGTTTGGTGTATGAAAGAATGTATGAAAGAAAAGTTTTAATTTTTATGTATGTTGTTGATCATGTATGGGATTAAACAGGTTTACAGGTTACATGTTAGGCTTGCTACGGGTCCCGGCGGCCTTAAGCCGACCTGGATCCTAGCACCGGTAGCGGTCCGATTTTCGGGTCGTTACACTCCTCATGCATACTTTGCCTCCCAAACCATTCAAACATGCATTTAGCTATTCTACAACATGCAAACCCAAGCAAACAAGCATATAGGGGTCTCAAACTAACTTAAACCCCAACACAAACACATATAGCAACTCATACAACACACATTATCCATAAACTCAACATTAACCTAAACATGCATTTCTATCCCATAACCCCTCAAAACTTGTTTAAAACATACAAAAAATGTAGGATCTAAGCTTACCTCTTGAAGATCGAGAGGAGAGACGATCCTAACTTGGAGATGGGAGAAATCTAGCTCCTTGGGTCTCCAAGCTCCAAAACTTGATCTTAGCTTCAAAAATCTTCAAAAACCAAGCAACCACTTGTTAAAACTTGAAAGATTTGAGGAAGAACATCAAAACCAACCATGGGAGGATATGGACTCACCTCTGGCCGGAAATGGGGAAGAAAACTCACCCATTTTCGGCCATGGGGCCTTTTATAGGTGGCTGGCCAGACCACCTTCGGAAGCCGAAGGTGACTCCAAAACTCATGCATGTTCGGCGGTCGAACTTGAGGTTCGGCGGCCGAACCTGGATTTTCCTCTATGATCTTTTTCATTCAAAACTCAATTTCTTTCTTACTTAAAACCATAAAATACATGAAAATATTTTATAAAAACATGGTTTTACCCTTCTAGAGGTTTCCGACAATCGAGATTCCACCAGACGGTAGGAATTCCGATACTGGAGTCTAGCTGGGTATTACATTCTCCCCCCCTTAAGAACATTCGTCCCCGAATGTTCACCAAACAAGCATGCATAGCATAAAACATAAACATACATACAAAACACATAACACTAACCTTAGAAGAGATGAGGATATTGCTGGAGCATGGACTCCCGTGTCTCCCAGGTACATTCCTCAATGTTATGGTGATTCCAAAGGACTTTCAACATCGAGATTTTCTTGTTCCTCAACTTTATGATCTGCGTGTCTAGGATCCGTACTGGCTGCTCAACATAGGTGAGATCTTCTAGGATCTCCACATCAGGCTCACTAAGAACCTTGTCCGGATCTGACACGAATTTCCTTAACATGGAAACATGAAAAACCGGATGGATTCTCTCCATTGAAGTAGGTAAGTCCAACTTGTACGATACATTCCCAATCTTCTGCAAGATCTCAAAGGGTCTGATGTACTGTGGAGCTAGCTTACCTTTCTTCCCAAACTGAATCACCCCTTTCATAGGAGACACCTTGAGCAATACCAAATCCCCCTCCTGAAACTCTACTTGTCTTCTGCAGATATCTGCATAACTCTTTTGCCTGCTCACAGTAGTTCTGATCCTTTCTCTGATTATGGGCACTACCCTGCTGGTGATCTCTATTAGCTCATGCCCTGCTAAGGCCCTTTCCCCAACTTCCTCCCAGCAGACAGGTGACCTGCACTTCCTTCCATACAAAGCTTCATATGGAGCCATCCCTATGCTAGCATGATAGCTGTTATTGTAGGCAAACTCCACCAAAGGTAGATGTTGCCTCCAAGAATCGCCAAAATCTAGCACACACATTCTGAGCATATCTTCTATCGTCTGGATGGTCCTTTTTTATTGTCCGTCCGTCTGAGGATGGAAAGCAGTGCTGAAGTCTAGCCTGGTACCCATAGCACTCTGCAGACTTCGCCAAAACTTGGAGGTGAACTTGGGTCCCCTATCAGACACTATTGAAACAGGAGCCCCATGCAACCTGACCACTTCATCAACGAACACCTGCGCCAATTTGTCCACAGAATAGCCACTCCTGACAGGGATGAAGTGAGCAGATTTGGTCAATCTGTCCACAATCACCCATATGGAGTCTAATCTGTTGGACGTTGCCGGTAACCCCACCACGAAATCCATAGCAATATTCTCCCATTTTCACTCTGGAATCAGTAGTGGGTTAAGCATTCCAGCCGGCTTCTGATGTTCCAGCTTCACCCTTTGACATACTTCGCAGGCTGACACGAACTGTGCCACTTCTCTTTTCATAGCTGGCCACCAATAAACTCTCTTCAGATCTTGATACATTTTGGTGGCTCCAGGGTGAACACTGTATCTGGCATTATGAGCTTCCCTCATAATGTCTCCCTTCAGGCCCACGTCATCTGGTACACACAATCTATTCCCATAGCGGAGGACCCCTTTGCTGTCAAATCTGAACTCTTCGTTCTTGCCTGACTGAACAGTCCTGGCAATCTTCACTAACTCTGGGTCCTCATGCTGTTTCTGAGCCACCTGCTCTAGAAACATAGGTGTCACTCTCATCTGGGCTATCAAAGCACCTGTACCAGACAACTCTAACTGTAGACCTTCATTAATGAGCTTATAGAACTCCCTCACCACCGGTCTCCTCTCTGATGTGATATGGGATAGGCTGCCAAGTGATTTTCGGCTTAAGGCATCTGCCACAACATTTGCCTTACCCGGATAGTACTGAATCTTGCAATCATAGTCACTAAGCAGTTCTACCCATCTTCTCTGCCTCAGGTTCAACTCTCTCTGACTCAAGATGTACTGCAAGCTTTTATGATCTGTGAAGATCTCACATTTTACCCCATAGAGGTAATGCATCCACATCTTGAGTGCAAAGATTACCGCTGCCATCTCTAGGTCATGTGTAGGATAATTCAACTCATGCTTCTTCAGCTACCTAGAAGCATAAGCAATCACCCTTTCATTCTGCATCAACACACAACCCAGTCCCACACAAGACGCATCACAAAACACTGTGAAGTCTTCATTACTAGTTGGCAGAGCTAACACCGGTGCCGACGTTAACCTCCTCTTTAGCTCTTCAAAACTCTCTTCACACTAGTCTGACCACACAAACTTCTGGTTCTTTTTGGTCAACCTGGTCATAGGAGCTGCAATCTTAGAGAAGTCCTGAACGAACCTCCTGTAGTAACCTGCTAAACCCAAAAAGCTCTTGATTTCTGTCACTGTAGTGGGTCTAGGCCAGTTAGCTACAGCTTCCACCTTCTTGGGGTCCACTTCGATTCCATTTCTTGACACCACATGCCCCAAGAATGAAATGCTCCTCAACCAGAACTCACACTTAGAGAACTTGGCATATAAGCCGTGTTCCCTCAAGGTCTGCAAGACTAACCTCAGATGATGGGCATGCTCCTCTGCATTCCTGGAATACACTAAGATATCATCTATGAAGACAATAACAAAGTGATCTAGGTACTGACTGAAAACTCTGTTTATAAGGTCCATGAATGCTGCAGGGGCATTAGTTAACCCGAATGGCATCACAAGGAACTCATAATGCCCATATCTAGTCCTGAACACCGTCTTTGGCACATCTTCCTCTCTTATTCTCAGCTGATGGTACCCGGATCTCAAATCTATCTTGGAGAAACAACCTGCTCCTGCTAGCTGGTCAAATAAATCGTCGATCCTTGGCAACGGGTACTTATTCTTGGTAGTGACTTTGTTCAACTGCCTGTAGTCGATACAAAGTCTAAGGGATCCATCCTTCTTTTTCACAAATAGAACTAGAGCACCCCAAGGCGAGGTACTCGGTCGGATGAAGCCCTTATCTACCAGCTCTTGCAACTGCTCTTTCAATTCTTTCAACTCAGCTGGTGCCATCCTGTAGGGAGGGATAGAGATTGGTCTGGTTCCAGGCATCAATTCTATTTCAAACTCTATCTCCCTAGCAAGTGGTAAACCTGGCAACTCGTCTGGAAAGACATCTAAAAACTCTCTGACCACGGGCACTGAGGCGGGCTCTCTAACATGACTATCCAACTCTCTCATATGAGCTAGAAAACCCTGACAACCCCTCTTGAGCAACCTACGAGCCTGTAGGGCTAATATCAAACCTCTAGGTGTACCCCTCCTATCTCCTCTGAAGATAACCTCTGACCCATCCTGACCTCTGAACCTGACTACCTTGTCTCTGCAGTCCAAGGTAGCACCATGGGTAGATAGCCAATCCATCCCTAGAATGACATCGAAATCCGTCAAATCTATAACCAAAAGGTCGGCTGAAAGGCATCTCCCCTTAACAAAAAATGGACTACACTGGCAGATTGACTCTGCCACTGATGGGTCGCACTTGGGTCCACTGACCCATAGGGGACACTCTAACCCAGAGACCATCAAACCCAACCTCTCGACGGCTCTTGGAGCAATAAAAGAATGAGATGCACCAGGGTCCATTAAGGCATAAACATCTGAGCAACCAATGATGAGATTACCTGACACCACGGTGTTTGATGCATTTGCATCCTGCTGTGTCATAGTGAAGATCCGTGCTGGAGCTGATGGACTTTCACCCCTGAAACCCACTGAAGAAGAGGCTGCCCCTCTCGCTCTGCCTCTGCCACTAGCCTGTGTCGCGGCTGGAGCTACTGGCTGAGCCACACTATTAGAAGCTGTCTGTTGGGACTGTGCCATATAAGCTGCTCTAGGACACTCCCGTGCCATGTGTCCCTCCTGCCCACATCTGAAGCAGGCTATCGTCCCAAATCGACGTACTCCCTTGTGCGACTTCCCACACTTCATACATACTGCATTATCTGCACCTGAGCTCGAGCCACCTCCTAATCTTAGACCTGACTTGATCTTGTTCCAGAACTTGTTCTTCTTGGACTTGGCTTTACCCCACTTTTTACTAACTGAAGCTGCTGCACTCAGAGAAGAAGGGTCTAACCTTCCCCCACCTGGGGTCTTGGAACCATAAGGTTGTGCCACTGACTGCTTAACTGTCCCCTTAACGATGGCACTAGCCTCCATTTTTCGGGCCATATCTACTATGGCATGGAAGCTCTCCCTTTCTGCTGATTGGATTAAGGAGGAATATCTAGAATGAAGCTTCATGATATACCTCCTAGCCTTCTTCTGATCTGTATCAAAAGCTTGCCCTGCAAATGGCAACAGCTCCAAGAACCTGTCTGTGAACTCTTCTACACTCATCTCCTCCGTCTGTCTTAGCTGCTTAAACTCGATCATCTTCAACTCCCTTGAACTATCAGGGAAAGCCCATCCAGCAAACTCATTAGCAAACTCCTCCCATGATAGACTATCCAACCTCGGGTTCACATAGTTTTTGAACCACTCCCGGGCCTTCTTGCATTTTAGTGTGAACCCAACCATCTGAATGGCTCTACTATCATCAGCCCCTAACTCATCTGTAATCATCTTGACCGTCCTGAGGTACTCAAATGGGTCATCACCTGTTTCATACTTAGGAGCATCCAACTTTAAGTAGTCGGTCATCTTGACCTTGCTCCCTCCAGATGAGCTAGGTTTAGGTACTTGGGCTTCTGGGACCATAGGTTCTGCTGGTGGTGGATGAGGTGCAACATCCCCTGGGTTAGGGTTTGTTGTTCCTGGGTAGAAAGATGGGGGTGGGTACATAGGGTACTGTGGGTATGGTGGGTAGAAAGGTGGGTATGGCATGTGGGAAGGATAAGGGTTAAAATTGGGGTAATCCAATGTACCTCCCATCGAATACCCAGGATTTTGTGAAAAGGGTGGGTATTGGGGTGGTTGAACAAACTCCGAGGCCTGAGTGCCTTCTTTAGACTCTCCCATGCCTTCTTCAGACATGCTAACACCAAGACTGCCATCCCTCCTCTGATCCACATCCATATCATCCCCCACATCTTCTGACATTCCACCTTGAACTGTTCCCCTTCTGCTCACATCAAAAGACCTTCTAGGGTCCCTTGACGTTCTCTCCCTGTTAGACCTGCAGGACATTGCCCTAGGCAATGCAGGAGGACGGGCATCCATGACCTCACTTTCCGGTGGGACTCCAGTCAATCGTGAAGATCGACGAGTTCCTCTCATCTTGCTTACTGAAAAACAGCACACATCACATAAAATATTAGCATCAAATGGTTCATGTGGAAACACATGAACCCGCATCACATACATCACATACACAGCATATCATCAATGCACATGCATAAAATCATGGCATTTTACATCATCATTCAAGACAGGACTCTACATCCTATCCTAGTGGACATGATTTTCCTATTGTGCTTGCCCTTCTATGACCTCTATGAGCCCGACACACTATAGGTCCGAACATATGAACCTAGGGCTCTGATACCAATCTGTAACGACCCGGAAACCAGACCGCTACCGGCGCTAGGATCCAGATCGATATAAGGTCGCCGGGACCCGTAGCAAGCCTAACATACATCCTGTATACCTATTAAATCCCATACATGATCAATTATTTACATAAAAATTTTAAACTTTTCCTTTCATTCACCAAGCTTAGCCTGTGCATGCACAAACTCATAACATAAAACCCCACACTAGAGCCCTCATCAAATACTCCAATGGGCTAACATATCATTCATTAAGCTTGGTTTACATAAACATCCTTAAAACCTTTCATTTAAAAAGATCAGGTATCAAAAAGGGATTAACATACACTAGGGCCAAGCACAATTCTATCCTTAATACAATTCTTTACATTTCAACACATAATATCATTTTACAATACATGTCCACATCTAACTATTACATAAAACATGACTTCTTTACTCTTGCTGACTTCCTGGTCTATCCCATACCTGCAAACCTGGGGATTTAGGGAATGGGGTGAGCTACTAGAGCCCAGTGAGTAGAATAATAAAACATTGTATTTAAAACATATGATCCCATGGAATGCATCACATCACAAACAAATCACAATCAAGGATGGTCTTGTCACCAATAGTCCTCTACATATCCATTAATGCCAGGGGCGTAGAATGGGCCTCGTCCTGGTCTTTCTCTTAACATAACATAACATAATATTACATTCCAATAATGCCAGGGGCGTAGAATGGGCCTCGACCTGGTCTTTCTCTTAACATAGTGCCAGGGGCATAGAATGGGTCTCGACCTGGACTTCCATACCATACCATATCATATTATATCACATCTTATCATACGAGGACTAAAGGATCATCCAATACTCATCCACATCATCATCATATTATGCAATGCAACATATTCGTGAATTCTAATGCAAGCAACCTAATATATCTCATGGCATTCGTGATGCATGAACATGCTCAAAAATTGATTCATTTACTTTGAAACATAAAGAGTTATTCTACTCACCTCAGGCTAGCTCTGAAAAGACACTGAAGTAGCTACCTCACTGCTGGGGTCCTCAGTTCCTCGGGTCCGAACCTACACAGGTGGACTCAAATGAGGGACCAAACATAGACTAACATAACTCTAAACTACTCCCCAAAAACCCCCTAAAACAACATAAAACAATCATAGAAAGCATGCAAAGAAAGGCTGAACAGGGCACTTTCGGCGGCAGGTTCGGCGGCCGAAAGTCCCTCCAGAGCCGAAAATCAGTCACTTTCGGCGGCACCTTCGGCGGCCGAAAGTTCCTTCCAGAGACGAAACTCATCCATGTTCGGCGGCACCTTCGGCGGTCGAAAGTCCCTTCCAAAGCCGAAAGTCCACTTTCGGAGGCAGGGTTCGGCAGCCAAAGGCTTGCCTCCACAGGTAGGTTCGGCGGCCGAAAGTCCTTCGGCTGCCGAACCTGAGTTTTTCCAAAGGGGCAGAACTCAGCCTCCTCATGCACACTTTGCCTCCCAAACCATTCAAACATGCATTTAGCTATTCTACAACATGCAAACCCAAGCAAACAAGCATATAGGGGTCTCAAACTAACTTAAACCCCAACACAAACACATATAGCAACTCATACAACACACATTATCCATAAACTCAACATTAACCTAAACATGCATTTCTATCCCATAACCCCTCAAAACTTATTTAAAACATACAAGAAAGGTAGGATCTAAGTTTACCTCTTGAAGATCGAGAGGAGAGACGATCCTAACTTGGAGATGGGAGAAATCTAGCTCCTTGGATCTCCAAGCTCCAAAACTTGATCTTAGCTTCAAAAATCTTCAAAAACCAAGCAACCACTTGTTAAAACTTGAAAGATTTGAGGAAGAACATCAAAACCAACCATGGGAGGGTATGGACTCACCTCTAGCCGGAAATGGGGAAGAAAACTCGCCCATTTTCGGCCATGGGGCCTTTTATAGGTGGTTGGCCAGACCACCTTCGGAAGCCGAAGGTGACTCCAAAACTCATGCATGTTCGGCAGCCGAACCTGGATTTCCCTCTATGGTCTTTTTCATTCAAAACTCAATTTCTTTCTTACTTAAAACCATAAAATACATGAAAACATTTTATAAAAACATGGTTTTACCCTTCTAGAGGTTTCCGACAATCGAGATTCCACCGGACGGTAGGAATTCCAATACCAGAGTCTAGCCGAGTATTACAATGATACTGACAACTGCTTTTCGATTGAGGCATGAGATTGAAGACCTTATCTATGAGAAAAATATAGTTGACTTTGATAGGAGGCCAAATATTCAAACCAACTTGATACCAAATCATAATGTCCCACCTCCATCTGGCATAGACTAATAAGTTTAAGAGGGATTTGCACTATCAGCATGAATAAGACTGCAAGCTATAAGCCAAGCACTTAGAGCCTCACTTTGCATTTGTTTCTATTTTTAATAATATTGTTTATGCTGTTTTTTTTTAATTCTGATGTACTTGGCCATTATATAAGATAGACTCTTCTTTTGCTTACTTGTTTAATGATTGATTCTCATGGGCATGTGTATAGCATTCATGATCATATTAAAACATCTTCTATTAACACATTGAATGCAATAAATATTAATATGGGTACACCTGATGATCCAAAAGAGATAAGAATGGTAAGTGATCTCACTGTGCAAGAAAGGAAAAGGTTTATAGTATTATCAATAAAGTACCAAGAAGCCTTCACCTACTCCTATAAAGATATGCTTGGGATTGATGGAGACATAGTTGAGCATCAGATTCCCACTTACACTAATCGCGCCAATGAAAGGGATAAAGCTGCTATAAGATGTTGGGCTAGACATTGTGTCTCATCACTAACAATGAGACACAATTTACAAGTTCTAAATTTAAAAATTTTTGCAGAAAATAAGACATCGACTTAAGGTTCAGCTAAGCCAACCACCCTCAAACCAATGGAATGACTGAAGTTACAAACATGAGAATCTTGTTATGGTTGAAGAAAAGGTTCGACCAAGCCAAAGGCCGATGGCCCGAGGAATTGCCCACATCCTTAGGGCCTAAAGGACAACTCCTCGGGCAACAACTAGAGAAACTCCATTTTTATTGGTTTATAGTGCTGAAGTAGTAATCCCTATAGAGGTTCAGGTTAGCAATTTCAAAGTACGAAACCCAGAGTTATCAGGAAATCTAGAAGAAATGAACTTTATTTTGATCAGGCCGAATATGCGATGGAACAAGCTTTCATCAAGATAGGCATTTACAGAAACAAAATGTCACGACTATTTAACTTTCGAGTCAAATCTCGTAGTTTCAATATGAGGGATATGGTCCTCAAAAGGTTTAATGGATTGGAGGGGAGGGGAGATGCTGTAAGTTAGGCGAGAACTGGAAGGGACCCTATAGAAGTCTCTAAGGTTATTCGTCTGATGCTTATAAATTGGCAAATTTAGATGGCTGTATTATTTCTCATTCTTGAAATATTTGTAACCTATGGAAATTTTATCAACAAATTATGATGAATCATTTCAATTTTCTTGAGATGATTATCAAGGTTATATGGATGGAGCGATGGATGGCCACGAATGCAAAATAAAAAATTGCCATAAGATGAGTTATCACCAAGTGAACTTGTAATGTCAGGACCTAAAATTGTCTAAGGCATTTGATGCCAAAAAATTGCCACGAGGTGAGTCACCACTGGACAAGTCTTTGGTATTAGTCCCTAAAAAATATTCTAAAGCATTTAAGGCTAGAAAGTCACTATAAGGTAGGTTACTACCATGTGAGTCTTTGGGTGTTAGTCCTAAAATTTTCTAAGGCATTTGATGCTAAAATTAAGTCTATATAGGTGAGTTAGAGGCAGTAAAATTTGGAAGTTAAGACCAAGATGAAAGCTTAGAAAGGTTACTAAAAGAGCCTAAGTTGACCGCTGGGTACTCGATCCTTGGTTCCTCACCCCTCCCAGACTATGATAACTCTAATAGGTAAGAATGGCATTTCTAATGGCCACCATCATGTTAATCTTTTTATGAGCAGTGACCTTTTTAAGGTACTCTATAAGTGTCTGTCTCCTCCTAGTTTGCATTTTAGCATTTCTTTCTTGACTGATTGTAAAAGTTTCACTAAGTCTAAAGGCCGCTAAGACCCTAGAGACCTGACTCTTTACTATAAAGAACTTATTCTTCCATCTCTTAAGAGAAGAAAGGAGATGGTCGAATAATATTTGCCTCTTCCTACTGTTGAAAAACTAGAATTCTTCATTTTTCCTAGTCCCTAGCTGGTAGAGTTGAGAAAAAATTGGTTCACTTGCCTCAATCCCATTATTAAAATAGAGAAATTTGAATGCCATTTGGATACGCCAAGAGTTGGGGTGAAGTTGGACGATAGAAAGCCTGTGAAATGTTAGGACATATTGATAAAATTGGTATAGAGGAAATCTTAGTCTTGATTCATTTGCTCCTTGTAAACGATCATTGTGACGTTGCCAGGAATAGGTCTGTTGGCCCTCTGATCAGGCCGAGGAGCAAGTACCTGATACGAACCAGCAAGCACAATCACATGAGAATCAAGGAAGCAAGGATCCATTGGTGTTCCCTAGTGGACCAATGATAAGGAGCAAAACTAAGAAGCTTGAAGCAGCTATGAACTTACACATTCAACAATAAGTAACACAAGAATTGACTGAGCTTGCCATTAGCAAATGTCTCGCGAAGCTTGAAGACACACCTAAGCTACTCACCTTGCTTAAGGTATGTAATGGAGATAGCGCTGTCTAATTTATTCGGCATTGTTATGATGGGCTTCCTATATTTTATTATTTAAACACTTGTTTTATTTTAGTTTTGTTTGGTCTTGTATTCTGGTCATATTTAATCTTTTAAGTTTTAGAGTGTTGGGCCACATTTTGGGCTTATGTTTTAATACTTATGTGTTTGATGTGTTATTGAACTTGGGTCTTGTGTGTGGTTCGACCAGCCCTAAAAAGAGTGTCTTAGGGTTTTATTTTCTCTCCTTACTATATAAGGATAAGAAACACTTGTAAGAGACAGCTTTTAATCAAAATTTTCAGACTTTTTTTCATGCCTTTGGCGTGTATTGTTTTGAGTAAGAGTGATGATTTGCTTTCATCAATTGCACCAAGAATCTTAGCGAACTTATCAACTGTTCGTTGTAGCGTTTGTCGGATTCTCATCTAAATCCTTTGATCATTGGTGTTTCAGCTTCTTTAAGTGTGGGGTGCCATAGGAGGTGAGTTTATCAAATCTTTGAATTTCATATCTACTTGTGCGTGTGAGTTTGAGGCTTGTGCCATAGGGTTCCGCGTCAGTACCTCAAAAAGATCAATGGGGATCTAATAGGTAGAGATTATATTTGCTACGTTACTTTCCACAATGGACGAAGGAATGTTGTTGACTAGTAAGCTTTCCCATTGCCAGGAATCTAGTTCAAGGGTATAATGGGAGCTAGGGTTGTAAAAAGGCTATAAGAAGGGCTCAAAGAGTCAACCAAGTCTTGAGAATTTGATAAAAAGAAGCTCTTGATGGTTTGAGTAGAAACCAGGAGGGGATAGCAAGTTGACTCATCTTGTTATGACTGGAAGGATAAAAGATAAAAGAGGAAGAAGAAATGTGAATTACCTTGGAGAAAACTTGAAGATGATTGGAAGGAGAAAATATGAAGACAAAAATGGTAATAGAGAAAGAATTTGGGATTTTATAAGGAACAAATGGCAGCCAATTTCAAATAGGTCTCAAGAATCAAAGCGTCTCAGACATTTAAAAAGACGTGTTTTGAAACTATGGAGGGATGTCCAATTAGGATACGCCATATGTGCAGGTTTATTATAGATACAACGAGTTAAACTTTCAAATCCAAAGAGTCGAAAACTCGCGGAGAAACTTCTGATATGACTCAGTACTCGCCCAAAAGACTTCACACGCTAACATTCTCTCATTGGACTTTAGTGATGACATATTCGTAATTAGTATGCTTGGACGTATGGGGCTCGGTCACTTATGACACTCACCCTCAGTCACTCAAGGTCTTAAGGCTCTTTTCTTACCAGGCATAATTTAACTCTCTTTTCATTATCTTTAACAGTTGTTATGATGTCATTAGAATCACTATAAATGCGAAGTCCTTCATCCACTAGTTGGTACTTTTCAGATTCTCAGGGAAATAACTAACCTTTTCCTTTTACAGTATAAAACCAGTAAGAATGCAAAGTTCAAGATACACTTGTCTAACTGATTCAAACTATTTGCACTCTATTACTTTACTCGCCCATTCAAAGCAGATACTAACTTGAGTTTTGAAATATTTGCCCATTATACATCAACTACCTCATATTTTCTTTCTTTGTAGATTATCAGTTCACATAAAGAGAGTTTTGGGTGACATCAATTTTATAGTCAATAATATTGAAAATCATATACGTAAATTTTAAGAGTTGATAAAAGTTTTAAATATTACTAAAATAAATTTAAAAATATTTATACTTGTGAATTATATATATATTATAAATTTAAATCATAATAAAAAATTAACTGAAAAAATTTAAGTATAAATAATAAAAAAATTTTAAAATTTAAACCTATTATGTGATATCTTAATTTTAATTATCTAAGATAATATTTTTCAAAAATTAAATAAATTTATTATTAAAAATATTTAATATTTTATTTTTATATTTAATAAAGTAGATGATATTGTAATTTATTTTTAATAAAGAGTAAATTATGTTCATAATGTTTATAAATTTTATTTAAATTTATTAAAATTAATTTAAAGGTAAAATGAACATGAACTTAAATAAGTTTTTCCTTTTTATGTAGAAATTTTATTATTTTTAAAATTGAAAATGTTATCTAATAATTTAATATTATTAAAATTAAATTTATTTTAATAATCTTATTTCAAAATTTTGATTTTTTATTGTTTATGTACAAGTCAAAAAATATCCAATAAAATTCAGTTATTCATTGTAATTATCTTAAATCAAATTGATAACTTTATATATTTTTTTAGATTTCCTCAATTAACTAAAATTAATTTAAAGGATCTCATTTATTTTAAAAATTAAATTAAAAAAATAAAATTTTCAATCATTTAAATAATTAAATATTATTATAAATAATTTAAAAAATTAAAAATATTAGAGAAAATTCTATTATTTTTTTCTAATATAGTATAGATATAAATAAATAATCCTTTATTTAAAGGAAGAAGAAAATAATATAACTGATAAAAGATGATATTGTTAAATGTAATAAATATAATTAAAATAAAATATTTATTTTAAATTATTTTATTAATCAAATAAAATTTAAAAAATTATATTATAATTTATTATTAATTTTTAAATTTAATTTAGTCAATTATCTAAATTTATGACTCATCTTAAAATATTAGCTTTACTATCTATGAAATAAAATTTAGAATGTAAATATAATTTTTGTAAAATTTTAGATTATTTTATCAATATCACTTCAATAAATAATAAGAAATATAAATCAGATATGTTTTCTTAAAAAAAATTAAGATAACTTTTTAATTAAAATAAATAAATTTACTGAAATAAATTAAATTTAAATACTAAGAAGATAAAAGCTAAAGTTTGAGTACAAACTACCAATCCAACATTGATTATTCAATCCAACTTGCCTATTTACTCCTAGAATTAAATAAATAAAATAAAATAAAATTATGCTTTAATAGCGCACTAACCCCAACAGACAAGGTAAACCCAACAGACAAGGGAACGGCACAACACAAAGTGAAAAACCCATCAGCAACATTCAATCTTCTCTTTACACCGAAGTCACCACTCTTTTTCCCCATCTATACAGTTTTAAACTAGCAAATTTCTCATCAATCGATCGATAAACCCTCGTAAAGTTAATCGATTCAGATCAATAATGAGTTCTCTCAGTTCACAGCAATCAGCCAAGGTTTGATTTGATATCTCTGAGCTTTTTTCTGTTATGGAATTCAAAATCCTTTCAGGGTTTGGCTCTGATTTGTGTTTCTAACCGATAGCCAGTGTTACTATTATCTGCTGATTTACATGCTATAAAATCGTTATATAGTTTACTGGATACTGGCTATTTCTAGGGTTTTCACATTCGAGTTGCAGCATAACTGGTCTTGCTGCTTTATTTTGATGTATCGAGCTCTATCTTATCAAATATCGAAGGCTAGATATAAAATAACAGAGAGATAGATTGCAGGACCAATAGAATTTAACTGTCTTTCTGGTAAGGAAGAAAGATGCAATCTAGAAGGCATGATGATGATTATGTGACACACTCTCCATCAACGAAGCCACGTAATCAACATAGATATGAGGTAGGACATGATTCCTATTCAATATCTCGTCGAGAAGCCCTGGATCGGTCTCCTCACTTGCGGAGGAGTTTGAGTCCTCGTAGTAAGATTGATGGTTCTAGGAGGATATTACAAAGGGAAGGAAGAAGTGGTTCAAATGAAAGGAGAGACTATAGTTGGCATCTTGGTTCTGGCAGGACTGAAAATATCTGCTCTGGTTCATCTTCTTTTGTACAAGACCATAGAAAACCTCACTTTGATGAGGGTGTTGTACATAGGAAATATGACTATGATGATGATATCAATTATGAAGATGGTAAAAGTAATAGACTAAAGCATGTTTATGGGTATCATCAACATGCTGCAGCTTCTAGAAGTAGTAAAGAGAAGGATTACAGTGAAAGCAGGTTTATTGTTAATGATAGGCATGCAACGATGGGGCAGAAATCAGTGCCCATGGAAGATGGAATTATAAGAGGGTTGCATCAAGAACCTTCAGATTTCATTCCTGCCCCAAGTTATGGGAAAACTGGTGAGCATCTACAGTTATCATCCCGCCGCATGCATATGAACCAGTTTGAGAATGAGAAGCTTAGGTATCAGGAGCCTATATCCCCAGATAATATACCAGTAATGGAATTGTACAAAGAAGGGGAAGGCCCCATCCTTAGCTCAAGGGAAGATTCATATACCATGAACCCATCTTCTCACTTGAAGGGTTTTGGGAGCTCTCATTCTAAAGACTTTGCTGGCACATCTTCAGGTGTTTCAAGGGGTGAGTTTCAAAGTTCTTTCAGGGAATGTGTGCCCTTGTCTGCTTCTGATGAATATCCAAGACAAAGTATGAAACTCACGGAACCGATGGATTTAAACAAATATGGTCGAAGATCAGCTGTAGATTTAAGAAATCTAGAAACTGGTAAGAAAATTATGACAAGTTATCCGCATGGTGCCTACAGCCCAAACAGAACAGAACGTGATGATTACCTTTACCCTAAATCTCAGGGATTAATTAATGAAGATATGGTGTATCCATCTGATGAATTGCACACATTGATCCCATCGCGTGCTAAATTTGATCACGAGTTAGCTCGAGCAGATTTTGAGTATGGAGAATTGTCAAGAATGAGTATTATGCACCCTATTGAAGAAAGCATTGATGCAACTCAGGGTTCTTTTCGGAACAGAAGAAATAACACCTCATGGGACCATACCATACGCAGGCAGGCAGCTGTGGAAGGCCTTAACTCAAGTAGAATATTGTATGCACCAAAGCAAGGTGAGGAATATTTGGGTTCTGAATATTCCCGATTTGAATTTGGAAGGAGAGTCACACGAGATAATGAAACATCTCATTTGGGTGTCATACGGGATCAAGAAACCTCACATTTGAGATCAAATTATGGGTTTGGAAGAGATGCAGGTCCTCAGTTTGAAAAAGAGAGATTACAAGATCCAGTTATGTCTATGTATGACTTGGAGATGCAGAAATTTTCTGTCAAAAGGCAGAGAATGGAAGATTTTTCTGTGCATGAGCAATCTGATAAACTGCTCAAAAGAAATTACCATGTGGAGGAAGATATAAATAGTTGTGATCCAAGAGCTATTGTGTCAAGCAGAAGGTATGCACCACTGGAGTATAAAGATGCGTATGACAGTGATGAGGAATGGATGGAGGAAAATCTAAGTGCTTTACATCCATCCGGGACTCGGAGGTTTGACCACAATGTATGCAGAAAGGCTAAGAGGATATATGATGGTCAAGACCATAATCGAGATTTTGCATCTGAAGACTGGTTGTCTTCTCATGATTCTTTGGTACATTCACGAAAGCATTCTATTAGATATTATAAACCAAGTGTTAAATATATGAAAGGTCATCCAAGATCTGGTTCTTTAAGCTGGTATAACTCGCAACAGACTGATAGAAGAAGTGGAATTCAGAGAAAGCACAAAAGTTGGAAGAGAAATGAAGATCATGATGAGGATGAGCAGGTGAATGATGATGATCCATCAGAAGATTGGGTGAATATGGAAGACTCTGAGCTATGCGAGGATTCTAAGGAATTTAAGCAACTGGTTCATGAAGCCTTTTTAGATTATTCTAAGAAATTGAATTTGAGCATGGCGGTTCGTAGAAGATACAAGGAACAAGGAAAAGCTGGTAGTTTGTTCTGCATTGTATGTGGCAGAAGGTCTGTTTTCTTTCCTGTATATACTTTTTAAGTGGAATACATTTTCATATTTTGACTCGGGAGTTCATAGTTATACTATTACAGCAGCAGACAGGAGAGCAATTATTAACTTAGAAAATTTGTTTGTTGTGTTCCATATGGGGCTGTATGTTGGTTACCTTTATTTGTGGATATCATGGTGGCTTGTTCTGGTACCAATCATGCAAGGTGGAGCAAAAGCTTTTGGTGAACTCCAACTTACCGACTCTGACATACCGATGAATGGCATATTGAAGTGGAACTTTCAAGTGCTTTTATGCCATAAATATGCTTCGAATGGCATATGTGATTTTGTTTATCCACCTACTTTTACATTGTTTTGTGAACTAAACTATTACTTGGTGGGAGGTTGTTGACCTTGTGATTTAGATTTACCAGTCCTAGTCTTCTTGTGGGTGTGGATCAATGTATAGATTTCAAGGAGCAAGTTAGTTTATTGCATTGTAGGACTTATTTTAACAAACTGCATTAGATTTAGGTCCCTTATTCTTCAAGAGTATCATGTAGTACGCCAGTGAGATCTTTTGAAAGGTGGTATGTCTAAGATATCCATCTTGTGTAGGTTAACTGTTGTGGTTTTCATCAGTAGCTGGAGCCCATGATGGAGTTTTGGGTTTCATGACATTTCACGTGCTCAAGGATTTATTTACAGGATTATGCTATAGCTAGTATAGATTTGTTGCTGGGATGTTGTTATGCAGCCGGAGAAGCAAGAACAAAAGTTGACGGTATGTTTGGTGTGAGTCTAGTACACAACGGATCTACTGCATTGGAAAGCTCAGAAAACTAAGATTTAAGGTTGCAGGTCCATCTAAGATAATGAACTAAATGCAGAAGTCATACTAGATAGCATTTGGATTTGATTCTCCATCTAGTATTTTTCATCCTGGTGTGATCATTTATTTTTATGCACTTGGAACCTGTAATAATTTCAATAGTAGAAAAACCAATAACATTCATAAAAGATTCCTTCTTTATTTTTTTAGATGGATGTAGTTGCTTTTTCCAGTCTTCTTTTAGTGTTGCTATGGTTATTGTTTCCACTTCATTTTTAATGTTTGTATGCCTGTACTCTTACAGCTCATCAAAGGATTTCATGGACACTCAACGCTTGGTAACACATGCTTTCATGTCTCACAAAGTTGGATTGAGAGCACTACACCTGGGTCTTCATAAAGCAATATGCATTTTGATGGGCTGGAATACTTTTGTGCCTTGTGACATGAAAACTTGGGTTCCAGATGTCTTGCCTGGTGCAGAAGCTTGGGCTCAGAAGGAGGATTTAATGATCTGGCCTCCACTTGTTATCATCCACAACATTTCTATGTCAAATGCCGATCCAGAACAACAGAAAGTTATACCTATTGAAGGGGTTGAATCTTTCCTTAGAGGTGAGTAACAACTTGTATTTTTGGTAGATCGGAATTTGAGGTGAGTAACAACTTCAATGATCAATATTTTATGCAATTGTCCAAAATTCATGTTTGAGTAGGAAATGCATGTAAAAATAGGCATTCTTTCTTTATAGGAAAATATTTAAAAATCAGTCATTGAGCATGTGGGAAGATAATAACCATATATTATTTGAAATCTTTGTTCAGTTTTTGAATCAGTGGCAATATTTATGATGCTTAAATTGAAAGTTTGTGAACTCTTGAGGCTCGACTACTGGGTGTACGAAATTTCTTTCACTCGCTAATCTATGGTTCTCTGAATGATGATAGGAAAAGGTTTTGTTGGGGGAAAAATCAAGGTATGCTTAGGTAAACCTGCTGACCAAAGTGTTATGCTGGTAAAGTTTTTGGGAACTTTCACTGGACTTGGAAATGCAGAGAGACTTCATAAATATTTTGCTGAGAACAAACATGGAAGAGAGGAGTACGAGCAAAAAACATCCAACACCAGTAAAAGCAGCAATGACTTTGAAGCAGGAATACTGGGAGACAAGTTGGAGGAGCGCCTGCTATACGGGTACATAGGAATTGCCGACGACTTGGACAAACTCGATTTTAACACCAAGAAGAGGGTTATGGTGAAGAGCAAGAAGGATATTGAAGACTTGGAGAATGCTCCTGTTAAAACTGATGATAGGTAGCCATCTCACTGGTGCATTTAGAGGGAGGAGGGCTCTTCCCTGCTCCATCTAGGCACTAAAATTTCCAAGGATCCTCCATTCTACCTCCTGGTAGCTCTTCTAGCTATTGATAAGTACTAACTAGCAAGTCATGGAGGTTAGACGCGTTATGGATCAAAGAATACAGGAAAGAACGTTTTGTTATTGAGCTGAAAATTCTGTGTAAAAGTTTGCTTTTATCATTTTCGGACTTGACATTTGGCAGCCAGACACTACCTTAGGCAATGTACACAGATTTAATATCTAATGTCTATGTTAACCAACGGAAGGGTAATTTTGTTTGGTTGGCTGATTTGGTTTTTGAATCGAATTAAGAAAAAAGATTTAAAACAATGAAATTGAATTGAATTTAAAGAATTGATCTAATTGAACTAATTTGGTTTACATCATCAAAATATTCTTTCCCATTCCAATTAGAAGTAATGGGTGTATGTATTTTCCCATTAAAATTAATATTAGTGTTTCTCTGAGAATTAGTCAAAATTAAGAAATTTAGAACAGAAACAATTCCATAAGCTCAGACAAAACATTCTTATAAAATTAAAACAAAAGCGTAATTGAAGTTAAAACTCAAAACAATCATAGTATTTCAGTAGAATAAAAAAAATTAAGACATTGAATAGAGAAAATTAAAATTGGTGGAGTCTTGTCATTTAGATTTTAATGCATTTACTTGCTAGCAATCAATCTGTTTAGTTTTAGATGTGGTGGAGCCGCATGGATTTGCTTGTTTTGTTTAATTTTGCATTTTTCTTATTAATTTGAAAATTATGGTTTAACTCTATATAATATCAAATTCTTTAAATTAAGCTCAAAAATATTTCGACTCAGCTGGGATGCTAGGTGGATGGATTTTCGTGGAGTCAACCCACCCGAATTATATTAGAATAGGTTTCGGTTTTTTCAAATTAGGTTTGAACAAGTTTGGATTAGAAAAACACTAACCCGTTATAGGTTATGGATCAATATTCTGAGTACCCACTGCTTGAATCTCAGTTCAAGTTTGGAATTCCCACATACTTAACTTATTTAGTTAAAGGGTTAAGTACGGCGGTAGATATCCTAATAAATTATTGGCTTAAATTTTAGGCAGATCGAACACTTTCGAGAAGTTTAGTCAATGAAGATGTCGACCATTTAAGTGGAGCAGAGTATTAGAGTCTTAAAATTTCAAAAATCAAAACTGTAATTTTTCAATAATAAAGTTTTAGAGAAATAATATTGAAATAAATTAGTGTAAAATAGAAGTAAGGTAAGGGTCGTATCAGATATCTGTAATTTCTTTTAAATTATTTATTTAGAACTTGTCTTATCTGAGACATATTGATGTCTCTTTCTCAAGTTGTTCTTGAGACTCTTTAGAGAGAGTGACTAGTTGGCCACCAGTAAGGGTTGAGTCCAGTTTGGTACCATAGACCTACGAAAATCTTGAATTATGTCTTCATTTCTTGTAGACCGTCTCCTTGTCTACGAGAAAAGTGAAAATTATTATAACGATTGCATCGATAATAATGTATAATTACTATTTTGCCTTTGTAATAAAATAAGTAGTCTGATAATGAATTCTCATATTCAATTCTTATCTCTTGTGCCTACTGTGAGGCTTTCGATTGAATGTTGTATGTTGGTTTTGTTATTTGCTTATATAACCCTGACTAATTAGGGTATTTATGTTAACATAGTATTGTAATTCTTAAAGCTGACTTGGTTTGGAGGTGTTGAAGTCAAGTGTCGTACGGTTCCAAATAAATGTCAAAATGCAGACCCGTGACAATCTAAAAAAATAAAATTCAAACGTCAAACACTATATTACATATGTATTTTTAATACGTGTATATATATATTTGACCTATTCAAATTATATATTTCATATATTAAATATTATTTCACTAACACGAAAATATTTAGTAATATTTTTAATAATTAAGTAATACTTCATCTATTAACATTAATAAATAAAATTCGCTAACTTAAAGGTAATAAAAACCATAATTGTTACTCTACCATGCCATATTTATAAATTTCATGAAAGAGTTCGAACTACTTAAATTCTGTCACGTACAAAAGGAAAAAATACAACATAACAAACTCATTTACTAAGTTAGAATATGCTCTAGCAACTCCATTGATGACAGAACACAAGTCATTACAATGATATATTATATACTTATTGGATGTAAAAAAATAAATTTTTTTACATTTAATCAGAATTATATCTAAAATTCTCGATTCTAAATGATAAAATTTTAATTTTTAAATTTGTTACAATTATAATAAATTTTTAAGATAATTTATTCAATTGAAAATGAAAAATTAAAATTTTACGTTTAATAATGATTACAGTCAAAACTTTTAATATTATATTTAAATATTTTAATTTTTTTTGCGATTATATCTGATCTTTTAAATAATTTCGATCAAATTTAAATTAGTGTATGTATCACACTATATATTATGTAAGCAATTATTCAACTTTAATTAATTATATATCTTAAAAGCACTCGACTCTTATTATTCTAATATCTAATTTGAATATGAAATCTCCCATCACTAAGTCTAATTAGTTTTAAATTAGAAAGTTTAGCATTTAAATTAAAAAGTTTAGTCTCTAAATTAGATATTAAAACAATAAAAGTCAAATATTTTTATGGTATATAGTTAATTAGAGTTAAATAATTATTTATGCAGATTTAACTAATATTTTAAAAAAAATAAATAATACATGTTACATACTAATTTAAGATTTGACTATAAATTACAAAAAAATTAAAAGATTTAAATATACTATTAAAAGATTTGATTATAATCGTAATTAAATGTAAAGTTTAAAGTTTTATATTACAAAAATTTTAAAATTTGAAGTATTATCATATAAAATTAATAAAATTTTGGCCATAGGTGTGATTAAATGTAAAGTTTTGACCTTTTATATTCAATAAGATTATATTATACAATTAATTGTATATTAATGTTGCTGAAACTAAATTTATGATATGTCTGAAATGGAGTTGTGTTGTAATTGGTCCACTTGCAAGGCAGAATGTGAGGTGATTGGCACCTATGATAGCTACTCCGACGCTCAAATCAGTAAGTTTAAGAGAAGGGCGAGTATAATGTTTAGAATTCAAGAGTAGTTGTGTGAGAGAATAGCGTACCTTTGTCTCTGTGATTACTCATTTTTATACTGTAAGAAGGGTTAATTATAGTATTTTCTAATAATCCGACAATGATGTGGCAGGCTAATTGATGAGGGGTCTTGTCGGCTAATCGGCTGAGCATCCCACAATTACAAGTATAACGAAGATCTGCTAAATTATATCTAATGGTAACTTAATGTGAAGACTTGGCGTGCTCTGAAATGGGCGAGTCTTGATGAAGAGCCAGACACCTTGATCGTCCAGACCTTCCGTTCTTCAAGTGGAACCATGCATTTGATTATCAGACCTTTGTCACATGGTCTTGTCTTATGGTGATAGCTCATGGCCTATTTTGGGCGATTCTTATATAATATCAGAGGTCACCGCTAGTCTTCAATTCTTCAGATTCGAAGGAGACAGTTGTCTTCATGATCTGGGGCACGTGGCTTATTTTAGATTGACCTTTACCTGCTCATGCCCATTAATGGTCATTGCCTTATGGCTATAATAAACCGAACTTAATACCTGATCACGATAATGACTTGAAAATTTTGTTAATCAGGGCTGACCTATAGTCATTGGCCTAGTGGATACCCTCCTGGTGACCTGATTAAGAAATTTATCATGGTTCTAGAGTGTAAATCACACTGACTGTCATGAGTGTGGTCTTTAGTTCTATCTGTCGAACTAAGTTTTTGAGTGTGCACTGTCCTTGCATCCTTTTCACTTCGCCCTTCCGACTAGCTTGGCTCAAGATCTTGTCTGGCTCTTGGCCAAAATTAATTTGAGCGATATAGTATCACCTTGACGAGTTTTTGGGCTTTCTCTTATCCCAATGGTTTTGGTGATCTTTCGGACACTTTCTAGCCCTGCTAAGCTTCTGGACATTCTCTAGCCCTATCGAGCTTTCAAGTATTATCTAGCACTGACTAACTTCTGAGCATTCTCTCGCCCCGACCAGCCTTGACGAGCTTCCGAACATTCTCTAACACTGACTATCCTCTGAGTATTTTCTTGCCTTGTCGAGCTTCTAGGCATTCCCTAGTACTGACTATTTTCTGGGCATTTTCTAGCCCTTGTGAGCTCCACTCTTCACTTAGTAGTCCGTCTTCACTAATCTTCAAAAAGTCTCGCCCACCTACAATGGGCTTCTTCCTTCATAAAAAGTTTTGGATTTTCAGGGGTGCTCGTAAGAGCAGCTACAAATGCTTCGAATACTTTTTGTGAAATGAGACTAACAACCAGTTGGTCAGCCTAATTCTTACTCGCCTTGTGACTTGGACATGAAATGGCTTAGAAACTTTTTTGTGGAACGGGACTAACACCCAGTTGGTCGGCCTGGCGTATACTCACCTTGTGGCCTGGTCATGAAATGTCTTAAAAACTTTTTTATGAAATGGGACTGACACGAGGTTGGTCGGCCTAGGCGTATATCCACTTTGTGGCCTGTGCATCCAATGTCTTATTTAGTGGGTCCAACACCTGGTGTTTTGGCCTAATGGATTCCCGACTTATGACTTTATTTTAGTGGGTTCAATACCCGGTCTTCTGACCTGACAGATTCCCGATTATGGCTTTGCTTAGTGGGTTTGATGCCTGGTCTTTTGGCCTGACGGATTCTCGACTTATGGCTTTGTTTTAGTGGGTCCAATGCTCGGTCTTCTGGCCTGACGGATTTCTTACTTATGGCTTTATTTTAGTGGGTCCAATGTCTGATCTTCTGGCCTGACGGATTCCCGACTTATGGTTTTATTTTATTGGGTTCAACGCCCGGCCTTTTGGCCTAATGAATTCCCAACTTATGGCTTTGTTTTAGTGGGTCCAACGCTCGGTCTTCTGGCAGGTTCCTACCATAAAACTTTTGTTTAGTGGACCTAATACCCGGTCTTTTGGTGGGTTTCCACCTTGAAACTTTTGTTAGTGGGTCCAACGCCCGGTCTTCTAGCGGATTCCTGCTTGAAAATTTTGTTAGTGAGTGCAATGCTCGCTCTTCTAGTGGGTTCCTGCCTTGAAAATTGTTTAGTAGGTCCAATGCCGGATAGCCTTGTGGCCTTTTATGAGTTTATTTTTGTTTTCACAGTCCAACCCCGGATTAAAGTCTACCTGATGTTGCCTTGTGGCCTGGCATGAGATGCCTTGTTATGCGGGATCAATGCCCGGATGGCCTTGTAGCCTTTTAGTGGGACTAACACCCGGATGGCCTAGCGGAACTCGTCTTGTGGCCTTTGTTCTTGTCTCTACGCTTTCATCCATCTAACGTTTCTGATTTTCCTATAAAAAAAAAGTTTGAAGAATGCGTCCTAGTTTTATAATATTTCCATAAATCACAAACATTTTTCTAAGCATAAAATCAAAGGCTCGGTTATCTGATATGACCAATTTCAAAACTAGGAGTTTGACCTGGGAGCTAAATATCTGTGACATTCTCCTTATTGTTACCCCTATTAAGACTCGATCCTCCTGGAATTATATGAATAAGCCCCACAGATTCATTGTCAAGGATGATTGTGGGAGTTGTTACCTTAGGCTGGAGCCTCCTATCTCTTATACTCTTTCTAATGAACTTTCAAAGTGTGACGTTTTTTATTACCCTCTTGATCTCATCTTTTAGATGTCGGTACTCCTCCGTTGTATATCCATGGTCTTCATGAAAACGGCAGTACTTAGTCTTATCTCGCCTTCTAGCTTTCTTAGGGTTGAGTTTAGGAGGTCATCTAACTTTCTTGTCATTTTTTCTTATATACACTAAACTATGTATCCGTGAGTCATTCAGTGGAGTGTAATTCTTATACTTACCTCGATCATCCCTTTCTCGGAAGACTGGGCAACTTTTATGATCTTTCTCATATCCTTGCTTCTTTGGCTTCTAGTCTTGCTATAGGCTTGTCTTTTTATCCGCTTCCTGTCCTCCCCGATACCTTGGAGCAGCCCATACTAGCTTTCAATTGACGTCCTTGGGAGCATCGTCTGATGACTCCTCTTCCTTGAACTTGTCCTTCCCTTTGGATCGTGTCTAGATTGTCCTTGTCTGAGGCTTGAGGTATCAACGGAGACTTCCTCCCTTCCCCTGAAAGCCATGAGTGATGCCTCCTCCCGAGCTTTGCATTGTTCAAAAGTAAACTTCAACCTTTTGATGTACTGGAGTATTTGCTCAATTCTCAAATTGTTGAGATCTACTTTATTGACCATTGAGGATGTGTTTTGTCCACTGTCAGGGATAGAAGAAATGATAACATCCTTATTAGTAACAACCTTAGCAACACCCTGAGAATTTTCGACCATGTCGAGAGAGAAAGGTGAGATTTCTTTTTAAGAGAAAAGGGGATAAGAGACCAGTCTTAATCCATAAAAATAGAGAGAATTTAATGGATCTCCTGGCAATGGAACCAAATGATATTACTGAAACTAAATTGATGATGTGACTGAAATAGAGCTACGCTGTGATTGGTCCACCTGCAAGACAGAGAATGTGAGGTGATTAGCGCCTACTGCAGTCACTCTGACGCTCAAGTCAATAAGTTGAAGAGAAGGGTGAGTATAATGTTTAGAACTCAAGAGTAGTTATGTGAGATAATAGCATACCTTTGTCTCTGTAATCACTCACTTTATACTGTAAGAGGGGGTTAATTATAACATTTCCTGATAATCTGACAATGATGTGGCTAGCTAATTGATGAGGGGTCTTACCGCCTAATCGGGCGGGGATCCCGTGATAACAGACGTAATGGGGATCTGCTAGATTACCTCTAACAGTAACTTAATGTAAAGACTCGACCTGCTCTGGAATGGGCGAGTCTTGATGAAGAGCCAGATACCTCAGTTGTTCAGCCCTTCTATTCTTTGGGTGGGACCATACATCCGATTATCAGCCCCTTGCCACGTGGCTCTGTCTTATGCTGACAGTTCATGGTCTACTTTGAGCGATTCTTGTATAACATCATATATTTAAATATAGAATTATATATATATATATATATATATATATATATATATATATATATATCATTAAATTGTAAAATATGTCAACTAATTTTAATTTATAAGTGTACAATACTCATATTTATAATATACATATATATTTAAGTTGTAATTACATATTTTAGTAACAAATTTCTTTGAATTAAAACGTGCAACACATTCACGTGTTTTAATATTCGCTCTTCCACATTATTTAACTTATAGATATTAATATTATTAAATAATTATATTTAAGAAAACATTTTTGTCCATTAATTTTAATTTATAAAGCTTTATTTCTCTATCAATATGCTTGTTTCTTATGAAGTTGTAAACTAATTTTTATATTATTTATCTCTCCATTAATATATTTGATGATGTGAGAGCTGGTGGGGGCACCAGACACTTGGACAGAGACTCGATTTGATAGGTTGATCATTAATTTGTGATTGGACTGATGAGGAGAGAATGCATGGGAGATTTTATATGAGTCCCTCCATGGTTGATCTTGATGAAAAGGCCTACAAGATATGGAGAAAGTGGTTAGAGGTCCATCGAGGATACCCTCGTGAAGATCCTCTGAAATTCAAGTCAGATCTGAGAAATTTTAGTGAAATCAAGGGGAATAAAACAGAGAGGAGAAGGGAGGAAAAGAGAAGAGAGAGCTCCCGAGAGAGGGAGGATGGTCATTTTAGGGTTTTCCTTGTCGATCCAAGAGAGAACATCCCCTCATTTTGGTTAGTTCAATGATACATATACCTTTTGATGACTCTAACGCCCCTGGTGCCGTATCTCCATCAGACTGGTAGGGATGCTTTTGTGCAGGTGTGTCAGGCGGTACATTAATGATGGACAAGGGGACAATAAATACAGAGCTGACTAGTTAGTACCCTCTGCACGTGCATTTATAATCCTTGTACCATACCAAGGAGACGACCAGTGTGTGGGAGGTCGGCATCCTTACTCTGCCTTCATCAGGTTGTGCCTGGTTCATCCAACCTATATGGAGGTTAGTTCTGTCTGGTCACTGAGGTTAGCCACTTCTGCATTCAAAGCCTCATTGTAGTATGAGCTTTGAGGAGGTCTGTCCATCTTCTCTGAGCTTTGAGGAGGTCGGTCTGTCTGCTCTAGGCTTTGGTAAACTCAGGAGTATCCGCGGTCTGAATTTTTATACTCAATAGGTTGGGGCTTCCTACTACCCGGTTCGACCAGATGGAAAGGTTCGCATGCCCCTTCTGAATCACGTGTACACATATCATGATCTTGACAGGTCCTATTTTTCATATGTTATCAGTTGTCATTTCGCTTCTCCGATGGTTATTTATGATCGTTGGAGAAGGGAACTCGACGACCTGATAATTCAGTGCCACCTGTTCGTTTAGTAAACACTTACAAATTTCAAAGGGAATTGAATTGGTCGACTTAACATAAATCGAACTAAAGGAGCAAATTTTATATCTTGATAATCTTCTCCTTAAGAGATCTTATCTTGGCGGTCTTCCTCATAAAAAGTCTAACCTTGGTAGTTTTTCTTTTGGAAGGTTCGACCTAGGTGCTCTACCCTTTTCAACTTTGCCTTTTCGACTTGTCCTTAATGGTCTACCCTTTCGGGTCTTCTTTATGGAAGGTTTGACCTTAATGGTTGTCCTTTTCAACCTTGTCCTTTGGACCTGACCTTATTATTCTGCCCTTTCGAGTCTTCTTTCAAGCATTTTACTCTGAGCCGTCTTTCAGCCTTTAAGCCTTGAGTCTTTTAATAAGAATTTTAGATGATTGGTTTTACGATCAATTTAACTCTTTATTGGGCTCTTTAGTCTGACTATTTTTATGAGAATTTTAGCTCCTTATCGGGCTCTTTAGCCTTGGACATTTGTCTGAGCTCTTTGGTTTTCTATATCATTCCGGACTCTTTAGCCCTGAATATTTTTTGCCAGCATTTTAGCTCTTTTCTAGGCCCTTTGGCCCTACTTATTTGTCCGAACTCTTAAGCTCCTTGTATTATTCCAGTCTCTTTAGCCTCGGGCCTTCACCCGAGCTCTTTAGCTCTTAAGCGCTTCTTCCAAGTTTTTTGGCTCTTAAGCACTTCTTTTAAGCTCTTTGGCTCTTAAGCGCTTCTTCCAAGCTCTTGCTTTTGAATGTCTTTCAAGCTTTTTACCCTTCAACGTCTTTTGGGCGTTTAGCCCTGATTCTTCTTCTATGTCTTGACCCTTCTTAGAGGGTTATTTATGAGCCATTAGAGAAGGGAATCTGCTTCCGATCATTTTTACTCTTTCGGGCTATCTTTCGCTTTTACTTTCCAGCATTTCGCTCTTGCCTTTCTTTTAGGCACCTAGCGTGGATCTGTTTCTAAGCCTTTTTACTCTAATTCTTTCCTGCGCACTTTTGCTCTTTGTTGTTTTTCGAGCTCTTAGCCTTGAGACTTAGTCCAAGCGTTTTGCTCTTTAAGCATCTTTTGGGCACTTAGCCCTAATTTTTACGCTAGCACTTTGGCTCTCTTTTATCTTTTCGGGCTTTTGCCTTGGACCTTAGTCTGATAATGTTTCTCTCTGGTTAGCTTCAGGGCTTTTTAGCCCTGACTTTATTTCCGAGTGTTTTTGCTCTTTGTACCTTCCAAGCTATTTGCCCTTAAGTGCTTTCTAGGCTATTTGCCCTTAATCTTTATTTCAGGCTCTTTAGCCTTGGTTACTCTTCCGAGCATTTTTGCTCTTTCTGGTTGTTTTTGCCCTTATTCTACTTTCGAACTCTATGGCTCTTGATATTCTTCCGAGCTCTTTAGCTTTATACATCTTCCGGGTGATTTTGCCCTTAAGCATTCTTCAGGCTATTTGTCCTTCAGCGTCTTCCGAGCATTTTTGCTCTTCTGGGCTGTTTTTGCCATTATACTATTTCCGAGCATTTTTCCCTTATGTGCTTCCTGAGCATTTTTATCTTTAAGTGCTATTGTGGGCTATTTTAGCCCTGGTTATCCATTTAAGCTCTTTGACTTATTGGATCTTCTAGGCATTTTGTGCTTATGTGCTTTCGAGCATTTTTTTCCCTTAAGCGCTTTCTGGGCTATTTGCCCTTAAGCATTATTCCGGCCTCTTTTAGCCCTGGTTATTCCTTCGAGCTCTTTGGCTTTGTGAATTTTCCAGTCATTTTGTCCTTATAGGCTTTCCAAGCATTTTTGCCTTTCAACGCTATTCCTTAGTGGTTGAATTTTCCATTCATTATGTACCTCAACTTGGTTTACCTAGTACCAAGAGTCAATTTTTCGAGGACAGCACCTGCAGTAGTTGGGCTTATTTATTTCCTCAAATCGACTTTTTGATACCGGAGGTTTATTTTGCCGGTCACCTGCCTCATTGGGCTTCTTTGTTTCCTCAACTCGGCTTTTTGGTGCCCGCGATCTATTTCCAAGACCTGTCACCTGTCTCATTGGGCTTCTTTGTTTCCTTAACTCAACTTTTTGGTGCTAGCGGTCTATTTTCAAGACCAGTCACATGCCTCATTAGACTTCTTTGTTTTCTCAACTTGACTTTTTAGTGCCGGCAGTCTATTTCCTAGATCGATCACCTGCCTTATTAGACTTTTCATTTTCTCAACTCGGCTTTTTGGTGCCAGCGGTCTATTTTTGAGATCGGTCACCTGTCTCATTGAGCTTCTTTATTTCCTCAACTCGGTTTTTTGGTGCCAGGGGTCTATTTTTGAGACCGGTCACCTGCCTCATTAGGCTTCTTTGTTTCCTCAACTCAGCTTTTTGGTGTCAGCGGTCTATTTCCAAGACCGGTCACTGCCTCATTAGGCTTCTCATTTTCTCAACTCGACTTTTTGGTGTCGGCGGTCTATTTTTGAGATCGATCACCTGCCTCATTAGGCTTCTCATTTCCTCAACTTGGCTATTTGGTGCCGGTGGCGGTCTATTTCTAAGACCGGTCACCTACCTTATTGGACTTTTTTGTTTTCTCAACTCGGCTTTTTGGTGTCAGGGGTCTATTTTCAAGACCGGTCAACTACCTCATTGGGCTTCTTTATTTTATCAACTCAGTTTTTTGGTGCCAGCGATCTATTTCCGAGACGGTCACCTACCTCATTGGGCTTTTTTATTTCCTGTAACGACCCGAAAATCGGACCGCTACCGGCGCTAGGATCCAGATCGGCTTAAGGCCGCCGGGACCCATAGCAAGCCTAATATGTAACCTGTAAACCTGTTCAATCCCATACATGATCAACAATCATACGTAAAAATTAAAACTTTTCTGGCATTCATTCCTCATACGCCAAACTCAACCTGTGCATGCACTAAACATAGCCATAATCATAAACTTGACCCCTCTGTGGGATCTCATCAATGCCCCAATGGGCGATACATCATAAGTTGAGTTGGTTAAACATAAACATCAATAGACATTAAGATCATGTATCAACAAGGGATTACAATGAACTATGGTCAAGCACACTTCTAAACCTCAATATCATTATACATAACATAACTATTTAACTTTACATCATTATACAATTTACCATGTCCACTATCTATCTATTACAAACATAAGACTTTACTCTTCTTGACTTCTCTGTCTAGCCCGTACCTGCAATCCTGGGGGATTAGGGAAAAGGGGTGAGCTACTAGAGCCCAGTGAGCAGAATAATAGAAAACAACATTTAAAATCTCATGCCATCATATAATGCAACACATCACAACAAATCACATCTCGGATGGTATTGTCACCAATAGTCCTCTACATTCCAAAGTGCCGGGACGTAGAATGGGTACAACCGGTCTTTCTTTTAACATAACATATCATAACATACCAATGTGCCAGGGACGTAGAATGGGTACAACCTGGACTTCCATACCATACCATGCCGTAGCATCATCGTATCACATGAGGACTAAAGGGTCATCCAATAACCAATCCACATCAACATCATAAATGCAATGCAACATATTCGTGGATTCTAATGCAAACAACCTATTTCATCACATGGCATTCATGATGCATGATCATGCTCAACTGTATAATTCATTTGCTTTAAAAACATAAGGTTTATTCTACTCACCTCTGGCTAGCTCTGACAAAGACTGATGCAGCTAACTCACTGCTGGGGTCCTCGGTTCCTCGGGTCTGAACCTACACAGGTGGACTCAAATGAGGGAGCAAACAACTAGAACATAACTCTAAAAACATCCCCCAAAACCCCCTAAAACACCTCAAAACAATCATGCAAAAACATGCAAAGGAAGGCAGAACAGGGCAGGTTCGGCGGCACCTTCGGCGGCCGAAAGTCCCTCCAGAGCCGAAACCCAGGCAGGTTCGGCGGCACCTTCGGCGGCTGAAAGTCCCAGACAGAGAAGAAAGTCTCTTTTCGGGGGCAACTTCGGCAGCCGAAAGGCCTGCCTCCCCAGCCATGTTCGACGGCCGAAAGTTCCTTCGGCTGCCGAACCTGGTTTCTGCCAAAGGGCAGAAACTTGGCTCCTTTAAGCACATTTGCCTCCAAAACTTCCAATCATGCATTTAGCTCAACCAAAACATGCAAATATACATACATTGGCTCCTAGGGGTTTCAAACTAACTTAAACCCCAACTACAACACACAACAACAACACAAATCCAACATACATTGCTTAAAACATAACATTAACTCAAAAACCTAACTATGAGCTAAACATGCATTCTACCCCATAGATCTTGCATAAAACTTACTTTAAACATGAAATGAGCTTAAGATCGGCTCTTACCTCTTGAAGATCGAGAGAGAGACGTTCTAAACTCGGAGGTGGGAGATTTTTGAGTTCTTGAACCTCAAAGCTCCAAAACTTGCTTTAAACTCGAAAATCTTCAAAACAAAGCAAAAACTTGTGAAAATCTTGAAAGATTTGAAGGAAAAACTCAAGGATTGGTGAGGAACGGCGGAGAGCTCACCTTAGCCGACAATGGGGAGAAAAACTCGCCCGTTTTCGGCTAAGGGACCCTTTTATAGTGGCTGGCCAGGCCACGTTCGGGGGCCGAACGTGCCTCCGCATGCATGCCATGTTCGGCGGCCGAACTTGAGGTTCGGCGGCCGAACCTAGACTTTCCTCAACCTATGCCTTCAGGGGCCTAAGGCACACCCGAAATGCCTGCATGTCCGGCGGCCGAACCTGGGTTTTCCTCCAAGGTTGTTTTTATTCAAAAACTCATTTCCTCTTTACTTAAAACCATCAAAAACAATTAAAACATTTTATGAAAACATGTTTCTACCCTACTAGAGGCTTCCGACATCCGAGATTCCACCGGACGGTAGGAATTTCAATACCGGAGTCTAGCCGGGTATTACATTCTCCCCCCCTTAAGAACATTCGTCCCCGAATGTTCCTCAACTAGCACAAAGCATGGCATATACATAACATACATGTAAAGCACATATAACTCACAAAGAACTAACCTTAGAAAAGATAAGGGTATTACTGGAGCATGGATTCCCGTGTCTCCCAAGTGCACTCTTCCATATTGTGGTGGTTCCAAAGGACTTTCACCATCGGGATTTCCTTATTTCTCAGCTTTCTGATCTGGGTGTCTATGATCCGCACTGGCTGCTCAACATAGGTGAGATCCTCTTGGATCTCCACATTAGGCTCACTAAGAACCTTGCCCGGATCTGACACAAATTTCCTCAACATTGAAACATGGAAAACCGGATGGATTCTTGCCATTGAAGCAGGCAAATCTAGCTTGTACGACACATTCCCAATCTTCTGCAAGATTTGAAAGGGTCCGATGTATCGTGGGGCTAGTTTACCTTTCTTCCCAAAGCGAACCACTCCTTTCATTGGAGACACTTTGAGCAATACCAGATCCCCCTCCTGAAACTCTACCTGTCTTCTTCGAATGTCTGCATAACTCTTCTGTCTGCTTGCATCAGTCTTGATTCTCTCTCTGATTATGGGTACCACCCTGCTGGTGATCTCTACTAGCTCAGGCCCTGCCAAGGCCCTTTCTCCAACTTCCTCCCAGCAAACAGGTGACCTGCACTTCCTCCCATATAAAGCTTCATATGGAGCCATCCCGATGCTAGCATGATGGCTGTTATTGTAGGCAAACTCCACCAAAGATAGATGCTGCCTCCAAGAACCGCCAAAGTCCAGCACACACATTCTGAGCATATCCTCGATAGTCTAGATGGTCCTTTCGGACTGTCCGTCCGTTTGGGGGTGGAAGGCAGTACTGAAATCCAACCTGGTACCCATGGCATTCTGCAGACTCCGCCAAAACCTGAAGGTGAACTGGGGCCCTCTATCTGACACTATCGAAACAGGAACCCCATGCAGCCTGACGATCTCATCCACATATACCTGCGCCAACTTGTCCACAGAGTAGCCACTCCTGACAGGAATGAAGTGAGCAGATTTGGTGAGTCTGTCCACAATCACCCATATAGAGTCCACTCTGTTGGACGCCGCCGGTAACCCCACTACGAAGTCCATAGCTATATTCTCCCATTTCCACTCTGGAATAGGTAGCGGGTTAAGCATTCCAGTCGGCTTCTGATGTTCCAGCTTCACCCTCTGACATACTTCGCAGGCTGACACAAATTGTGCCACTTCTTTCTTCATCGTTGGCCACCAATAAACCTTCTTCAGATCTTGATACATCTTGGTGGCTCCGGGGTGAATGTTGTATCTTGCATTATGAGCCTCCCTCATAATGTCTCCTTTTAGCCCTATGTCATCTGGTACACACAATCGACTTCCATAGCGGAGGATCCCCTTACTGTCAAATCTGAACTCACTGTCTTTGCCTGACTGAACAGTCCTGGCAATCTTCACTAACTCTGGGTCCTCATGCTGTTTCTGAGCCACTTGCTCCAGAAACACAGGTGTCACTCTCATCTGGGCCACTAAAGCACCTGTACCAGACAACTCCATCTGTAGACCTTCATCAATGAGCTTGTAAAACTCCTTCACCACTGGTCTCCTCTCTGCCGTGATGTGGGATAAACTGCCTAGTGACTTTCGGCTTAGGGCGTCTGCCACGACATTCGCCTTACCCGGATGATACTGAATCTTGCAATCATAGTCACTCAGCAACTCTACCCATCTCCTCTGTCTCAAGTTCAAATCTCTTTGACTCAGGATGTACTGCAGGCTTTTATGATCTGTGAAGATCTCACATTTTACCCCATAGAGGTAGTGCCTCCACATCTTGAGTGCAAAGATTACTGCTGCCATCTCAAGGTCATGCGTGGGGTAATTCAACTCATGCTTCTTCAGCTGCCTAGAAGCATAAGCAATCACCCTCTCATTCTGCATCAGTACACAACCCAGTCCCACACGGGACGCATCACAAAAGACTGTAAAGTCCTCATCACTAGATGGCAGAGCTAAAACTGGTGCTGAAGTCAACCTCTTCTTAAGCTCTTCAAAACTCTCTTCGCACTGGTCGGTCCACACAAACTTCTGATTCTTCCTGGTCAACCTGGTCAGAGGAGCTACTATTTTCGAGAAGTCCTGAACGAACCTCCTGTAGTAACCTGCCAAACCCAAGAAACTCCTGATTTCTGTCACTGAAGTGGGTCTAGGCCAGTTAGCTACAGCTTCCACTTTCTTGGGGTCCACTTCTATCCCATTTTCTGACACTACATGCCCCAAGAACGAAATGCTCCTCAGTCAGAACTCACACTTAGAGAACTTGGCATACAAGCCATATTCTCTCAAGGTCTGCAAGACCAACCGCAGATGATGGGCATGCTCCTCTGCATTCCTGGAATACACTAAGATATCATCTATGAAGACAATAACGAAGTGATCCAGGTACTGGCTAAACACTCTGTTCATGAGATCCATGAATGCTGCAGGGGCGTTGGTTAACCCGAACGGCATTACAAGGAACTCAAAATGCCCATATCTGGTCCTGAAGGCTGTCTTCGGCACATCCTCATCCCTTATCCTTAGCTGATGGTACCCCGATCTCAGATCTATTTTGGAGAAACAACCTGCTCCAGCTAGCTGGTCGAATAGATCGTCGATCCTTGGCAATGGGTACTTATTCTTGGTAGTGACTTTGTTCAACTGCCTGTAGTCGATACAAAGTCTAAGGGATCCATCCTTCTTTTTCACGAACAAAACTGGTGCACCCCAAGGTGAAGTGCTCGGTCGGATGAAGCCCTTTTCTACCAACTCTTGCAACTGTTCCTTCAATTCTTTCAACTCGGCTGGAGCCATCCTGTAGGGAGGGATAGAGATCGGTCGGGTTCCAGGCATCAATTCTATCTTGAACTCTATCTCCCTAGCAGGTGGTAAACCTGGCAGCTCGTCTGGGAAGACGTCTAGAAACTCTCTAACCACTGGCACCGAGGCAGGCTCTCTAACCTGACTGCTAAGCTCTCTCACATGAGCCAAATACCCCTGACATCCCTTCCTAAGCAACCTACGAGCCTGAAGAGCTGATATCAGACCTCTAGGTGTACCCCTCCTGTCTCCCCTGAAGACAACCTCTGATCCATCCTGACCTCTGAACCTGACTACCTTGTCCCTGCAGTCCAAGGTAGCACCATGGGTAGATAACCAGTCCATCCCTAGAATGACGTCAAAATCTGTCAAATCTAGAACCACCAGGTCGGCGGACAAGCATCTTCCCTCAACAAAGACTGGACTGCACTGGCAGACTGACTCTGCCACTGATGGATCACACTTGGGTCCACTGACCCAGAGAGGACACTCTAACTCAGAGATCATCAACCCCAACCTCTGAACGGCTCTCGGAGCAATAAAAGAATGAGATGCACCAGGGTCCATCAAGGCATACATATCTGAACAACCAATGACTAAATTACCTGCCACCACGGTGTTAGATGCATCTGCCTCCTGCTGCGTCATCGTGAAGATCCGTGCTGGAGCTGATGGACCTTCACCTCTGAAACCCGCTGAAGAAGAGGCTGCCCCTCTCCCTCTGCCTCTGCCACTGGCCTGAGTCACGGCTGGAGCTGCTGGCTGAGCTACACTACCTGAAGCTGTCTGCTGAGACTGTGCTCCAAAAGCTGCCCTAGGACACTCCCGAGCCATGTGTCCCTCTTGCCCGCATCTGAAGCAGGCTGATGTCCCAGCCCGACAAACTCCCCTGTGTAGCCTACCACACTTTGCACAAACTGCATTATCCGCGCTAGAGCTTGAGCCACTCCCTAGTCCCAGACTAGACTGAACCTTGTTCCAAAACTTGTTCTTCTTGGGCTTCCTAGTGGTGTTACTCCACTTTTTGCTACCTGAAGCTGCTGCACTGAAAGAAGAAGAGCCTGGGGTCTTGGAACCAGAAGGCTGTGCCACTGACTGCTTAACTGTTCCCTGAACGATGGCACTGGCCTCCATTTTTCGGGCCATATCCACTGAACGATGGCACTGGCCAAACTGCTGACTGGATCAAGGAGGAATATCTAGAGTGGAGTTTCATGATATACCTCCTTGATCTTTTCTGATCCGTGTCAAGGTTTTGCCCTGCAAAAGGCAACAGCTCCAAGAATCTGTCTGTGAACTCCTCTACACCCATATCCTCGGTCTGCCTCAACTGCTCAAACTCTATCATCTTCAGCTCCTTTGAACTATCTGGGAACGCCCATCCTGCAAACTCATTTGCAAACTCCTCCCAAGACATGCTGTCTACTCTGGGGTTCACATAATTCTTGAACCACTCTTGTGCCTTCTTACACTTAAGAGTGAACCCAGCCATCTGAATGGCTCTACTGTCATCAGCCCCAATCTCATCCGTGATCACCTTAACCCTTTCCAGATACACAAATGGGTCATCCCCTTTTTCATACTGGGGAGCACCCAACTTCATGTAGTCGGTCATCTTGACCTTGCTCCCACTAGCTGAGCTAGGTCTAGAAGGTTGAGCAACTGAGGCTGCTGGTACTGTAGGTGGTGGAGGTGGGGCAACATTTTCTGAGGTAGGGTTTGGATAGTAAGGTGGGGGTGAATACATTGGGTATTGTGAATATGGTGGGTAGTAGGGTGGGTATGGCATCTGTGTGGGATAAGGGGTGAAGCTAGGGTAATCCGATGTACCTCCCATCGAATACCCGGGATTTTGTGAGAAGTGTGGGTAGTGGGGTGGCTGAACAAATCCCGAGGCCTGAGTGCCTCCTTGGGATTCTCCCATTCCCTCTTCTGACATGCTAACTCCCAAACTGCCATCCCTCCTCTGCTCTACATCCATATCATCCCCCATGCCTTCTAACATTCCTCCCTGAACTGTTCCCTCACTGATCTGCTCCTACCCAGATCCAGAGACCTTCTAGGGTCTCTTATAGCCCTATCTCTGATAGACCTACTAGACATTGCCCTAGGCAATGTAGGAGGACGGGCGCTCATGCCCTCATCCTCAGGTGGCACCCCAGTCAACCGTGCAGATCGACGAGTTCCTCTCATCCTGTTTTCTAAAAAGCAGCACATAACAAGCAAACAATAGCATCATATGGTTCATGTGGGCACACATGAACCCTCATCACATACATAACATTCATATCATAGCATTAATGCACATGTATAAAATCATGGCATTTCACATCATCAAACAAGACAGGACTCCACATCCTATCCTAGTGGACATGATTTTCCTATTGTGCTTGACCTTCTATAACATCTATGAGCCCGACACTCTAGGTCCGACCATATGAACCTAGGGCTCTGATACCATTCTGTAACAACCCGAAAATCGGACCGCTACCGGCGCTAGGATCCAGATCGGCTTAAGGCCGCCGGGACCCGTAGCAAGCCTGATATGTAACCTGTAAACCTGTTCAATCCCATACATGATCAACAATCATACGTAAAAATTAAAACTTTTCTGGCATTCATTCCTCATACGCCAAACTCAACCTGTGCATGCACTAAACATAGCCATAATCATAAACTTGACCCCTCTGTGGGATCTCATCAATGCCCCAATGGGCGATACATCATAAGTTGAGTTGGTTAAACATAAACATCAATAGACATTAAGATCATGTATCAACAAGGGATTACAATGAACTATGGTCAAGCACACTTCTAAACCTCAATATCATTATACATAACATAACTATTTAACTTTACATCATTATACAATTTACCATGTCCACTATCTATCTATTACAAACATAAGACTTTACTCTTCTTGACTTCTCTGTCTAGCCCGTACCTGCAATCCTGGGGGATTAGGGAAAAGGGGTGAGCTACTAGAGCCTAGTGAGCAGAATAATAGAAAACAACATTTAAAATCTCATGCCATCATGTAATGCAACACATCACAACAAATCACATCTCGGATGGTATTGTCACCAATAGTCCTCTACATTCCAAAGTGCCGGGACGTAGAATGGGTACAACCGGTCTTTCTTTTAACATAACATATCATAACATACCAATGTGCCAGGGACGTAGAATGGGTACAACCTGGACTTCCATACCATACCATGTCGTAGCATCATCGTATCACATGAGGACTAAAGGGTCATCCAATAACCAATCCACATCAACATCATAAATGCAATGCAACATATTCTTGGATTCTAATGCAAACAACCTATTTCATCACATGGCATTCATGATGCATGATCATGCTCAACTGTATAATTCATTTGCTTTAAAAACATAAGGTTTATTCTACTCACCTCTGGCTAGCTCTGACAAAGACTGATGCAGCTAACTCACTGCTGGGGTCCTCGGTTCCTCGGGTCCGAACCTACACAGGTGGACTCAAATGAGGGACCAAACAACTAGAACATAACTCTAAAAACATCCCCCAAAACCCCCTAAAACACCTCAAAACAATCATGCAAAAACATGCAAAGGAAGGCAGAACAGGGCAGGTTCAGCGGCACCTTCGGCGGTCGAAAGTCCCAGACAGAGACGAAAGTCTCTTTTCGGGGGCAACTTCGGCAGCCAAAAGGCCTGCCTCCCCAGCCATGTTCGGCGGCCGAAAGTTCCTTCGCTGCCGAACCTGGTTTCTGCCAAAGGGCAGAAACTTGGCTCCTTTAAGCACATTTGCCTCCAAAACTTCCAATCATGTATTTAGCTCAACCAAAACATGCAAATATACATACATTGGCTCCTAGGGGCTTCAAACTAACTTAAACCCCAACTACAACACACAACAACAACACAAATCCAACATACATTGCTCAAAACATAACATTAACTCAAAAACCTAACTATGAGCTAAACATGCATTCTACCCCATAGATCTTGCATAAAACTTACTTTAAACATGAAATGATCTTAAGATCGGCTCTTACCTCTTGAAGATCGAGAGAGAGACGTCCTAAACTCGGAGGTGGGAGATTTTTGAGTTCTTGAACCTCAAAGCTCCAAAACTTGCTTTAAACTCGAAAATCTTCAAAACAAAGCAAAAACTTGTGAAAATCTTGAAAGATTTGAAGGAAAAACTCAAGGATTGGTGAGGAACGGCGGAGAGCTCACCTTGGCCGACAATGGGGAGAAAAACTCGCCCGTTTTCGGCTAAGGGACCCTTTTATAGTGGCTGGCCAGGCCATGTTCGGGGGCCGAACGTGCCTCCGCATGCATGCCATGTTCGGCGGCCAAACTTGAGGTTCGGCGGCCGAACCTGAACTTTCCTCAACCTATGCCTTCGGGGGCCTAAGGAACACCCGAAATGCCTGCATGTTCGGCGGCCGAACCTGGGTTTTCCTCCAAGGTTGTTTTTATTCAAAAACTCATTTCCTCTTTACTTAAAACCATCAAAAACAATTAAAACATTTTATGAAAACATGTTTCTACCCTACTAGAGGCTTCCGACATCCGAGATTCCACTGGACGGTAGGAATTCCGATACCGGAGTCTAGCCGGGTATTACATTTCCTCAACTTGGCTTTTTAGTGCCAACAGTCTATTTTCGAGACCGTCACCTGCCTCATTAGACTTCCTTGTTTCTCAACTCGGCTTTTTGATGCCGACGGTCTATTTTCGAGACTGGTCACTTGCCTAATTGGGCTTCTTTGTTTCCTCAACTCGGATTCTTAGTGCCGGCGGTCTATTTTTGAGATAGGTCACCTACCTTATTGGGCTTTTTCATTTCTTAAATTGGCTTTTTAGTGTCGACGGTCTATTTTTGAGACCGGTCCTTACCTTATTAGGCTTCTTTGTTTCCTCAACTCGGTTTTTTAGTGCCAACAGTCTAATTTCGAGACTAATCACCTACCTTATTGGGTTTCTTTGTTGTTTTGTGGTCATGGTTTCTAGGCTTATTAGCCTTACTCTTACTTCTAAAATTTATCTGCAAAATAGAAGCTTGCACAGAGTATATATAATGAGAATGCTCGTTGTTGATTGAATAATACAGATGAATGAATACTGTGGCATGCAAGATACTTAGCTTCACATTTTGAATGAATACAGATATTAATCTGGACCAACTACATCATCTCATACAATTCAGAAAATTCAATAAATAACGTTTCTCATGCATAAATCACTTCATAGCTTTTAAATCATAAAGCAGCATGCTTTAAACAGATAATCCTTTTTTCAGTGGATTCATGCTAATATTGACCACAGATGAGAGCCTTTTAAGCTACTTTAATATACTATCATATTTCATGTTCATATACACAAGGCTTTCGCCTAAAGTTTTAAATTTTTAACTAGTTCATGATAGCAAAAATATTCTAAGTTAAAGAGAGTAATTGTACAGCTTGGGTAACTCGTGCACGTCATACCTCTTCCCCGATTGATAAATCGCCCTTGTGTTGCTCTTTCTCCTCATATCAACATCTTCCACTATCTGATTTTCATCGTACGGCTTTTAAAAGCAGCTGGTGATTATTAGGTCTTTCACCTCTCTCTTTCCCTCAGTCTTTCTTGCTATTTGGCTGTTAGCTTTTCTTGATTTGCTTTGTGGATCTCAATGGGTTTTGTTTGGAAATTTTGGCAATAGGATAGTTTCTTTCATCCCCACAGACGGCGCCACTTGATGATGCGAGGTTCAATGAGTGCACCAGATGCACACTTGGGCAGATGCCTGATTCGATGGGTCGATCATTGATCTGTGATTAGACCGATGAGAGATAGATGCATGGGAGATTTCATTCGGGTCCCTTCATGGCTGATCTTGATGAAAAGCCTTGTAAGTTATGGAGAAAGGGGTTAGAGGTCCATCGAGGATGCCCAGGTGAAGATCCTCTGATACTCAAGTCAGATTTGGGACATTTTAGTGAAATCAAGAGAAATAAAACAGAGAGGAGAAGGGAAGAGAGAGCTCCCAAGAGAGAGAGGATGGTGATTTTAGGTTTTTTCCTATCGGTCCGAGAGAGAGTGTCCCCTCATTTGGTTAGTTCAGTGATATATATACCTCTTAATGACTCTAATGCTCCTCATGTCGTGTCCCCATAGTACTAGCAGGGATGCTTTTATACAGGTGCATTAGGCGATACATTAATGATGGACGGCAGGATAATAAATGCAGAGTTGACTAGATCATATCCTCTACACGCGCATTTATGATCCTTGTGCTGTACCAAAGAGACGACTAGTGTATGGAAGGTCGACATCTTTACTCTTGCCTTCATCAAGTCGTGTTTGGTTCATCCGACCTATATGGAGGTTAGTTCCTTCCGATCACTGAGGTCGGCCACGTTTGCGTTTAAAATCTCATTTTAGTATGAGATTCGGAGAGATTCGCCTATCTTCTTCGGGCTTTGAGAGAGTCGATCTGTCTGTTCTAAGCTGTGATAAACTCAGGAATGTCAGTGGTCTGATTCTTTATACTCAATAAGTCGGGTCTTTCTACTGCCTGGTCCAACCAGATGGAAAGGTTCGCATGCCCTTTTTGAATCACATGTACACGTGTTATGATCTTGACATGTCCTGTTTTTCGTATATTATCAATATCTAATTTTAATTATTAATTCTATATTATTTTAATCATAGGTACATATGTTTCAAGTTCATACCCTTTTTGTTATATAATTTAAATTAATAATGATTAATTCAATATTTTTAGTTATACTACTAGAAATAAAATCCTAGCTTGTCCAACACCATACATCATATTCTCTTTCCCTAAACAACATATCCACAAACCTTATCCTTTTCTCATATGAACATATTAGCAGCCGCTCCAAGCGTGATCACCACCAGCAACAACCCTCATCTTCACCACTAGTAGCCAAGTCAGCTTCATCAGTGCTACTAGCAGTGACTCAAACTCTTTTCTTGATACAATACCATTTATAAAATTAAATAAGGGGGGAGGTGGTTTAATAAAATTGTGTGGTTGGTTAGTTATACGGTGCGTAGCATGCATTAGGAGAAGTTAGTTATTACTGTATTGCGTTTCATTTGTCTTCTACAAGTCCTTTACAATGGCCACATGAGGAGCTGAGAGTGCATTTCCAAGAAGTTAACAATTCAATTGTAATTAGTTGTTATATAGAGAGTGAAATGCATTGTATAAATGATCTCTTGAATCTGATACAATTTTAGATTTCTATTGAGGTTGTTTGGAACGAGTATCTCAAAATGTTAAGCAACGACAAAAGCTATTTAGGCTTAATTGGCTATTACAAAAGATATAAGACTATGGAGTGATTGCTAAGCCCTAGAATGAATTGCTCAAGAAAGATAGCTTTTGCTGGTATGATAAAGCACAACATGCATTTGAGGTGTTGAAGAATGCAATGGTACATGCGTTTTAAGCAAAGCCTTATATGCTATGAATATGAATTTGTGAACTTACGAAAAGAATTGTAAGCAATGCTTTTTGCTAATAAACATAAGGAGCACTATTTGCTTCCTAAACATTTCACCATAAAGATGGATCATAAAAGCCTCAAGTTTTTGCTAGAGTAAAGATTATAGAGAAAAGTATAAAAAAGTATTTTGTGGTTTCACTTATTTTCAGTTTAGAGTCTGTAGTTCAATTTGTATCAAAATAATATATATAATATCATATCGTTAGCAAATCGCAGTAATTTTTTGATACTGTCAAGAAATGCTGACATAGCAAGTAAAATATAATTATTAATTAAAAATAGAAAGTATAAAAAAATACCCTATGATTTTACTCATTTTCATTTAAGAGTTTGTAGTTTAATTTGTACTAAATTAATATCTCGTAATGTAATTGTTATATCAATATTCCTGACAGCGTCTAAAGATTATCATTATTTATTAACGGTGTGATACTATAAATACTATTTTGACATAAATTGAATCAAAAATTCTAATGAAAAAGGTGCGATATCATAGGTACTATTTTGACACAAATTGAATCAAAAATCCTAATGAAAAATTGATAAAAACAAAGGATATTTCTTTGTACTTTTCTCAAGATTATATAAACAAACTCAGTTCGAGTGGGTGACTAAACAGTCTTTTGATTATAAAATTTATAGTTGATAATGTCCTTTTTGGGAGACACTACAAAATAAGTAAAAAATAACGATAAAATTTACTAATCAAATTATAAAAAAAATATAATCGGTAAAAATGTAATTGATAAAGGCTGATTGTTTATCGACTATTTGAAATATTAATTATAAAATTATTGGTATTTATTGAAAAATTTCATAATTATTTTTTGTTTTACTTTCTGAGATCTACTGATATATTGATATTTATGTTTTCATTTATTGATATTAAATTATTACTCTCCTATGAAATTTATTAATATTTTTTGTGTTAAAAAAATTAATTATTTTTATTTTTCAATTGTAATTTTTAAAATAAAGAATATTAATAAATTTATGTATTGTGGTATTATTAATGATGTTCATTAAATCCCGAAAATAATTTCATTTTGACAAAAAAAAATATTTTTCTTTAAAAGAATTTAATATTTTTAATCAGAAAAAATATTTTTTTGTTAATGAATTCTTTTAACTGCTTTAAACGTGAGAAAGTAAAGAAAATATTTTCTTAAAAAATGTTTTTCTTGAAACAGGCGAAAGCTTTACTTTATTATTATTATTATTTCATACATTGGCCTTGTATTATTTCTTTTAGATTATCACTGTTATTAATTTTTCTTATTGTATTTTATTTTTATTTTTACTTTTAACTTCGAAACTCGTTCCCAGTTCAATGGAGGCTGTAATTTTCCTTTTTTCCTCTGAAAAGCTTTCTGTTAAATGGATTAAAGAACAACGAATTGAAACAAGAGAAAATAATACGAGGAAGATAGCAAAAAGGCAAGCCATGCAAGGGGATTGATCTCAACTCAATACCAACTTGCTTGACTTTTCAAAGAAAAAAAAAAAAAAAAAAAAAGAAAGAAAACAGAATTCCCTAATTTTCTTTCTTTCCCTTCTGAATCTTGATTTCTCATACAGAGCCTTGTACGCAGCTATCTTCTCTGGAAGTTGAGGAACTTGATTCCATATGCAAAGACAAACAAGAAAAGGACAACAAAACCAATATGGGCAACTGCAACAGCTCCAAGGAAATCATATTCAAATCCCAATTCGTTCTTCAGGAAATCCTTCACTTGCATGGATGTATCTCCTAGTACCTCTACTTCATCTGATATCTTTCCCAACTGGGAGGTGATCAGACCATATATTGTCCAAGCAGTTGGTGATGCCCAGTAGTACCATCTCCACCATATTGGTATTTGCTGCACATGTTAATTGTACACGGTTAGAAAATTTTGCAAGCATACTTGATTGAGACTATAGTTATAGGATTCTCTCAACTCCTGTTCGGATACCACATACCGAAACACCATACTTTCCGTCCCAATTATTGGGAGACGTGATATAAGTCACCAAAATATGGAATAGACTATTGATTCCAAGATGTTAAGGAATTGGGTGTCTGTGAGCCTTAATAAAAGAACATTTTTGCAGTATAAGTTGATTAGCTTGTGTATGCATACCTTCCTAGGAATGAGGAAGCCAGAGAACAGATTCCAGAAGCTGAGGAAGAAAGACATAACAATGGCAGCAATTTGATGGCCTGGAGTGAGAGCCAAAAGCATCATTCCATACAATGTGAAGTACATAAAGCACATGTATATGAAGAAGTAGAACCACAGGAAGTTTTCAGCTTTCCAAGGGAACCCAATCATTGAGTAAAGCAATAAACTGTATATTAATGTCTGGAATGCAACATATATTGCCTCTATAGCAACCTGCAAGGCACCAGATCACAGGGATATATCATTTATATCTATATTCAGTTGTGATATAGCATTAAAATCTGAAACGTAGACATGAAATCGAGGTTTTAATCTACCTGAGCAAATGCATAAGGCAGTTCTGAATACATTCCAGCTGCTTTTTCACGGTAGAAAACTGTTCTTTCTACTGCCACAATAGACATCACTGAGGATGTGTTGGTGGCTCCAAGGAACATCACAGCAGAATACATTGCTCCCAGCAAATTCAGAAGATCTTGTTGCTTTTTTCTGTTCACATTAGAGTATGAAATTACTTTTAAATCTAGTGCACAGGTGCATTGATAAAATGACTCGAAATCTCATGTTTTTCTGTAGAGGTTCTTCAAGACTCTAATCCCAAGCCCTTCTGGTCACAAAAAGAGCAAGCTGACCGTGGAGCCAAGGCTTGCCCTTTGTACAATGTAAATGCTTCTGCAATCCTGCAGAATGCTACAATATGACTGGTTCTGGTTGACAACAAGTTAACTAAGGATGTTTCTAGCTAATCTGAGCCTCAACTGAGATTTTTAGAAGAAAGACCTGCATCCTGCTCAAGTTGAGATGTAATATAGACAAAGGGCACTTCAAAATATAAGATGGTGCTTGTCTGTTGACCATTATCCCAATTTTCGCTGTTTGAAAACATCGCTAAGTAGTAAAAAGAGGATAATCAGAAACCGGATACTTACGTCTTGTCGCCTTTGTTCCAGAAAATAAGTCCAAATATGATACCAACTGCTATTGTCATGAACAATCGGATGGCATTGTATCGTGGGTTCTTCCAGTAAGACCAGTGCTGTTTTAGGAAGCAGGCTTTGCATTGAGTAAAGAAGCTTTGAGAGTACTGTGTGGGAAAATAAAGGTCTTTAGATCCTGGTGCCGGCATACTTAGTTCTTTAATAAGTTCCTGATTCCTCCTGGTCAAAAATGGGGACGAGGTGTCAGTGATCGTCACAGGCAAGAGCTTATTTAAAGAATATCATGGAGGAGAAGAAATTAGGAGTCACAAATGGGCAAGAAAGTATGTTTTGACAGTTTGAAGCTCTTACTGGTAAAGCTCAGAATTGGCATAGATTTCTGCAAAGTCTACACCAAGTTGAGTTTCAACTGCATTAGAACTGATTTCTAGCATCCATGTAGCAGGATTAGAACCATCTTTGATCTTAGGAACCCCTGGGACAGCCTGAAAGATGTTGTAAACATCAGTTGTAGATATGGACTGAGATCAAGAAGAGTTTATCTTCTCCTTTCAGATTTGTCAAATATGTATTGTAGCCAAAATTCCTAGGGAAATTTATTATATTGGCATTCTAAAATTATTATCCTGGTGTGTTCTGGATTGATTAGCTAAAATACTCACTTCAAAGTACTCAATAAGTTTGTCCGAGTGTCTACCAAGGGGTCCAGCATAAATAACTTGTCCTCCTCTCTTCATTAGCAATAGCTGCAGAAAATGTGGTATAATCAGGTCATGAACAAGCATTATGGCAGTACAAGTTTCAGCTAAACTACAGGATCTCATATACCTCGTCGAAAGCTTCAAAAATATCAATGCTTGGTTGGTGAATTGTACAGACTACAGTTCGGCCTGTATCAACTGTGTTCCTCACTGTACGCATAACAATTGCAGCAGCTCTAGCGTCAAGACCAGATGTTGGTTCATCCATGAAGATGATGGATGGATTAGCAACCAACTCTACAGCTATTGTGAGTCGCTTTCTCTGCTCGGTTGACAAACCATCTACTCCCGGAAGGCCTACTATTGAATTCCTAAGTGGATTCAGTTCAACCAAATCCATCACCTCCTCAACAAACATCTGTGGCATTAAAAATCAAAACACTGTAACCAATGCTGCAACTGATAAATGAATAATCGTACGAATTAAACAAATCAAATTGCTGTTATATCTGAAGAAACAACATCTTAACGAAGATGGCTTACCTTTCTAGTTTCTGCCTTAATTTCCTTAGCAAGACGCAACCAGGCAGAGTACAGGAGGGATTCATAGACAGTGACATGAGGAGAATGGATATCATTCTGCTCACAATAACCGCTAATCCGAGCAAAAGTTTCTTGCTTCTTTGGATAACCAGAAATGCTGATACTTCCCTCAATGTATCCTCCAGTTTTCCTTCCTGCTAAAACATCCATCAGGGTAGTCTTCCCAGCCCCACTTACACCAACCAGTGCTGTGAGAATACCAGGCCTAAAAGCACCAGTAACATCTCGTAACAGCTGCAGCCGATCCTCCTCAATTCCTTGGCTTTTCATCTCCTAATGAACAAATCAAAGTTTTCATGACTAAATGTATAAAACATACTTGAATTATGAATTCTCAAAAGTCTATTATTATTCAATATATGTGCATCATACTAAACATGTCGTATCACATTCCTACAACGATCCTCAAGTTCCTTTTGTTGCATTGTGAACTACAAGATGAAGAAAGAGAGAGAGACTCCGAGAAGCAACTTACAGCAGGCATATCAACATAGTAATTCACATGATTAAATGCTAGTGATAAGGGCTGGAAGGGCAGCACCATTCCTCGTTTTGTAGGTGCATGCCCCGTGGAAGTAACAGCTGGTCTGTCAGGAGTGTTGCTCGCTGCCTTATCAGAACCTGCAGCCACAAAATAATCAGAGACCAGAAGTAGAAAGACCACTCTGTGATACTATGTCTAATTGAATATGTTCCAGTTTCAAAGTAGTAACTAAATTACAATGTAGTAGCGGGGCACTTGATAATGAAACCATTTCAGTGGATTTTGTTTGCTGCCCAAAAGAGGATGACTTCTTACTTTCATCATCTTCAAGAAGAATGGATTTAGTATCTCCCAAAGCTGCATTTATTTTCAAAATGTTACCAAACCAAGTATTTTATTTACATAACTGAAACAAGATGTAGTATCAGCTCAGCAGCAATGGCTTACGATCCAAATATGTCAACGCCCATATGAAAAGAACGTTGAAAAGTAGAGAAAAACCCACAAGTGCACCAATAGAAATCCAATACCAATATTCCTCCATGAACATCCCTCTCATTTTCAGAAGAGCCTTTCCAACTGTAGGTTGAGAATCTGCTGTATGATTAATTGGCTGCACCAAGCACAAATGGTGCATAGAATTAAGATAACTAAGCAAATAAGGCAATGCAAAACAATAAAATAAGTGTTCCATATTCTTTAGTAATCTTACAGCACTCCATCTTTCATCAAGAAATTCATTGATGACTATGGCATTCTGCCCATACATCATTGGGGAAACATAGTAGCCCCAGATCATCCATGGTTGAATATCATCTGCAAAAGGATATGAACACTTTACTTGCACATCTCAAAATCTAATTATAGTATCACAGGATGGAAATAGCTTCTTTGATCTACTAATACTGCAAACTAGAGCTACACATACAGACTCCCAGAGCAGTAAAGAAATATAACTAATGTAGAGAGAAAAATTATTCACCTTTGGCAACAATGAATCCACCGAGGACAAAAACCACAAGCAACGTAAAGGTACCAAGTGTGTTTGCCACAACTTCTATTCTTCCAATTGCAGCAATGAAACGGAAGAGTGATAGTGCCATCTGATGCACACTAAAGAATGCCAGGAATTGTTTGAAAAACCTGGAAATTTGTAATGTATTAGCACACATAAAATGGAGATTGAACTATTTCACATTTAATAGCAACGATCCATACAAGTCTATACAGTTAAAAATTGTTCATTAATCAGGAATAGCATTAGTGAATTCACATACCTACTGGCTGCAGGAGCAAATCCAATAGTGTAATACGTGAGAATTATCCATATCCCTGACTCCATTAAGGAGATTGGGATCCTCAGCACCCAAATTGGTAATGCAAAAGCCCATGCTGGATAGAACAAGAAATCTCTCTGTTTGAAAAATACAGGAATCCTAAACATAGTCATTGCCATTTCTGCCATTCCATTGAACATAACGTTAATGAGACTAAAGAACAAAGCTCCGTAGTATTTTCCTCCATCTTGTAGCCCACCAGCTGTCATCTCAGTTCTTAAAAACACTGTCATGGCAATTAGTGACATGATCGTAATCTGGGTTGTCTTGAATATATAAACAAAAGAGTTGCGTTTCATCAATAGCCACTCTCTTGCAAAGCATGCTTTGAAGAGCTCCATATTGGCGATTCCATACTTTTCTTTCTCCAATGCAGCTGGATGAGTACTAGATTTATCATAAGGAACCCTAAGATCTTCGGAGAGCTTTTGACCAATGTGGAAAGAACCAAAGCTTTCCACAAATTCAGGAACTGAGATATATCTGTAAGGTTGCTCCTTTCTGCACCAATACTGCTCTTGGTCCTTCTTGGAAGTCACCTCTTGCAAGAAGTCTGCAACTCCTTTCCTTTCTGGGCATTTGAAGCCAACACTTTCAAAGAATTCAAGGACATTCTCTCGTGGACCTTGGTACACTATCTGACCCTCTGATAGTAAGATGATGTCATCGAAGAGTTCATATGTTTCAGGTGCAGGTTGCAGAAGAGATATTACCATGGTCACATCCATTATGTGAACCATTTGCCTCATAAACCTGACAATTTGGTAAGTAGTTGAGCTGTCTAGACCAGTTGATATTTCATCCATGAAAAGAGCTTTTGCTGGTCCAACCAACATCTCTCCTGCATTTGGTATAAATTACTCCATTCACACAATGTAAAAGAACCAAAAAAAAGAAAAAAAATGGAGGGAGACTGCTCAAATGGATAGAAATACTTCATAATTGAACAATGAGGCATCCAGACTGCTGATCGTTTCTTAATCATTAATCAATAAGATCTATTAGCTAACAGGAAAAAGGAAAAAAAAAAGAAAGAAAATTAATAGACTATTATAAATGTGTTTTTCCAGAAATATGTGCTTATCCCATAACTCTTGGCTCTTATTTGTATGATAAACATACCTGTAGTGACACGCTTCTTTTGTCCGCCAGATATGCCTCTTCTCATCCCATCTCCCACCATAATATCAGCACAGATGTCCAATCCAAGGATCTGTTACGGTAAATGAATAAAGCTTCAAGAACTTCAAATAGTTGTTTAGATAAACAATTATAGTACAGGAAATAAACCTTGAGAATATAATCGGTAACTAGACTTCCTTCTTGGCCTGTAATTGCTGTGGCTTTCATGAATGCATCTATTTCAGGATCTGGTTTTATTCCTGCTTCTTTTTCTCTTCTTGACAACTCTGCCAACATTTCATATCTAGTTCCAACTCCCAAGCATCGCCCGGAGAAGTCCAATGTCTCTCTTACTGTCATCTCACCATGGTGAAGATCATGTTGGCTTATATATGCACATGTTCTTTGGGGAACAAACTCATGCAATTCATGACCACAGTAAGTGACTCTTCCTGATAACTGGCCATAGAAGCAGATGACTAAGGCAAAGTTTTGGATTCAAAGCTCTAAATAACATATTCAGTATTGGGAATAAGGATAACATCAAGTTAAACCAAAGATGATGTTGCATATTAAGCCTCCGTTTCTCTGCTGAAAAATATTCTTCAGAAATTTTTTTTAATATTTTTATATGTTTGGTACACCAGAAAAATTAGTTAATGGAGCTCTTCCAAAGAAAATTTAGTCATTTTTTCTCTTTTGGAAGTCATTTTTAAGTGCAAAATGTTTTCCATACTTTATTAATATCATTTTTTTTAAATGACTGAAAAATGAAAAATGAGTTATTTTTTTGAAAAATCTTATAAAAATATTTTTCACTGAAAATATTTTTCAAATATTAAATTATTTTTCATAAACGTCTAAGTATTTTTAGATTCCCATGGAAAAAAAAAGAGGTAGAACACATAACACACCCTTAGATCCTTGTCCATCTTTCCGGCAAGTGCCTGCAGTAATGTAGTTTTGCCAGATGCTGGAGGTCCAAGAAGCAGTGTCATTCTGAAGGAAAATAAATTAATTAATTAAATTAACCAGAAAAATAAATAACCAAACAAAAAAAAAAGGAACTGGCATGTATTTGTGTGTATATATACTATGAAATCTCTAGATGTACCTTGATGGTTTTACTATTCCACTCACAGAATGGAGTATCTTGACAACTCTCTTCTTAGATGGGAAAATCCTAAGTAGCTCAAGAATCCCCTATTCATCAAAAGAATTTATTAGTACAATTACCAAAGCAGCATTGACCGAAGAATTCATATGCTCAACAATTAGCAGACAGAGCAAAGTACCTCTACTGTGTTCATAGCAGCATTGACCAGTGTTGGAAGAGCCCTGGTTCCTACATATGCATCTCCTTCTATTGACAAATTCTCAAACCGGACTTCAATCTTAGGAATCTCAATTCCCACCCTGTTTGTCCCAGAGTGAAAATTTTTCAAGACAAAAAACAAAAAGTTAGAAATGAAAACAAAAGCAAGGCAAGTTATAAGCATCACCTATCAGTTCTTTCCCTAAGCCTAAGAAGAAATCTCTCATTATCCTCTTCAACCACTTGAAGTATACTCTCCATGATTTGCTTCTTATCTTGAATACCAAGATTGGTCACGTCTATCTCCTCAAAGTCAATTCTTCCATTATCCAAAACCTGCTTCAGTATTCCTTTCCTCAATCGATCATACGTTGGCAGTCTCTCTATTGCAGCCCATTTCAGCTCTTCCTCATCATCCTCTCTCTGACTCTTTCGAAATACATCTCCTTGATTGCTCCACACCTCACGAATACTGGCTGAGGCCCAACTTCTTTTACTTGCTGATGATAAACTCCTGCTCATCGACCGGTTGCTTAATGACCTCATTGATCTTGCAAGCTCATCTCTAACTGACCTTGCAAGCTCATCTCGAGGGTAAGTGGCAGCCATGATGATGACTTGTATCTAGTTATTACAAATAACTGAACTCCAAATTATAAACTTTACTACACCACAAAACCTGTGGTGCTATGCAAACTTAAAAGGATTAATTGCATATAAAAATCTTGAAAAGTTTGTTCTTCCAGCTATATTTGAGAGGTGATGAGCATATGCAAATTCTTGATGGGTTGGTTTGGAGGGCATGGTTTATGTAGGCGAAGATGGTTTCAAGGACATGGTAGTGACAGAAATGGGTATTTAGAGAATTCAAAGACATAAATGAAATGATCCAGAATTTTGTCTCGCAACAAAATGATTATGAAATGTTTATTCTATCTCGTGGCTTTCTCAGCTTGGAATCTAAGCCGGCCTACACAAGACAATAAGATATTACTCATCCCTCATCCAGCAAACTGAAAGACTTCTTGTCTGCTATTCATTTGTAGGTTCAGCTGCGAAAGGACAGACATATTTTGCATTCCCTTAATCAGTATAACACTGATTCTAATTGCATGTTCACCATATTGTTGAGAAGATAAAATTTTGTTAGCCAAAGCTAGACAATGTCTTGAACACATCAGCATATCACCCTCTCCCCTTTCAGATTTTCTCTTTCTTTTTTTAATTTTCTTATGATAGAAAAACATGATAGCACAGAGGAAGGATGCCATGATCCACTAATAAAAAGCCAAATATTTATATTATATGGTATAATATTAAATATATTTTATATTAAATTTAATTTTAATAAAAAAAAGATTTAATTCATTTTATAATTATATTTATTATAAAATTATTTAATTTTATTATAATACTATATTTTAATTTATTAATTTAAAATTAAATAAATAATATATATATATATATAACAATTAATCTGCCACGCGGCAGGCTTTCAAATGCAATTAAACGTTTGTGTAGTTTGACTGCCATATAAGCGGTTAAATTTTATTTAATAAATATTTTTACATTAAAGTAATTTTTTTTTTACCACTAAAAATACAAAAACCTCATATTTTCAGCGCTGCCTCTTTCTCAAATCCTTGCCGGCGCAACTCAAATTTAAAAACGAAAGGGGTAAAAATGAATTAAATTATTTATGAGATATTTGAAATTTAATTTGATAAAAATGTGATTGGGATCGATTTATTTTTTAAATAAATTAAATTCGAACTCACTTTTTAAACTTATTTAATAAATGAGTCGAGTTTAAACTCAGTAGTATTCGGTTGGTTTAATCTTACAAATTATGTTCATTTTTAAGTTTATAAATAAACTCGCGAGTTAATTCATTGAACAGAGTCACGAACAAATTCCTAAACAAACTCTTAATCAAGTTTGTAAGTAAATTCATTTACAAAACTTATAAATATATTTAATAATATATTTATTTATAAATTATTAAATAAAATCATGAGTTATATTATTTATTCTTTAAATATTTATATTAATATTATATTTTATAAATGTGTAATTGTATTAATTTTTTTATAAATAATTTACTATTTAAAATTATATTACAATAATCACAAAAGTATATATGTATTTGTTTGTGTCCAATTTTATGATTATTATCATACGTCCATTATTTTAATTTATTCTCTACTTTAATTTTATAAATTAAATTATTAATATAATATAATTCAATATAATAATATCCATGCAGACTAATATAATATTATATATAATTGTATAATTAAATTAATTATATTTATATTAATATATTCGTTTCATACAATAGTTTATATTTATATTATAATCCCACATAAAAAATTAAAAGGATATAGAAGATTATAACTTTTCTATAAAAAATAGAATCTTTCTATAATTTTTTTATTAGTTTTAAGCTAAGAGATTTTAATTAAATAGAAAAGTTTAATTTAAAAGTGAACTTATAATTTAAATTTTATTTTTAATTTAAATTTATTTATAATTTAAATAAGTTTTAATTATATTGAGTTTGTTTATAATATAATTGAGTTTAAATTTGAGTTTAAATGAACTCAAATTTAAGTTTTTTGAATGAAATTTAAATTTACTCGTTAATGTAATAAATGAGTTTATTATAAATTGAGTTCGAACTAAATATTTATTTTATAAATTTAGTTTAAGCTTATAAATGAAATTCGAGTCAAGTTTAAACTCGAATTCAAACCTTTAAATTTATTTTTTAGTAGAGTTGAAACTTATTAAAATTTGATTCGGTTCGATTTGATTTGATTACAATCTTAAAAAAAAACCGTTTCATGCATGGCTTCAAAATTTTAAATTTAACAAATATTATGATAGCCATTTAAGCATTTAAATAAATAAATTTTATATTACATTTTAATAATTTAGTTTATAAATAAAATATGTTAATTATTATTATATATAAATAAAATAATTTTTTAAATTTTATAAAATAAATAAAATATTATTTAAAAGTTTTTAAAAATTTGAAATTTAAATTTAATAAACAGTAAATTAAAATTAAAAGATATTTCACATTAATTGAAACCACAAATGATTTATATCTTTTTATATTTTCTCATTAATTAAAAATAGAACATTAACCTCAGAATATCGTTTAAAAATTTTTAAAATATCTTTAAAAAAATACAACTATTATAATAATATATGTAATAATAATAAAATATATTAAAAATTTAAATGTAATTTTTTTATATAAATATGGAATTTAAATTATGTTGTAATTAATTAAAGAATTAACAATTTGAGAAAATCTTTTATAATTTTTTATTAGTTTTAAATAACTTTTATTGCAAGCAATTCTTATACTTTCATGTTTTTATTAGCTTTATGAAGAAAATATAAAATAATTTTTAATAAATTAAATTTTCAATATATTTTTATGATTTTTATTATTTATTTTATAATTTTTATAGTTTTTATTATTTATCTTATATATTTAATATTATTTATAATTGTAATAATATTTATATTTTTAATAACACTTGTAAGTTTTTAAATAATGTTAAGATTAAAATTTAGTGTTTAATTAAAGAAAAAATTGTAATTTAAATTCTTTTTATTTTTTAAAGTGAATTAATTTTTTATATTAATAAATTTTAAATTTAAATATTTATAAATTTCGGCTGTATTTTATTTATTTCATAAAATTATTGTTTTTATTTATTAACAAAATAAATACGTATATTTTATTTATAAACTAAATATTAAAATTTTAAGATTAAATTTATTTATCAATTAAGAATTTAAATGACTATTGAACTATTTTTTAGAGGTTAAATATTTAATTTTTCAACGCATAAATAAAGACTCAACAGTAACAGCAATATCATTTTAGGGCTTACCTGGTAAATAGAAAATATCGTTCCATCCAAAAAAGGAAACATCCGGCTACCTTAACACCCAATTCATCATTAAGATTAAGCTTTCTTTGATAGACGAGTCTCAACAAGAGATTACCATTAACAGATACAGTCCCGCATATTTTCATTACGTTTGTAATCGCGAAATTATTAATCTATTGGCTGGCGATATTCCCTATAAAATAGCCAATAATATCACTGCCGAATAATCGGAAAATACTATATCTATCACTACCTTCTTACTGTATAAAAAGAGAAAAATTATAAAGGTAAAAATATACTATTCTATCGTAAAAAAACTCTAAATAGTTTATTGCATTCTCTTTCTTTTTTTAAGTGTATTGACTTGAGTATTGGAGTGACGGCTATTGACACCAACCACCACCTCACAATCTTTTTCTTGCAGATTTAGTCGATCACATCCCAGCTCCCAATCGGCCACATTATCAATCTAACCTCTACCACATCACAAATATTTAATAATTATGAAACTCAGCATTAATATAATAAGTATTAAAATGAGCATTAAAATAATAAATATCAATCTATAATAAATTTTAATTTGATTAGTAGATAATAAAATATAAAACAATTTAGATAATATTATTAAATAATACTCTCCATTTTATAATTTTTATTTATTTTTTTATCTCAAAATTATTTTTTTTATTTTTAGATTATAGTAATATATAAATTTACTATGATAATTCTATTTAATTCTATTTTATTTTTAAAAAATTTCTCAAAATATTTCTTAATATTTAATAAATTTAATATATTTAAGATGGGTATTGATGACCGCTGGATTCCTTCACCCCAGACTAGGGGCTTAACCACAGCCCAAGGCCCACGACGTAGGGGCCCGCATACCTGATGTACATAACAAGCCTGGCTCATCCAACCTTCAAGCTCGGCCCATCTTCCTCACTCAAGTCGGCCCGGCCCGCACGAAGCAGACCCTCCCCACTCAGGCTTAGCATCCGGCCCAACTCTCAGCCCAGCCCAGGATCCGGAGTAATATTCACCAGACAGCCTGGCAGATCCGCTCGAACGTACGCACGAGGAGAATCAGAGGCCGTTACGCATGGAGCAGGCGGCTGATACCCTAGTACCTCCGAATCCGCATGGCAGAGACGCGTGGCCCAATCCTGGAGAGACCTTTACACGTCACCAGCAAGCAAGACAATGTATAAAAGAGGAGTCCCCTCCTCAGAAAGCTTAAGCCTTATTCAGTAATACAAAACCCTTGTAAAACCCTATTCAATTGGATCTCAGATCATCAGGTATAATTAAAAGGTTAATAATAAAAATTATATTTTTTAATATATAAAAAAGTGAAGTGAAAAAAATGATAGAAGGTTACTAATTTAAATATTAAATAATTTTAAAAAGATTTAATTTAATTAATAAATAAGATTAAATATTAGATAAATTTTATGAAAATATTTAAAATTAAAATAAATAAATTAAAATAATGTAATTAACTTTTAAAATTTAACAAGTAAGATCCTTTACATTTTACACGAATGTAATAAAATTTGTATTAAATTTATATTATTATTATTATTGTTGTTGTTGGGAGATTTTGAAACGGTGGATCTATAACATTATAAATAATAAAATATAGTACAAATTATTTAATAATTTTAATAATTTTTTAAAAAAATTGTGGTGATATAATTATATTGTAAAACAATAAAAAATTAATAATAAATATATCTAAATAAATTTAAAAAATTTTAAATTCTACTTTTCAATCCCGATCTCTATTTCAAAAAAATTATATTATAAAAATACAATTTCAATAATTTAAATAGTAAATCGATAATGATGTTAAAAAAATTTACAAATCATACAAAATTAAATGTAATATTCGATAATTAAAATTATCGTTTTAAAATTTTAATAACACATACTTTTGTCATATTACATTATATATAAAAGTTAACAATGAACATATAAATCTTAACGAAACGCTAAGAAGAGATAAACATGAGAATACTTAAACTTATGTAAACTCAAGCTTAAACTCAAGTTTATGCAAACTCAAGGAACGTCATTTTATTGAACATATCATCTAAAGAACCAGGTACCGGCAGCCACCAGCACGAAACCCAGCAATATTAACAGCAATAAATCAATGAGCTTTACAATATGGCCTATAAATCGAGGCTTTCAACTTTTCAATGCAAACATGAATAAAACAACTAAAAAAAGAGACGCGTTACAATCAGGCATTGACGATATGAGAAAAGTTAAGCAAAGGATACACAACTTGCCGACTAGACCTAAAGGCTGTTAGAATGCCTACACAATGATTTCCCAATAAAGCAATTAAAGTTATTAGATGCGCAAAGGCAAAATTTTCCTGTAACATTTTTTTTTTCTTTTTCTCCCCATCTTTTACACAAGGAGATCACTAAATCCCCTTGTAAAAAACATTTGGTGTGAGGTTATAATAATACAGAATGTACATTCAATCATAATCTATACAAAATTACAAGACTTTCTGCAAAGGTTGTCCTCAAGGCCTTCAAAAACATCTGAGGTTATCATCCTTAAATAAATGGCCGTCACGAGAAGCGTTAGAACGCCCATGCCTGTTAGTCAAGTATGTGTTGGACAGCAACATCTGCTGAATTGACCAACTGAGCACCTTCAGCAATTCTCAGCGCCACCATAGCTTTGTAAATTGCCAAATCAGCGTTCTCCATAAGAATCTGAGCCCGCCGGCGTTTAAGAATAGCAGATTCCACAGACCTCTTCGCTGCAGTTTTTGCTGCTTCTACTTTGCGCAGAGCATTCTGTTCTTCCAACGCATCATGTTCGGCAGCCATTGCTGTACAGCAAATAGAAGACAAGGTAGTCTTGACAAACAGTAAAAAAAAAAAGAATAAACACAAAATAATACCAAATAAGTCAAAGAAAGAACTCACCTTGCAACAGACTAGGTTGCTTTCCTCTTCCAAATTGGCTGACTTGTCGCTTGAATGACCTTCTCTTACGAAGAACAGGTTTTGGAATCAATGGAGCTTTTTTTGCTTGCTGTCCCTGTAAGGAAGGAGAGTGAGCAGAGTATAAACAACTTGGAATGAATAACACGCAACTCAAAGTCCCAAAAAAAAATTGCAGCAAAATGTGCCAGGGAAATCAAAAACTTCTCCCACATCAGTGGTCTAGGGTCATACAGTTCCATCGAAACCATCTGAAGGAAGCAAAAAAGAATAAGTAAATTATGAGAAACAAATTTTTGGGTGGCACATCTGATGGTATATTGTTACATTTGTCACCACATTGCAAGATCATTCCAAATTGAACTTGTTTTAGGATTGCAAAAAACACACGTAGCCTTTAAACAGAAGCATAATTCCTTCTACTATTCAGTGTCTAATAACGTTCCCCACAATCATCAAAAGTAATGACAAAGTATTCTAAAATATTGTTAGATGCTCCTTCAGTCTGTGCATCAAAATTTGAGTAAAGACGAGATAGCTTGTTAAATTACACTGTTCTTCAAAGCATAATAGTGACAATCTCTGCACGGCTAAAACAAGATTCACCAACAAGAAATTCAAGAAGGAAACAATGAAAAAGAAGCAGAGAGGGAGGAGGAGATGAGCACAATGCACCAAAGAAAAAGTATGCTTGTAAAATTTCGATAAGCTAATATATACAAGCTCAATAAAATAAATAAATAAATCAGCTTGGTATGATTATCCACAATAATACAAATGGCAAGCAGTTGAGATACAACTTGATATTTCAGTAAACAGCCAGCAACATTATTATATACCAGAAGAACAAAAATAGGTACGTTGCCAAAAAAAACATCTGACATGATGAGAAGTTTACCTGAAAAACCCTAAGCAGTGATGACCGTCTTTGCTTTCGTTTTCTCATCCAATAACCATACACAGCTTCAACTACTTCCCTCCTACCCAAATCTATACACAGATTTACAGCCGCTTTCTCATCTACAAAATCATCTGGATTGCAATAAAAACCCTTCTCTAAGGCATCAATTATTAACTCAAAACTATCCTCTGAGAGAGGGGCTTGATGATCAAATGCAACAATTATATCACTATTCAACTTTGTTAGCCATTCCTCATCTTCAGAATCCATGTCATAAATTGCAGTCCTCCTAGCCAGAGCTCTAGCTACCTCATCATTGTTTATAGAAATGTATGCATCTGGTCTAGAAAAGCATAAACTATTGCCATCTTCATATCCCAAAACTGCACATACTCCGGGCACAGGAATGGTCTTAAAAATAGGACCTGCCACATTGCGATCAGAACATTCCTTATAGAGATCCTTGAAAATGAGCCAGTTGTGTCGGTCAGAAAACTCTAGCTTCCAACTTTCCTCCCCAGTCCATATTATATCATGGGTAAAACGATTTGAGGAACAAGGTCGCATGCTCTTTTGTGCCAAGTGTGTGTACCTGGTCAGCCCATCTTTCTTCACTACAAGCAACCATTCTTTTGAATCAGAGATTTCTAGAGTGACAGTGGCCCCTTCTATCCTGTAACATCTATCTGATTCAATAACCAGGATATTTGCAGAGCACTTGGATGAGTCCATGGCCTGAGTTACTTCTACCATACTAGTATTTACTTCATGGAGGTTTCTTGCAGCACTACTCCGTAGTGAACTCCTTAGCTTATTTTTAGACACTACAGAAGAAAAAGGGAAACCAAATTTCCTACTACTTGCTAGATCAGAAACTAAAGCACCATTAGCTTTGTGCACAACACCCAGGGAAGGATTTCTAGCTCTTCTCCTCCTAAGTGAACTCCTCCTCTTCTGGATACCACGAGAATTTATGCCACTTTTGTATTGGTTGTTCCGGCCTGCTAATTTGGAAGCTCTCACAGATGGATGTAACACCACCTTATTTCCAGAGTTGTCAGCTTCTGGTTGATTCTTTACAAGGCCACATAAAGAATCTTCTTCACATTCATTCATCATTTCATCACACGAGTCCTCTTCCAAAGTGGTACTCGCCGGTACAAGAGAGAGACACTTAACTTTAAGTAGCAAACAGAGATGCATATACACAAAACAGAAAGGAACTGCAGAAAAATCCAAAGAAAACATAGGCACATTACTCCGAGCCCCAAAAATCTTGCAAATTCCAGTTCTATTGGCAGTTGTATCCTGAGATGAAAATTTAGGAAGAATAAATACATCGAACAATGACATTACTCAGAAAAGAGCCCCACAAGTAATATCTAATCAAAAGCTGCATAAACAAACTTCAAATGATCTCAAATTTATAGTATTTAGGAGAAAAGAACTATAGATCTCATACTTGGAAACCAAAACAAAATAAAAATTTTAATCTTTTATAAGGTTTATAAAAATCTATATTTGTACATAGCGTAAAAATCACCAGATCAACAAAGTAGCAGCTGTAAACGAATAAAAAATATACCTGTAGAAAACGAATTCCATGTGAAGCAAAAGCACTGTTAAAAGGTTCAGACGACAAAAAAGCAGTAAGTTCGGAGATCCTCATACTAGCCCTCCTAATATACCCCAAAACCGAATTCAAAAAAGGAGTTAACCCACTACTGTACGAACCATCAAGGACAATAACTAGAAGCGCTCGCTCAAAACCCACAAAACTGTCACTGTCCCCGTGCTTCTTTCGCTGCCTTCGCGAGAACTGAATCCCATACATTTTCCCCGAATCATCCTGCCTTTCCCCACCCACTCTCTTCCTTTTCCTACTGTAAACAATCCCAAACATCTTGTTCTCAGTATCTTTCAAATTCTCATTCTTCACTCTCTTGGGCACTTGAATATCAACAGCGGGCGCTTCTGGGTTCGATTTAGAATCATGGGTGGGCAATACATTTTCTTTGTACTTGACAGAACTATGGTTATGGTGATTCTTGTTATTTGCCGTGGTTTTAATCATGGTGTGTAACCACTCGTCGCCATCGTTGGCTCTCCTGAACCTGGAGTCACCTGATCCCGGCCAAAGACGCCGCCCCGAACGCAAAACTCGGGCACCATCGACGCCCTTCACTACCCCAAACACTCTAGTTGTACGACGCATCCCCACCGACGGCATTATTGCCGCTCGGTTACTGTTCAGCCCTAACCGCGGCTCGATCTTCCTACCCAGAACTCACCGAGTTACCGACTCAACGAGTTCCCAGTCAGAAACGCCGAGTCAACGAGCTTGCTTACAAGAAAACCGAGTTAGTGCACCGTACACGACTCTACTACCTCAAAAAAACAAAGAGGGAAGAGAGAATCGCCAAGAACATGCTCTTTACTCAGATCTAGAAACAACAACTCACCGAGTAAAAAGAAAGAGGGTATCCGACTCGGATTCAGACCCAAATAATTAAAAGTAAACAGTACGGCCACGTAAACAAGATACGTTGCAAGAAACCCATCAAAGAATCGGACTCAGATTAAAAGAATCCCATAAAAGCCCAGAAATAGAAAATAGAAAAATCCCACGATTCTACAAAAGAAAATGAGAAAGAAAGAAAGAGAAATCTTGAAGCTAAGATCTGGGTTCTCTTTACGAAGAGAGAGAAAGGAGGAGAGAGAAATTCCTTCTTTCTCTGGAGACTGAAGATTGGGCGATTGAAGGCGTTTCACGTAAATCTTGCTGGAGTCGTTGCAGTTGCAGAGAGAGAGAGAGAGATAGAGAGGAGATTACAGAGGGTGAAGCTATCTATCTCTATCGTGGGGGCTAGGGTTTATGATAAAAACCACTAGAGGCAGAAAATAGGTAACTACTTAGCCGACTGATATCAGCCGTACGATTAAAGAACATGCGGTCAGAGGTGATTCGGGGGGGTCCGGATCGCATGGGTCGGTTCGGGTTGCTTCGATGGATTCAATGAACCAAGAAACTTTTTGGCGCTCTACTCGAAGTGTCAGTACGAGAGGGAGAGAGAGAGAGAGAGAGAGAGAGAGAGAGAGAGAGAGACTTTATAGGTGAGCGGATATTTTTGCGTTACCAGGTGATGAAATTACTAAAATAGGTTTCTTTTTATATTTCTCTTGAGAAATTCTTTTTTACAAATGGGTTGAAGGGAAGGAGATGGAAAATTTTCGGGGTTTTTGGGCATTTTAACTTAAATGGTAAAAGCCGGCGAGGATTTCTCCAGTAAATTTGGAACTTGAGAGAAAAAGGTTATTTTACAGTTGTAAATCTTGAATGGAAAATTATAGATATTTCCGAGAATATATAGTAAATCTTTAAAAATACAAATAATACTAATTGCCATATACAAAAGGAAATGTATGCAAGAAAGGAGTCGAGTTTTTACAAAATCGTAAAAAATATAAGAAAAAATTAGTATGTACTCAGTTTATTATAAATTTAAAAAATAAGTTATCTCCATATTAATAAAAATAAAATATCTCATCCCTTTATATTTTAAATTTATAATACAGTTTCATTGTGATTAGTTAAATAATGTGAAGTGATGAATGCACATGATAGTCATTCCAACGCTCAAATCAGTATATTTGAAAAAGAAAGCGAATGTAATGGATTGCTTAGAGATTTTGTATGAAAGAATAATGTACCTTTAATTATGTGGTTCTTCTTCTTTTATATTGTAGTAAGGTGGAGTTGAATATAGTATTTTCCGTTTGATAAGAGATATCGTCTGCTAATAAGTTGATAATATTGTTATTATAGTATACTGGAGATATGCTGGACTATATTTGATAATAGTAACTTCGTGTTAAGACTTACTCTATCGAGAGAAAGGTGAGTCTTGGTGATGAACTAGGTGTTAAGATGTCTAGATGACTGTGTTTCCAACTTATTAGATTCTTGTCTATCTTATGATAATTCATTTTGAGTAATTATTATATAATATCAATTACGATATATTATTTTAATACAAATTGAATCATAAATCCTAAAAAAAAAATCAATGATGAAACCACATATTATTTTTTATACTATTTATTGTACAATATAAGGTGAATCAAAATTAATTAATAATTAAGATTAAAATATGACCATAGAGATTAGATATAAAAGATAAAATAGTTTATATGCTAATAATAATTTATAAATATATTTTTCTCAAATTTCACAATTTAAGACTTGTTTCAAACATATTTATGAATTTTTTAAACGATTAAAATAGTTTTTCAAAGTATTTAAGAAAAGATTTAAAAGTTAGAAAGTTAATCTTTCAACTAGAAGAAAAGAAATCTTTACTTTAATGTCTTAATTTTTCAAAGCTAAAATTAAATACCTAACATAAAATTTAGTCCGAATTTAGATACCTAATTTATGTCTGCCTTATCTTTAAATATTTATTTCAAACAGCTTTTATCTAATTCTAATTTGCACTTTTTTTATCAAGAAATTACTAGTTTACCAAATTTAACTAGCCGTTATATTACTTTTACAGCTAAGAATTTAAGTTTTAGATTCTATTAGATAAATTTACTTCCTTTTCAATTAATAAAATTATTGTGAATTAAAGAGATACAATGAAACTTTTTAAACCTTTCATTTAATATTCTTTATTTGTTATTGGCAATCTTCTTTATCATCTCAGTAATATTTTATACTTAGAATTATATATTTTCGAGAGCGACATCTTTTCAACCATAGCCTATAATGATTGCTCAATTGTGACTTACCATAGTAGAAATTTTAGTACAATGAAGATTCAAAAGAAACCTTTGAGAGAGTGAATAGATTTATATATTTAGAAAAAATATTAAAAAAATATCATGTGGTATCACCCATTTTCACTTAAGAGTTTATGGTTCAATTTGCATAAAAATAGTATATCATGGTACTGCGCTGTTAGTAAACAATGATAATTTTTAAAAGTCTTCAGGAATGTTGACGTGGCATGCAAAAATATAATTGTTAATTATTATTTTTTAAATATTTATAAGAGAAAAGTATATAAAAAAAATTACGTGGTTTCACTTATCTTTACTTTAAGATTCATGGGTTTTTTTTTGAAATAGTACTTATCTTTACTATTAAGGTTTATGTAATTCTAGTTTGCACTTTTTTTTTTCATAGAGAAATAACTAGTTTGCCAAATTTAACTAGCCGTTATATTACTTTTACAGTTAAGAATTTTAAGTTATAGATCTTATTGGATAAATTTATTTTCTTTTCAACTAATAAAATTATTGTAGATTAAAAAGATATAATGAGGCTTTTTAGACCCTTCATTTAATACTCTTTATTTGTTATTAGCAACTTCTTTGTCATCTCAGTAATAACTTATTACTTATAATTCTATATTTTAGAGAGTAACATATTTTCAATCGTAGCCTATAAAGGTTGCTTAAATTGTGACTTGCTATTTCTACAAAGTTATTTCTCTTACCATTTAAATAATTTTAATGCAGTGAGGATTCAAAAAAAAAAAACTTTGAGAGCGGATAGATTTATATATTTAGAAAAAGTATAAAAAAAGTATCATGTGGTATCATTTTCACATTAGAGTTTATGGTTCAATCTGCGTCAAAGTAGTATATCATGATACTACACTGTTAATAAATGATGTTACATAACAATCGCCCAAAGTAGGCAGCGAGTTGTCACCATAAAATATGGTCATATGGCAAAGATCTGATAAATCAATTTGCAGTCTCACCCGTAGAAAGGAGGACCCAGACAACTATGATGTCCGAAATCGAGAGAAAAGAAGACTCGGCCTCAGGTCCAACAGACTCGCCCTCTCAACTTCAAGGCGTGACTCCATAGGGAAGTTACCGTAAACAGCAACAGTCCAACAGATTCCCTTTACGCCTGTGATCATGGGATTCCGACTAATTAGCTTCAGAAGATCCCTTGCCTATGAGTCGGCCACATCATTGTTGGATTATTAGGAAATACTATATTTATCATCACTTTCTTACAATATAAATGGAGAACGATCACAGAGGCAAAGGTATGCAATTCTCTAACACAAATACTCTTAAGTTCTATATTCGCCTCATTCTCCATATTACTGACTTGAGCATCAGAGTGGCTGCCGTGGGCACCTATCACCTCACTTTTTGTGTCTTGCAGGATTAGCCAATTATAGTGCAGCTCCATTCCGACCACATTATTATTTTAATTTCAGCAACATCATTGGGTTCCGTTGCCGAAAGATCCATTGAATTCTTTCTGTTCATTTGGATTAAAGCCCGGTCTCTTATTCCTTTTCTATTGGAAAGAAATCTTTATTTCCTCTCTCGAAATGGCTAATAATTTATAAGTTGTTGCTAAGGTTGCTACCGATGAGGATGCTATCATTTATTCCACACTTGGTAGTGGAAAAAATACACCCACTATGGTCAGCGAAGTAGATTCCAACAATTCAAGTATTGAACAAATACTCCAGTACGTTAGAATGTTGAATGTTATTTTCGAGTAATACTGTAATACCCGGCTAGACTCCGGTATCGGAATTCCTACCGTCCAGTGAAATCTCGAATGTCGGAAACCTCTGGAAGGGTAAAATCATGTTTTTATAAAATGTTTTAATGTATTTTATGATTTTAAGTAAGAAAGAAGCTGAGTTTTGAATGAAAAAGACCATAGAGGCATTTCTAGGTTCGGCCGTCGAACCTCAAGTTCGGCCGCCGAACATGGGATAGTTTAGGGGGGCAAGTTAGGCTTCTGAATGTGGCTCAGGTTCGGCCGCCGAACCTCATGTTCGGCCGCCGAACTTGCATGAGTTTTGGAGGCACTTTAGACGCCCGAAGGTGGTCTGGCCAACCCCTATAAAAGGGCTCCATGGCAGAAACGGGCGAGTTTTCTCTCCATTTTCGGCTAACGGTGAGTCCATGCTCTCCCATGGTTGTTTTTGTTGGTTTTCCTCCAATCTTTCGAGTTTTAACAAGTTTTATCTTGGTTTGAAGACATTTGAGCAAAAAGAGCAAGTTTTGAAGCTTGGAGACCCAAGGAGTTAGATTTCTCCCATCTCCGAGTTGGATCGTCTTTCCTCTCGATCTTCAAGAGGTAAGCTTAGATCCAACCTTCCTTGTATGTTTTAAATGAGTTTTATGAAAGTTTATGGGGTAGAAATGCATGTTTAGGTTATTAATGAGTTTATGGGTTCATGTTGAGTTTTTGAGCAATGTGGGTTGTTTATGTATGCTTGATGTGTTATAGTTGGGGTTTAGGATAGTTTGAAGCCCCTAGGAGCTTATGTATGTGTGTATGCATGTTGTGGAAGTGTTGGTTTTGAGTTGAATGGTTTGGGAGGCAAATGTGCATTGTGGAGGCTGAGTTCTGCCCTTTGGAAGAACTCAGATTCGGTAGCCGAAGGGACTTTCGGCCGCCAAACCTGCCTGTGGAGGCAAGCCTCTGGCTGCCGAACCCTGCCCCCGAAAGTGGACTTTCGGCTCTGGAAGGGAGTTTCGGCAGCCGAAGGTGCCGCCGAACATGCATGAGTTTCGTCTCTGGAAGGAACCTTCGGCAGCCAAAAGTGCCGCCGAAGGTGCATGACTTTCGGCTCTGGAGGGACTTTCGACCGTCGAACCTGCCGCCGAAAGTGCCCTGTTCAGCCTTCCTTTGCATATTTTCTATGATTGTTTTAAGGTATTTTAGGGGGTTTTTGGGGAGTATTTTAGAGTCATGTTCATGTATGTTTGGTCCCTCATTTGAGTCCACTTGTGTAGGTTCGGACCCGAGGAACCGAGGACCCCAGCAGTGAGTCAGCTGCTTCAGAGTCTTGTCAGAGCTAGCCTAAGGTGAGTAGAATGACTCTTTATGTTTCAAAGTAAATAATGAAAGTTTTAGCATGATTCACGCATCATGAATGCCATGAGATATATTAGGGTGCTTGCATTAGAATTCATGAATATATTGCATTGCATATTATGTTGTTGATGTGGATGAATGTTGAATGATCCATTAGCCCTCATATGTTATGACACGATATAATGATGATATGATATGGAAGTCCAGGCGTGCCTGCACTATGCCCCTGGCACTATGTAAGAGAAAGTCCGGGTGTGTAACGACCCGAAAATCGGACCGCTACCGGCGCTAGGATCCAGGTCGGCTTAAGGCCGCCGAGACCCGTAGCAAGCCTAATATGCAACCTGACAACCTGTTTAATCCCATACATGATCAAGAAATACATAAAAATTTAAAACTTTTCTTTCGTTCATACACCAAACTCAACCTGTGCATGCACTATACATAAACATAATCATAATCATGACCCCTCTTTGGGATCTCATCAATGCCCCAATGGGCAATACATCATACGTTGAGTTGGTTTGCATACTCATCATAAAATATATAAGATCATGTATTAAAAGGGATATCTCATACATAAAGTCAAGCACAACCTCTAATCCTCAAAGTCATTACATGACTAAAACTGTACTTTTACATAACATTAATACATTTATCATGTCCACACTATCTATTACATACACATGACTTCATTACTCTTATGGATCTCCTGGTCTACCCTGTACCTGCAATCCTGGAGAAAATGGGAGAGGGGTGAGCTACTAGAGCCCAGTGAGCAGAATAATAAAAACATTTAAATCATATGGATCATGGAATGCGTCACATCACAGCTAATCACATCAAGGATGAACTTGTCACCAATAGCCCTCTACATAGTCCAACTGTGCCAGAACGTAGAATGGGTCCTGGTCTTTCCCTTACATAGCATAACATAACAATGTCCAACTGTGCCAGAACGTAGAATGGGTCCTGGTCTTTCTCTTACATAGTGCCAGCGAACGTAGAATGGGTCCCACTGGTCTTAAATTCCGTACCGTACATATCACATCGTCATATCATAGATCGAGGGCTTTGGGTCATCCAACGTTCATCCACATCAATCAACAATAAAGTATGCAATGCAACATATTCGTGAATTCTAATGCAAACAACCTAGTACATCTCATGGCATTCATGATCCGTGAAACATGCTAAAAAGTCCATTATTTGCTTTAAAACATAATAAGTTATTCCACTCACCTCTGGGTAGCTCTGACCAGACACTGGAGCAGCTAACTCACTGCTGGGGTCCTCGGTTCCTCGGGTCCGAACCTACACAGGTGGACTCAAATGAGGGACCAAATTAACAAGAACATAACTCTAAACTACTCCCCAAAAACCCCCTAAAATATCATGAAACAATCATAGAAAAACATGCAAGAGAGGGCTGGACAGGGCACTTTCGGCGGCAGGTTCGGCGGCCGAAAGTCCCTCCAGAGCCGAAAGTCAGGCAGGTTCGGCGGCACCTTCGGCGGCCGAAACTCCCAGACAGAGACGAAACTCATGCATGTTCGACGGCACTTTCGGCGGCCGAAACTCCCAGACAGAGACGAAAGTCCTCTTTTGGGGGCAAGCTTCGGCAGCCGAAGGCTGCCTCCACAAGCATGTTCGGCGGCCGAAAGTTCCTTCAGCTGTCGAACCTGGTTTCTCCCTTAGTGGCAGAAACTCAGCTCTTCAATGCACAATGCCTCCAAAACTACCCAATCATGCATAAACCTATTCTACAACATTCCCAAACATGCATAAATAAGCATACAAGTTCCTAGGGGCATCAAACCAACAAAAACCCCCACTACAACACAACAAGCAACTCACATTGTTCATAAACACATATAAAACCCATAAACCTAACCATGAGTTAAACATGCATTCTACCCCATAGATCTACTTAAAACTTGCTTAAAACAGGCAATGAGCTTAAGATCGGCTCTTACCTCGTGGAGATCGAGAGAGAGACGACCTAAACTCGAAAATGGGAGGGGTTAATTTCCCTTGAACCACAAAGCTCCAAAACTTTGCTCAAAGCTTGAAAATATTCAAAACAAGTAAAAACTCATGAAAATCGAGTAGGATTGGAAGAAAAGAACTCAAGATCGGTGAGGAACGGCGGAGAACTCACCTTGGCCGGAAATGGGGAAAAAGCTCGCCCGTTTTCGGCTAAGGGACCCTTTTATAGTGGCTGGCCAGGCCACGTTCGGGGGCCGAACGTGCCTCCGCATGCATGCCATGTTCGAAGGCCGAACTTGAGGTTCGGCGGCCGAACCTGGACTTTCCTCACTTATGCTTTCGGGGGCCTAAAGGCGCTCCCGAAGGCATGCATGTTCGGCGGCCGAACTTGAGGTTCGGCGGCCGAACCTGAGTTTTCCTCCAAGGTTGTTTTTATGCAAAAACTCATTTCCATTTTACTTAAAACCATGAAATACCTTAAAACATTGTATGAAAACATGTTTCTACCCTACTAGAGGCTTCCGACATCCGAGATTCCACCGGACGGTAGGAATTCCGATACCGGAGTCTAGCCGGGTATTACAGGGTGTGGCCTGCACTACGCCCCCGGCACGATTGGATATGTATGATATGATATGGAAGTCTAGGTGTGCCTACACTATGCCCCTGGCATGATTGGACTGTGTAGAGGGCTAAATGGTGACAAGTTCATCCTTGATGTGATTTGTCTGTGATGTGATGCATTCCATGAAAGCATGAATTTTAAATATAATGTTTTATTATTCTGCTCACTGGGCTTTAGTAGCTCACCCCGTTCCCATCATCCCCAGGTTTGCAGGTACGGGATAGATCAGGAAGTAATCAAGAGTAAAGTGACGTGTTATGTAATAGCTAGATGTGGACATGAAAATGATGTAATGTAAAGTATAGTTCAGTAATGTAATGTATTGATGTTTATTGAGGTTTATAGTTGTGCTTGACCCTAGTATGTTGGTTAATCTCTTTGTACATAGTCTGTAAAATGTTTTATTATTGTTTATGTAAACCAAACTTATTATATGTTATGTTACCCCATTGGAGTATTGATGAGGACTCTAGTGTGGGGTTGATGGTTATGCGTATGAGTTGTGCATGCACAGGTTAAGTTTGGTAAATGAATGTGAAAGTTCAAAATTTTTATGTATATGTTGACCATGTATGGGATTAAACAGGTATACAGGATGTATGTTAGGCTTGCTACGGGTCCCGGCGGCCTTAAACCGATCTGGATCCTAGCGCCGGTAGCGGTCTGATTTTCGGGTCGTTACAGATTGGTATCAGAGCCCTAGGTTTATATGGTCGGACGTATAGTGTGTCGGGCTCGTAGATGTTCTAGAAGGTCAAGCACAATAGGAAAATCATGTCCACTAGGATAGGATGTAGAGTCCTGTCTTGAATGATGATGTGAAATGCCATGATTATATGCATGTGCATTAATGATATGTGATGTATGTGATGCGGGTTCATGTGTTTCCACATAAACCATTTGATGCTAATGTTTTATGTGATGTGTGCTGTTTTTAGTAAGCAAGATGAGAGGAACTCGTCAATCTGCACGATTGACTGGAGTACCACCTCAGGACGAGGGCACGGATGCCCGTCCTCCTGCATTGCCTAGGGCAATGTCTTGCAGGTCTAGCAGGGAGAGAACATCAAGGGATCCTAGAAGGTCTTTTGATGTGAGCAGAAGAGGAACAGTTCAAGGTGGAATGTCAGAAGATGTGGGGGATGATATGGATGTGGATCAGAGGAGGGATGGCAGTCTTGGAGTGAGTATGTCTGAAGAGGGTATGGGAGAGTCTCAAGGAGGCACTCAGGCCTCGGGATTTGTTCAGCCACCCCAGTACCCACCTTTTTCACAGAATCCCAGGTATTTGATGGGAGGTACCTCGGATTACCCCAGCTTTAACCCTTATAACTCTCATATGCCATACCCACCTTTCTACCCACCATACCCACAGTATCCTATGTACCCACCCCCATCTTTCTACCCAGGTACAGCAAACCCTAACCCGGGGGATGCTGCACCTCCTCCACCACCAGCAGAACCCATGGTTTCAGAAACCCAAGTACCTAAACCTAGCTCATCTAGAGGGAGCAAGGTCAAGATGACCGATTACATGAAGCTGGGTGCTCCCCAGTATGAAACTGGTGATGACCCGTTTGAGTACCTTGGGAGGGTCAAGATGATTATAGATGAGATAAGAGCTGATGACTGTAGAGCCATTCAGATGGCTGGGTTCACACTGAAGTGTAAGAAGGCCTGAGAGTGGTTTAAAAACTATGTGAACCCGAGATTGGATAGCCTATCATGGGAAGAGTTTGCTAATGAGTTTGTTGGATGGGCTTTCCCTGACAGTTCAAGGGAGTTAAAGATGATTGAATTTGAGCAGTTGAGGCAAATAGAGGAGATGAGTGTGGATGAGTACACGGATAGGTTCTTGGAGCTGTTGCCGTTTGCTGGGCAGAATCTTGACACAGATCAGAAGAAGTCTAGGAGGTATATCATGAGGCTTTATTCCAGGTATTCCTCCTTGATCCAATCAGCAGAGAGAGAGAGTTTCCATGCCATAGTGGATATGGCCCGGAGGATAGAGGCTAGTGCAATAATCGAGGGAAAAGTTAAGCAGTCAGTGGCACAGTCTTTCGGTTCCAAAACCCCCGGCGGGGGAAGGTTCGACTCCTCTTCTCTGAATACAGCAGCTTCAAGTGAAAAGAAAAAGTGGGACAGAGGCCCCAGGAAGTCTAAGAAGAACAAGTTCTGGAACAAGATCAAGTCAGGTTTGGGATTAGGAAGTGGCTCGAGCTCAGGTGCAGATAATGCAGTATGCATGAAGTGTGGAAGCCGCACAAGCGAGTATGTCGGTTTGGGATGACAGCCTGCTTCAAATGTGGGCAGGAGGGACACATGGCACGGGAGTGTCCTAGAGCAGCTTTTGTGGCACAGTCCCAGCAGACAGCTTCTGGTAGTGTGGCTCAGCCAGTAGCTCCAGCCGCGACTCAGGCCAGTGGCAGAGGTAGAGGGAGAGGGACAGCCTCTTCTTCAGTGGGTTTCAAGGGTGAAGGTCCATCAGCTCCAGCACGGATCTTCACCATGACTCAGCAGGAGGCCAACACATCTAATACCGTGGTGTCAAGTAATCTCATCATTGGTTGTTCAAATGTTTATGCCTTAATGGACCCTGGTGCATCTCATTCTTTCATTGCTCCGAGGGCCGTCGAGAGGTTGGGTTTGATGGTCTCTGGGTTAGAGTGTCCCCTATGGGTCAGTGGACCCAAGTGTGACCCGTCAGTGGCAGAGTCAGTCTGCCAGTGTAGTCCAGTTTTTGTTGAGGAAAGATGCCTTTCAGCTAACCTTGTGGTTCTAGATTTGACAGATTTTGACGTCATTCTAGGGATGGATTGGCTATCTACCCATAGTGCTACCTTGGACTGCAGAGACAAGATAGTCAGGTTCAGAGGACAGGATGGGTCAGAGGTTGTCTTCAGAGGAGACAGGAGGGGTACACCTAGAGGTCTGATATCAGCCCTACAGGCTCATAGGCTGCTCAGGAGGGGTTGTTAGGGTTTTCTAGCTCATGTGAGAGAGCTGGATAGTCATGTCAGGAGCCCGCCTCAGTGCCCGTGGTCAGAGAGTTTTTAGATGTCTTCCCAGATGAGTTGCCAGGTTTACCACCTGCTAGGGAGATAGAGTTCGAAATAGAGTTGATGCCTGGAACCAGACCGATCTCTATCCCTCCCTACAGGATGGCACCAGCAGAATTGAAAGAGCTTAAGGAGCAGTTGCAAGAGCTGGTAGATAAGGGCTTCATCCGACCGTGTACCTCACCTTGGGGTGCTCCAGTGCTGTTCGTGAGAAAGAAAGATGGATCCCTTAGACTTTGTATCGACTACAGGCAGTTGAACAAAGTCACTACCAAGAATAAGTACCCGTTGCCAAGGATCGACGATCTATTCGACCAGCTAGCAGGAGCAGGTTATTTCTCCAAGATAGATCTGAGATCCGGGTATCATCAGCTGAGGATAAGAGAAGAGGATGTACTGAAGACGGCGTTCAGAACCAGATATGGGCACTATGAGTTCCTTGTGATGCCGTTCGGGTTAACCAATGCCCTTGCAGCATTCATGGATCTCATGAACAGAGTGTTTAGCCAGTACCTGGATCACTTTGTTATTGTCTTCATAGATGATATCTTGGTGTATTCCAGGGATGCAGAGGAGTATGCCCATCATCTGAGGTTAGTTCTGCAGACCTTGAGGGAACATGGCTTGTATGCCAAGTTCTCCAAGTGTGAGTTCTGGCTGAGGAGCATTTCATTCTTGGGGCATGTTGTGTCAGAAAATGGAATAGAGGTGGACCCCAAGAAGGTGGAAGCCGTAGCTAATTGGCCTAGGCCCACTACAGTGACAGAGATCAAGAGCTTCTTGGGTTTGGCAGGTTACTACAGGAGGTTCGTTCAGGACTTCTCTAAGATTGCAGCTCCCATGACCAGATTGACTAAGAAGAACCAGAGGTTTCTGTGGACTGACCAGTGTGAAGAGAGCTTTGAAGAGCTAAAGAAGAGGTTGACGTCGGCACCGGTGTTAGCTCTGCCAACTAGTAATGAAGACTTCACAGTGTATTGTGATGCGTCCCGTGTGGGACTGGGTTGTGTACTGATGCAGAATGAAAGGGTAATTGCTTATGCTTCTAGGCAGCTGAAGAAGCACGAGTTGAATTACCCTACACACGACCTAGAGATGGCAGCGGTGATCTTTGCACTCAAGATGTGGAGGCATTACCTTTATAGGGTTAAATGTGAGATCTTCACAGATCATAAGAGCCTGCAGTACATCTTGAGTCAGAGAGAGTTGAATCTGAGGCAAAGGAGATGGGTAGAACTGCTTAGTGACTATGATTGCAAGATTCAGTACCATCCGGGTAAGGCGAATGTTGTGGCAGACGCCCTAAGCCGGAAATCACTTGGCAGTTTGTCTCATATTTCAGCAGAGAGAAGACCTGTGGTGAGGCAGTTCTTCGAACTCATTAATGAAGGTTTGCAGTTGGAGTTGTCTGGTACAGGTGCTTTGATAGCCCAGATGAGAGTAACACCTATGTTTATGGAGAAGGTGGCTCAGAAACAGCATGAGGACCCCGAGTTAGTGAAGATTGCCAGGACTATTCAGTCAGGCAAGAATGAAGAGTTCAGATTTGATAGCAAAGGGATCCTCCGCTATGGGAATAGATTATGTGTACCAGATGACGTGGGTCTAAAGGGAGACATTATGAGAGAAGCTCATAATGCTAGATACAGTGTTCACCCTGGAGCCACTAAAATGTATCAAGATCTGAAAAGAGTTTATTGGTGGCCAGCTATGAAGAGAGAAGTGGCACAGTTTGTGTCAGCCTGCGAAACATGTCAGAGGGTGAAGCTGGAACATCAGAAGCCGGCTGGAATGCTCAATCCACTACCTATTCCAGAGTGGAAATGGGAGAATATAGCTATGGACTTTGTAGTGGGGTTACCGGCAACGTCCAACAGATTGGACTCCATATGGGTGATTGTGGACAGACTGACCAAATCTGCTCACTTCATCCCTGTCAGGAGTGGCTATTCTGTGGACAAGTTGGAGCAGGTGTATGTAGATGAGGTTGTCAGGTTGCATGGGGTTCCTGTTTCAATAGTGTCTGATAGAGGACCCCAGTTCACCTCCAGATTTTGGCGGAGTCTGCAGAATGCCATGGGTACCAGGTTGGATTTTAGCACTGCTTTCCATCCACAGACTGACGGACAGTCAGAGAGGACCATCCAGACAATAGAGGATATGCTCAGAATTTGTGTGCTGGATTTTGGCGGTTCTTGGAGGCAGCATCTACCTTTGGTGGAGTTTGCCTACAATAACAGCCATCATGCTAGTATATGGATGGCTCCATATGAAGCTTTGTATGGAAGGAAGTGCAGGTCGCCTATCTATTGGGAAGAAGTTGGAGAAAGGGCCTTGGCAGGGCCTGAGCTAGTAGAGATCACCAACAGAGTGGTACCCATAATCAGAGAAAGGATCAAGACTGCTGCGAGTAGATAAAAGAGTTATGCAGATATCCGCAGAAGGCAAGTAGAGTTTCAGAAGGGGGATTTGGTATTGCTCAAGGTGTCTCCTATGAAAGGGGTGATTCGGTTCGGGAAGAAAGGTAAGCTAGCTCCACAGTACATCGGACCCTTTGAAATCTTGCAAAAGATTGGGAATGTATCGTACAAGTTGGACTTACCTGTTTCAATGGAGAGAATCCATCCGGTTTTCCATGTTTCCATGTTGAGGAAATTTGTGTCAGATCCGAGCAAGGTTCTTAGTGAGCCTGATGTAGAGATCCAAGAATATCTCACCTATGTTGAGCAGCCAGTACGGATTCTAGACACCCAAATCAGAAAGCTAAGAAACAAGGAAATCCCGATGGTGAAAGTCCTTTGGAATCACCACAACATCGAGGAGTGTACCTGGAAGACACGGGAGTCCATGCTCCAGCAATATCCGCATCTCTTATAAGGTGAGTTTTATGTGCTTTGTATGTATGTTCATGTTTTATGCTATGCATGTGTTGTTTGGTGAACATTCGGGGACGAATGTTCTTAAGGGAGGAAGAATGTAATACCCGGCTACACTCCGGTATCGGAATTCCTACCGTCTGGTGGAATCTCGGATGTCGGAAACCTCTAGAAGGGTAAAATCATGTTTTTATAAAATGTTTTAATGTATTTTATGATTTTAAGTAAGAAAGAAGCTGAGTTTTGAATAAAAAAGACCATGGAGACATTTCCAGGTTCGGCCGCCGAACATGGGATAGTTTAGGGGGGCAAGTTAGGCTTCCGAATGTGGCTCAGGTTCGGCCGCCGAACCTCATGTTCGGCCGCCGAACTTGCATGAGTTTTGGAGGCACTTTAGGCACCCGAAGGTGGTCTGGCCAACCCCTATAAAAGGGCTCCATGGCAGAAACGGGCGAGTTTTCTCCCCATTTTCGGCCAACGGTGAGTCCATGCTCTTCCATGATTGTTTTTGTTGGTTTTCCTCCAATCTTTCGAGTTTTAACAAGTTTTATCTTGGTTTGAAGACATTTGAGCAAAAAGAGCAAGTTTTGAAGCTTGGAGACCCAAGGAGTTAGATTTCTCCCATCTCCGAGTTGGATCGTCTTTCCTCTCGATCTTCAAGAGGTAAGCTTAGATCCAACCTTCCTTGTATGTTTTAAACGAGTTTTATGAAAGTTTATGGGGTAGAAATGCATGTTTAGGTTATTAATGAGTTTATGGGTTCATGTTGAGTTTTTTAGCAATGTGGGTTGTTTATGTATGCTTGATGTGTTGTAGTTGGGGTTTAGGATAGTTTGAAGCCCCTAGGAGCTTATGTATGTGTGTATGCATGTTGTGGAAGTGTTAGTTTTGAGTTGAATGGTTTGGGAGGCAAATGTGCATTGTGGAGGCTGAGTTCTGCCCTTTGGAAGAACTCAGGTTCAGCAGCCGAAGGGACTTTCAGCCACCGAACCTGCCTGTGGAGGCAAGCCTCTGGCTGCCGAACCCTACCCCCGAAAGTGGACTTTCGGCTCTGGAAGGGAGTTTCGGCAGCCGAAGGTGCCCCCGAATATGCATGAGTTTCGTCTCTGGAAGGAACCTTCGGCAGCCGAAAGTACCGCCGAAGGTGCATGACTTTCGGCTCTAGAGGGACTTTCGGCCGCCGAACCTGCCGCCGAAAGTGCCCTGTTCAGCCTTCCTTTGCATGTTTTCTATGATTGTTTTAAGGTGTTTTAGGGGGTTTTTGGAGAGTATTTTAGAGTCATGTTCATGTATGTTTAGTCCCTCATTTGAGTCCACCTGTGTAGGTTCGGACCCGAGGAACCGAAGACCCCAGCAGTGAGTCAGCTGCTTCAGAGTCTTGTCAGAGCTAGCCTAAGGTGAGTAGAATGACTCTTTATGTTTCAAAGTAAATAATGAAAGTTTTAGCATGATTCACGCATCATGAATGCCCTGAGATATATTAGGGTGCTTGCATTAGAATTCACGAATATGTTGCATTGCATATTATGTTGTTGATGTGGATGAATGTTGAATGATCCATTAGCCCTCATATGTTATGACACGATATAACGATGATATGATATGGAAGTCCAGGCATGCCTGCACTACGCCCCTGGCACTATGTAAGAGAAAGGAAGTTGGTACCGGCTGCTTAAAGGTGCCAGGAAGGATGGGAAGAGGACAAAAGGACAGGCAAAAAACAAAGTCAAAAGCCGAAGAAGCAAAGCTATGAAAGAGACCACAAAAGTTACCTAGTCTCCCGAGAAAGGAATGGTCGAGGTAAGTATAAGAAATAGACCCCATTGAATGACTCATGAACACATATTTTAATGTGGATTAGGAAAAATGATAAGAACATTAGGTGGCCTCTCAAACTCAATCCTAAGAAAGCCGGTGAAGCAAGATAGGACCAGATACTAGCATTTTCATGAAGACCACGGATATGTAATGGAGGAGTGTCTACAATTGAAAGACGAGATCAAGAGGTTCATAGAGAATGGCACACTCGGAAGTTCATCAGAAAGAGTAGAAAAGATAAGAGGCTAGAGCCCGAGCTAACAATTCCCGAAACCACTCCTGACAGTGAACCTGTGAGGGTTACTCATGTGATTGCAAGAGGACCGAGATGTTACTAAGGGTGATAATAAGGAGAATGTCACAGATTTTCAGCTCTTAGGTCAAACTCTGAGTTTTGAAATTAGTCAAGTCAGAGGACCAAGTCTTTTATTTTATCCTTAGAAAATGTTTGTGATGTTATAAAACTAAAATGCATTCTTCAAGCTTCTTTTTTAATAGAAAAATCAGAAACATGTTAGGAAATCCTGAGATTATTGCAACCCAGTTGCGCAGCGGAAAAATAAAAATCTCTGTTGATTTCTTTTTCCAGAATTCGAGTGCTTCGTTTAATTCAAAAGTTGGATATGAGACTAACCTGTTAATCTCGTCAAGAAAAAACAATGACGGACTGATGGTTAACAATAATAATAATAACACTTTATTATTATTATTAACTATATTAATAATTAATATCAATAATAATAATAACACTTTATTATTATTAATAATTATAATAATTAATAATAATAACACTTTATTATTATTAATTATATTAATGGGCTTTGAGCTTTTAGCCCATTAATATGACATAGCACATCAACAACGTTTTTTTGTGTGTGACCCAATAGGCTCACATTAATTGGCAATAGGCCCAGTCCCACAAGACCCATAAGTCATAAGTGGTCTCTAGCAAGACATTATAACTACCCAACTAATATGAGGATCAATAGTCCAATAAAGCCTAATAAATAGACCATGAATTAATCCCTTTGTCACACGATATCTAGTTTGAACATAAGTCATGGTCAATGTCAAACTTATAATATTCAAACTTATGATTTCTCGATCTCTAAGTAGACTGATAAATTCAAATAATATTGATCACACTATCAATTCATTTGAGCACGGCCATGCATTTCTCAGTCTCACTTATCGAGGGGCCCAGAAGATATCTCTCTCATAGAGAGGGACAAATCCTATCTTGATTGTTCATTATCCTCTATATAATTTCTATTATGCTCAATCATAACCTTTATGATTGTCCGATTAAAGACAACGTTTGGTTATGTCAAAACATAACAGTCCTTATGTTGGAAACTATGACAATCTCAAGTCAAAGGATTAAGACATAACTACTTTGAGATTCACTTATGACAATGACCCATGTAGTGATCTCAAGAGATAGTGATCATGTATGAAATGCCATGCATTCACCTAAGCAATCACATGTGTTAACAAAGTAGCAGCACCAGACTCATCCCCGAAGCCTAAGCAAAAGCAACAACCACAATGGGACACATTGGCACAACCAACAGTCACCATAAAAAAACAGACTATCAGTGACGAATTTAGCGACGGAAATTACTTCCGTCGGGAAAAAAAAATTTAGCGACAGAATTAGCTACAGATCAGCGACGAATTTTAAATGTTTATATTTCTGATGGATTTGCGACGGATTAGCGACGGATTTTTAAAATATTAGCGACGGATTTTTAAAATATTAGCGACGGAATTTATTCCGTCGCTAATCCGTCACAAAATGCAAAAAGTATATTTAAAAACCTAATCCATCTCTTTCGGGACTCTCTTTTGATTTCAGCCACTATTTTCCTCTCCTCTCTTCTCCTTATTGCTCCATCCTTCTTCTTGCCACTGTCGCCGCTGCCACCGCCGCCGCTGTCGTTTGTGGGCTGTCACGCGTTGTTGTCGCCAATCCGCTAGCTTGCTGCTTTTCCTGCTGCCGCGGCTGTGTCGCCATTGCTGGAGCTGCCACCGTTGCCACTCACCGCCGCTACAGCTGCCGATCGTCACCACTCCATGTAAGTTAGTGATGGAATGATTGGTTGATCCTAATGTATGCTTGTTTTACTAATTTTTAATTTTGTATTAATTATTAGATTAATAATTTTGAAAAAGATTAGGTGATTACTTAGCTATTGAGTTTGATGGGTTTATTGCTTAATTGTTTGTTTTTATGTTTTTTATTTATTTATTTGGGGTTTTGAGTTGACATCAATTATTGAGGACATGATTATTATGGAGTAAATTTTAGTGTGAATGATTGTAAATTTATGTTAAAAATAATGTGGAGTTACATTTATTAGTTATAAAAAGAATAAGTGCTGCAGCACTTTTTATATACCATGCAGCAGCACAGTAGCAAGCTTGCTGCTGCCTTGCTTGTGCTGTGCTGTAAGCATGCTTGCAGCAAGCTGCTGCTGCTGCACAGCAGCTTGCTGCTGCAGCAGCAAGCATGCTGGCAGCTTGCTACTGCTGCATGTTGCTGCACAGCAGCTTGTTGCTGCAGCAGCAGCAAGCTGCTGTGCAGCTTGCTACTGCTGCATGTTGCTGCACAGCAGCTTGTTGCTGCAGCAGCAAGCATGCTGCTGCCTTGCTGCAACAGCTGCTGCCCTGCTGTATTAAATTTTTGTTTTGTCATTATTTTGTAAATTGGCCTCCAATATTTATATTTTAATTATTATTTTTTTTTCTAACAAATTAGATGAATTGCTTATAGAGGTAATCAAAAGTAGTGATAACAAATAATTTAAAAATTGGATAAACAACGAAATATTTTTAACTTTTAAAATTGATTAAAAAAATTGATTAAGAGAATAAGTCATTTTATAAATTTCAAAATAATAATAATAATAATATATAATTTTATTAATATATATTACTCCTTGATATGTATAGTTCGGCTTGGTCAGTTTACTTTATGTGCCTTCATTCAACTTTTTTTTGATATGTATTGTTAAATTGATTAGTGTGTTTGATTTGTTAAATTAGTATATAATTAGAGTTGAATTTGTTTATATTTCAGAATATATTTATCATGTCGGTAGATCGTAGATGGATGTATGAGCGACTAGATCAAAATGGCTTTCTTAATTCTGAATTTGAGATTGGAGTGGAGACATTTCTAAACTTTGCCTATGCACAAGTACAATTTATATGCCAAGATAAAATTCGTTGTCCATGTTCTAAGTGTCAGAATAGAAAATTTCAGAGTAGGCAAGATGTTACTTATCACCTTTGCAAAAGTGGATTTGTTGGAGGATATACTAAGTGGATTGCGCATGGTGAATCTATCACTCATGAAATAAATTCTGAACAACTTGAGGAACAGTCTACTGATTATCTTGCTACAACCAACAATGTCAATGATTATAGAAGTATGGTCATAGAAGCAATGGATATAAATTATGGTACAGCTGGAGTTGGTAGTTGTAACGACCCGGAAACCGGACCGCTACCGGCGCTAGGATTCAGGTCGGCTTAAGGCCGCCGGAACCCGTAGCAAGCCAAACATACATCCTGTGAACCTGTTTAATCCCATACATGAACCAAAACATACATAAAAATTAAAACTTTTCTTTCATTCAAACATTTCTTTACCCAGCCTAGCCTGTGCATGCATAACCATAACATAAACCCCTCATTGGAGTTCTCAACAAATACTCCAATGGGGTACATAACATATATCAGGCTTGGGTTACATAAACATCATAAAACATTTACTTCATGTATTTAAGGGATTACAACAGACTCTAGTCAAGCACACTATAAAACTTACATTACATTACATAACATACTTTTACATTAAGAATAAACCATGTCCACAGCTATGCTATTACATAACCTCCTCTTACTCTTCTGACTTCTCTATCTACACGGTACCTGCAAGACTGGGGTTAGGGGAGAGGGGTGAGCTAAAAAGCCCAGTGAGCAAAAAGTAAAAAAAAACATAATATTAATTCCTCCATTTTTAGGTATTTTATTCTTCATTTTATTATTTACATTTGCTTTAATTCCACACTTTTTAGGTATATTATTATTCATTTTATTATTAACATTAAATAACATAACTTTTACTTTACATGCTTTCATGAAATGCAACACATCACATTTAATCACATAAAGGATGGTATTGTCACCATTAGTCCTCAACATCTCCAAATTCCAGGGGCGTAGAATGGGCCTCACTGGACTTTCTCTTACATAACATAACATAACATTCCAAAGTGCCAGGGGCGTAGAATGGGCCTCACTGGACTTTCTCTTACATAGTACCAGGGGCGTAGAATGGGCCTCGCTGGTCGTCCATAACATATCATCATAACATAACATCAGAGGACTATGGATCATCCAACAACCATCCACATCAACATCAAATTATGCAATGCAACATATTCGTGAATTTCTAATGCAAACATCCTAAAACATCGCATGGCATTAATGATGCATGTGTATGCTATCAGATTCATTCATTTGTTCATTTATTCATTACTTAAAGACTTAGGGAATGATCCCACTCACCTGACGACCGAAGCTTTAACGACGGACTCTGAAAGACTATCTCACAACCGGGGGTCTCGGGTCCTCGGGTCCGAACCTACACAGGTGGACTCAAATGAGGCACCAAACAACAAGAACATAACTCTAAACATACCCCCAAAAACCTCCTCAAAACACCTCAAAACATCCCTAGAAAACATGCAAGAAAAGGCTGGGAAGGGCACTTTCGGCGGCACCTTCGGCGGCCGAAAGTCCCTCCAGAGCCGAAAGTCAGGCAGTTTCGGCGGCACCTTCGGCGGCCGAAACTCCCAGACAGAGACGAAACTCATGCATGTTCGGCGGCACCTTCGGCGGCCGAAAGTCTCGAACAGAGCCGAAACTCCAACTTTCGGGGGCAGGCTTCGGCAGCCTAAAGCTGCCTCCCAAGCTGGTTCGGCGGCCGAAAGTACCTTCGGCTGCCGAACCTGGTTTCTGCCAAAGGGCAGAAACTTGGTTCAGCATGCCCAAAACAACCCCCTACACAACCAATCATGCATAAACCTATTCTACAACAAGCATACTCAAGCATACAAGCTCCTAGGGGTCTCCAACAAGTTTAAACCCCAACTACAACACACAAGCAAGCCACATTGCACATAAACACACATTAAAACCATGGATTTTTCATAAAAACCCACCAAGCCTACTCATGCATTTCTACCCCAAAACCTTGCATAAAACTTACTTAAAACACATATAGAACTAGAGATCGGCACTTACCTCTTGAAGATCGAGAGAGAAACGATCCTAGCTCGAAGGTGGGGAGATTCGAGTTCTTGAACCTCAAAGCTCCAAAACTTGCTTAAACTTTAAAACTCTTCAAAAACAAGATGTAACTTGTTAAGATCTAAAGGATTTGAGGGAAAACACTTAAAATGACCATAGGAGGGCTAAAGCTTACCGTCGGCCGAAATGGGAGAGAAAACCTCGCCTGTTTCGGTCACGGGGTCTCTTATAGGGCTGGTTCTGCCACCTTTCGGCGGCCTAACGTGCCCCCACATCTCATGCATGTTCGGCGGCCGAACATGAGGTTCGGCGGCCGAACCTTGAGTCTTTCAAGCAAGGCTTTCGGGGGCCTAAAGCGCTCCCAAAACCCCACCATGTTCGGCGGCCGAACCTAACTTTCGGCGGCCGAACCTGGCAAAGCCTCCTTTGGTCTATTTCATTCAAAACTCAATTTCCTTTTTGCTTAAAAACATAAAATACATTAAAAACATTTCATAAAACATGGTTTTACCCTTCTAGAGGTTTCTGACATCCGAGATTCCACCGGACGGTAGGAATTCCGATACCGGAGTCTAGCCGGGTATTACATACAGCTGGAGTTGGTAGTTCTGAAATGGGCAATCAAACCATGGAGCCGAACTTAGAAGTTTCAAAATTCTATGAATTATTACATGGTGCAGATGTGCCATTATGGGAAGGCTGCAATAATCATACCAAGTTATCTGCTGTATCTCAATTGTTGAACTTAATGTCAGAATTCCATATTAGTCATAGTTGTTTGTCTATATTGTTAATTTAAAATTATGGACAATTATTTTTTCAGATGCCTTTAAGAGCAGTATCATCTAGAGGTAGAGGACATAGCCAGCAGCTCCCTATGAATGAAATAGATGATGCAGTACAGGCGCAAGAAGAAACACATGAGCACACTCCACAAGCATTAGGGGGGCAAGCAAACGCATCTTCATCATCATCAGTTCGAACTAGAGGTCCGAATTTGGGACATTTTATCAGATGGTTCAACAAATTCATAGATTAGTTTTAAATTTTATGAACATTGTTAAGTATTATGGATTTATTTTAAATTTTATGACCATTGTTAAATATTATGAATTTATTTTAAATTTTATTAACATTGTTAAATATTATGGATTTATTTTAAATTTTATGAATATTGTTAAGTATTATAAACATTAATTATAATTATTATGAATGATATTTGATTTATATTAAATATGATTTTTAATTATAAATTATTTGATTATACAGAAAATATCTAAATAAAAGCAGGAAATTTTTTTTGATTGAATTTTAACAGATTAGCAACGGATTAGCGACGGATTTGTGAGAATATTTATTAAAATGTCTTATTATTTCCGACGGAAAATTTTCGTCGCTAATTATTTCCGACAGATTAGCGACGGATTGTTCATAGGATGAATTTAGATATTCCGATGGATTTGTCGACGAAAAAGTTCGTCGCTAAAATTTTCTGACGGAATTATCCGTCGGAAAAGACGTCGCAAAATTTTCCGACGGAGTTAAGATCCGTCGGAAATCCGTCGCTAATATTTCCGGTGGAAGCCTAATCCGTCGGAAAAAATTAGCGACATAACTTTAAGCGACAGATTTGAGTCTGTCGGAAATCCGTCGCTGAAAGTTTTAGCGATAGATTTTTTACTATCAGCGACGGATTGATAGTCTGTTTTTTGGTAGTGAGTGTGCCATCGCAACCAAAGGAAATTGCCATTATGCCGTAACATGTGCCTCAATGCCACTCGCACATAAGATTGAGCACGACATCATAACACCACGCCTTCCCCAAGCACTTGCAATGCCTCAACAAAAGCATAAGCATCGAGCTCATACCCCTACTTAAGCAATGCAAAATCGCAACAGCCCCAATGTCCATCCACAACCCTGAGGAACGTAACATCCCAACAAGCCGCAGGCCTACACCACCAAGGACACACACTAAGCACAGTCGCATTGCACATCCGCCTGCACTCAACACAAGTATAGCATATGAGTGCTGCACCCACACCTTGAACCGAATTTTATTTGGCACCCCCAGGCAAAGCCTTCGACCCGAATAGCTTAAGTCCTATCGCCAGACCCAAACACCTCAAAAGTCTATGCCACTAGGAACTCACACATACACAATGCATCCCATTTTCGCCAGCACGTCGACCTAAGCACAACACTAGAATGCCACACCGAAGCCTTGCACAAGCATCCAATTGATGCTCACAAGCATGGGGATCGGCCCCAATAGCACTGAGTTCATCATTCTCTAGCTATCTCCTATCCGTTTGATGTTCCTTCACCTAGGTCATATATATCTTCGGGAAGGATTGAATAACTTAAAAATTAAGGCTTTGTAATTCAAATCATGCATGAAGAAATGAGAAGATGTTATTTCCTACATATTTATATGCTCACCTTTGATTTTTCAAGCTTAGTGCATATGAAACTCTAACCTTTTCTTCTTCAATTCTTTGAATATATTGCTCTTTATTCAGCCCTTGATCTTAGGTAAATTTTGGTTGAAGAAAGAAGTTTATTTGGTGGAAGATTAGTTAGGATTTTGTGGAAGAAAGAAAAGCAAAACTTTTGTTTTTTTTTTTTATGGAATAATGTTCGGCCATAAGAAGAAAGGAAAAAGACAACCCATTTCTCTTTTAATTTTTCATCTTTCTTATGTTTATTTAGGTGACACATAGAGGGACTGAGTTGAAGAGGTGGAAAAATGAAGGACTAAAATTGAATTTTATCTTTAAACTTTTCATATTCACACTTTAACATACTAAACTCTTTATCATATTTCAGTTTAGTTTTCAAACTTTTAATATTCATAAATTGACCTACTAAATTAACTTTTAGCCATTAAAATTCTATTTCACCTAAGTAAGCACGTCGAATTTTAACAAACACCTTCTGAAGGTGACTTATTTTCGACTCGCTAACCACACTGTCTACTTTATTTCTAGATATGTCTGTTTCTTTATTTGAATTTTCTATAATTCAGTTATTAGCAGCTTAGGGTTATGCTAACATCTTACCTAAGTAGCTCGAGGTAAACTAGCACTTTCCCTAATGTCAGCTCTAATATTGAAATAGATGTGACAACTCTTCGTCTCTTTAGAAATTTCATCCTCGAAATTTTACATACTTTGAATAATTGTGTATATTGTTGCTTTATCACTTCTTCGCTCTCCTATGTAGCTTCTTTTACCTTGTGATTTCTCCACAATACTTTAACTAAGGGAATCTTCTTATTTCTTAACTATTTTATTTCCCTTGCTAAAATTTTCACTAGTTCTTCTTCGTAAGTTGTACATTAATGGTTTCTACTGTAATGACATGTGAAGGGTGAGATATGTATCTTATTAACATGGATACATATAAGACATTGTGTATTTTATCTAACTTTGGAGGTAAAGCTAGCCTATAGGCTACTAGACCCACACGTTCAATTATGTCATATGGACCAATAAACCTAGGGCTTAGCTTACCTTTCTTACCAAATCATAGCACTTTCTTCTACGGAGAAACTTTTAAAAATACTTTATCCCCAACAATAAATTCTATATTTTTTCTCTTCAAATTTGCATAGGATTTTTATCTATTTGTTGTAGCTTTCAATCTTTCTTTGATAATTTTCACTTTCTCCTCAATTTGTCTTATCAACTCTGGACCTACAAGTTTAGTTTCACTAAGTTCTGTCCAATATAATGTGGCTCTATATTTTTTACCGTACAATTCTTCATAAGGGGTCATCTTAATATTAGCCTGATAACTGTTGTTGTAAGCAAATTCTACTAGTGAAAGATATCTTTTCCAACTTTCTTCAAATTCAATTACACATCTTCTGAGCGTATCTTCCATAACTTGAATTACTCTCTCTAACTGACCAACTGTCTGAGGATGAAAAGCTGTACTAAAATTCAATCTAGTACCTAGAGCTTCATGTAGATTTTTCCAAAATCTGAATGTGAATCTCAAATCTCTGTCTGATATGATAGAGATAGGAACACCATGCAGTCTCACAATTTCATTAATGTATAATTCTTCATATTTTTTTCAATGTATAATATATTCTGATTGGCAAGAAATATGCTAATTTAGTTAACTTGTCAACTGATGACTGCTGGGCCACTGGTACCCTAGCCGTAGTCGAGCCCTTATAGAAGAGTCGGGCCCAAAATCCATTAGAGCCCACTATGCAAGTTGGCCCATTAGCGCGCAACCCAGTCCACAATTGAGGAGGCCGAGCTGACTAGGGTCCGGACTCATCAAAGAGGGACCCAGCTCATCTGACGTGATGGGGCAATAAGGGAACAGACCCAGCTATACCACAACCCTATCAGCACAAGCACCAGAGGGGAATTAAATGGCCGCCTGATGATGATGAGAAGGCAGTTACATCCATACGTATGGTCTGTATGATAGCGACAGGTGGCACTATAGTAGGGTGGCGGTTATGCGTCACTAGAGGACAAGAGAAAAAGGAATAAAAGAGGTAGGCATGAACTATTCAGGCTAAGTTCACTCACACATACCAAAACCCTACCTTCTTCTGGATCTTAGATCATCATCAACTATTACCCAAATGACATCTTTCTTCCTTAGTGTGAGTGGCAATCTTGTTACAAAATCCATGGTAATTGTATCCCATTTCCATTTTAGTATAGCGATAGACTGCAATAACCCGATGGAGTTTGATGTCCTGCTTTTACTTGTTGATATGTCAAACATTTTGTTAAAAATTCAACTATATCTCTTTTTATGCCTGGTCACCAATAGTGCACCTTCAGATCTTAATACATCTTAGTGCTACCTGGATGCATAGCATATGAACTGTTGTGTGCTTTTGTAAGAATGCTTTGTTTTAACTCTCTAGTGTTAAGTACACATATCATGTTGCCATAGTACAAGTAGCCATTATCACTAATCACATACTTCTGCTTCTTCTCATGTTATACTTGTCTAGTCTACAAGGCTATCTCTGTATCTTCTTTCTGTATTTCTTTAATTTGTTGTAGTAAGATGGATCTAACTTTTAATTATGCTATGATAGCTCTATACTAATCAGTAAAGGTAGACATAGATAATAGTCTACTTTGGATAAATTATTCTCAATGAGCCATTATACGACTGTGAATATTTTTATAGTATTTAATAAAAGTACGTTCCATCATCATATTCTCAATCCCTTAAGAATAAAATGACTATCAAAAGTTAATGGGCTATATATTATATACAATTATTTAAACAATCTTTAATTGATTAAATTATATGTTGTTTATGCTTAGAGATATAAGATTATATCAAATCATTACTAAAATATATGGCTCTAGGGCACATATTTCTTACAAGCATTTTCTTAAAGCGTTTGAAAATTATTGCTTGTTTACTAATGGCGTAGTACTACAAGGTACTACTTTAACATATATTGAACCACAGACCCTAAAGTACAACTGAGTGAAACCATATTGTACTTTTTTGTACTTTTCCAAATAATAAAATTTTCCACTCTCTCAAAGTTTTCTTTTGAATCTTCATTGAACTAAATTCTCTTTTTAAATGGTAGGAGAACATCCTTATAGAAATAACTCAAGTCATACTTGAGCAACCTTAAGTAAGGTATGGTTGAAAAGATATCAAATATAGAATTACAAGTATAAAATGTTAATAAAATGATAGAGAAGATGCCAACAAAAAGTAAAGAGCATTAAATGAAAGGTTTTAAAAAGGCTCATTGTATCTCTTAAATTTGCAATGCTTTTATCAGTTGAAAAGGAAATAAATTTATACAGTAAGATAAAAAAAAAAAAAAAAAAAAACCTTAAATCCTTAGTTGTAGAAGTTGTGTAATGGGTAGATAAATTTAGCAAATTAGTCATTTCTCTATTACAAAATATGCAAACTGAAATTAGATAAAAGTCGTTTGAAATTAGATATCTAAAAATAACGCAAACATAAAATAGGTATCTAAATTTGAACTAAGTTTTATGTTAGATATTTAAGTTTAGCTTTAATAAATTTAGACATAAAACAAATATTTCATTTCTTCTTATTGCAAAGATTAACTTTCTAACTTTTAAATTTTTTCAAAAATACTTTGAAAAATTATTCTGATTATTTAAAAACTTTATAAATGTTTTTGAGATAAGCCTCAGATAGTGAAATTAGAGGAAAAATATTTAAAGATTATTATTAGCATATAAACTATTTTATCTTTTATATTTAACCTCTATGACCATATTTTTAATCTTTAACTCCAATTTGACATTGATGCACGTTATTTTATATAATATATAAAGGGCACAATACAAAAAAAGTAATATGTGATTCTATTGGTTTTTCACTTTAAGGTTTCTGATTTAATTTTTCTCAAAGTAATACCTAGTGGTATCATATTATCAACAAATAGCATGCAATAATTTGAGATGCTCTAGAAAATCCTAATGTGAAAATTATATTATGAGTTACTACTTTAACACAAGTTGAACTACTGACACTAAAGAGAAAATAAGTAAAAAAAAAAAAAAAGTGAAATCACATTGTTTTTTTTGTACTTTTCTTGGATATAGCAACCTTAAGTAGACTATGGTTGAAAAGATGCTATTCTAGAAAACTTAGAATTATAGCTATAAAATTTTACTAAGATAACAGAGAAAATTGCTAACAAAAAAAAAAAAGAGTATTGAATTAAAGGTTTAGAAAGGCTCATAGTATCTCTTGAATTCATAATACTTTTATTAGTTGATAGGGAAGTAAATTTAAGTAGTCAGATTTGAAATCTTAAATTCATAGCTATAAAAGTTGTGTAATGGCTAGTTATATTTGGCAAACTGGTCATTCCTCCATTAAAAAATGTGTAAATTAGAATAAAATAAAAGTTATCTAAAATTAGATATCTAAAGATAAGCATATATAAAGTGGGCACTAAAATTTAAAATAAGTTTTACGTTAGATACTTAATTTTAGTTTTGACAAATTTAGACATTAAAATAAAGATTTATTTTTTTTTCGGTGCAAAGATTAACTTCCTAAATTTTAAATCATCCGTAATATACTTTGAATAATTATTCTGATCATTCAAAAATTTCATAAATATGTATAAAGCAAGTCTTAAATAGTGAAATTTGAGAAATAAAATAAAAAGACCCAAAATACTCAAAAATAAAAGAAGAATAGCCATGCTTTTTTTAAGGAGAAGTTTCATCAAGGAGATGTCTTCTCCTTCATTTCGCGGAGTCCTATTCTCCTTCATCACAGGCAGGCAGCCTTGTCCTTCGTTGTGAGAAGCCATTTCTCCTTTGTCACGAGGAGAAGCTTTTGTTATGGGAGAGTGCATCCCTTTAACTTATCGCAAGAGATGAAGAAGAAGGAGAAATTGAAAGAGTGAGGTGCAATTTTATAAGGTAAAATACTGAGAATGGAGTGAGGGAGAAGAGAGAGTGTGGAGTGAGGGTGGAGTAGGCGGTGACAGATAAATGAAGTAGTGAGGGTTAGAGTTTTATCTTATTCTATATATATATAAGTAGTTCGGTTCAATTTTTCTCATTGATTTTGATTAATTAATCGAATTGAATTGAAAATTGGAATGTCCTAAAATTAATAACTGAACCAACTGAATAGACTAAATCGATTTTTCGATTAAAACTGAAAAGTGCACACTCCTAATTTTGATTCCTTAAATATTTTTATTGAATTCTTCATGAAATTCATATGATTTTCATATATTATTTACTTGATTATGAGTTTACTTGATTTAGTTATAATTTTTCATAAATTGTTCAAGTAATTAGGTCGCTCTAGATAATTTCAATCAATACTGCGATTTCAATGATATGTAACTCGGTCTTCTGACACCAAATCAGGTAATTCTTAAGGATAAAGTCAATTTTGAGAAGTTAACTAAAATTTTTATTCTTTGGATTTTCACATTCAAGCATTTAACATAGTACTATATTATATATAATATAAAATCAATGTCCATAATCTATTATATTCTAAAACAGTTTTCTTGCAATGGTCATAACTCAATGTTTTACTAGTCCTTTTTGCTTAATTGTGTTTTTTTATTATTTTATACTATACCTTTAGAATTTCTCTATAAAATTTTAAATTTTACTATATTTGTTCAAGCAGTTTATCTATAAATTTATACTTTAGTGCCATAATGTATCATAATCAAGTATACATTTTCAGTAGGGCTTTACTCGAGTTATTATTTCTAGTTTTAGTGTTTTTATCTTTACTTTCATATTAAAATATATACTTGAATATTAGAATAAGAGGTAGATGAAAGCTAGAGTTCCTTTTGACTTTCCCCACATTAGTTGAATTCTATCTTGTTTAGAATTGTGTTTGTTTTAGACTTCTATTTCCTTTAGAATTTATTTCTTTTATTTTATTTAGATATGAAAGTTAATTATTTTTATTTTTGAATTTTATTTATTCTGGTTCTTTTATTTTCCTTATAGTAATTTTTATTTAATAAATGAAAATAGAAAAGGAGGAAAAGACCATTTTACTCTTCTTTCTTCAACTTGGCCGAAAAGCTCTTCTTTCTTGGTGTGCATGTTCTGCATTGGTGGACTAGTGGAGCCCATGATGGAGCCCAATTACATATGAAAACCTAAAGGAGCAATTTGAAGATCCTTTGCAAAAGGTAATAGACCTATAAGCCTTGTAATAGTTTAGGCTAGTTTAATTATTATTTTAATTATTTCTTTTTAATATTGAGGTTGTAATTAATTATTTTCTCTTTCCTCCTTTCTTATGGCTTTTTAGGGATTAAATTTATTATTCTCCCTCTTTCTATATATAATTTAAATGCTTTCTTAGTTTAAATATGCATGTAACTTGAAAATAGTAACTTAGAAAATTCACTTGGTAATTCTAAAAGCAACTTTGCATGATTAGGCAAATGGTTTGCATGAAAATGGTTTGGTAAAATCCTTAAGGCAAGAGGACCATAAGATAAACTTAAGATGCATGCTTAGAAATGTATGCATGCTAGGAACCCAACTCGTGGTGCAAATTGAACCATAGCATGAAATGAACTTGAAAATATATCTAATAGAGCATCCTGTCAATCATCTCATCTAAAGTGAAGTAAAAACCTCATATGCTTATGCTAAAGGATGCGCATGAATTGGATGATTATGTGATCAATGCGCATTAATATTAGTTTGCATTATGCCTGAAAGGGATCCTAATTAATACATTAAGACAAAATATAATAAATGCATGTAGGGGCTAGTGTTGATTCTCAATAGTAAATTTCAGGCAAAAAGACTTCCTAATACCTTTCATCTCTTGTATCCATTATCCCAAACTCATACTTCTAATTCATAGAATATGAAGGATATTGGAACTCTGCTAAGGGTAAGTCATTCAATTACATCTTTCACTTTGTCCATACTTTTATCAGGATGGCAACTCCTTTTCTCCGTTCAGCACTGAATGAATAAATATCTGAGTCCCATGGTAATATTATGGAAAGATGAGATCCTAACTAGAATGGAGAATTCGTGCTCCCATAACCACCTTACTAAACTTTCCAAACCACATCCGAGAACTCTGTTTTAAACTATAGAGAGATTTTTAAAGTTTACAAACCTTGTTTGACTCCCTTTAAGCAACAAAATTAAATGTTTATTCAACATAAACTTTCACTTGAATATTGCCCCAGAGAAAATCATTTTTGATATCCAGTTGGTGTAAGGGCCAATTATATATAGTTGCTACAAAAACAAACAACAGAATATATGCCAACTTGGCAACTCGAGTGAAAGTATCAAAGTAGCCAATTGTAACGACCCGAAAATCGGACCGCTACCGGCGCTAGGATCCGGATCGACTTAAGGCCGCCGGGACTCGTAGCAAGCCTAACATGAAACTTGTGAACCTGTTTAATCCCATACATGATCAACAATCATACATAAAAAAATTAAAACTTTCCTTTACATCATACACCATACTCAACCTGTGCATGCACTAAACATAACATAACTTAAACATTAATCCCTCAGTGGGATCTCATCCTTGCCCAAGTGGGCGATACATCATAAGTTGAGTTGGTTAAACATAAACATCAATAGACATTAAGATCATGTATCAACAAGGGATTACAATACTCATAGGGTCAAGCACAACTATAATCTCAATATACCTCATTATACAATCTGTCATGTCCACATTCTAACTATTACATAAACATGTACTTCAAACTTTGGCTAACCTCCTGGTCTACCCTGTACCTGCACATCTGGGGTTAGGGGAGAGGGGTGAGCTACAAAGCCCAGTGAGCAGAATAATAAAATATTTAAAATATATGATAACATGAAATGCATCACATCACAGCTAATCACATCAAGGATGAATTTGTCACCAATAGTCCTCTACACATTCCAATAATGCCAGGGGCGTAGAATGGGCCTCACTGGTCTTTCTCTTACATACATAACATAACATAACATTCCATAGTGCCAGGGGCGTAGAATGGGCCTCACTGGTCTTTCTCTTACATAGTGCCAAGGGCGTAGAATGGGCCTCACTGGTCTTCCGTACCGTATCATCATCATATCATAACATAGGAGGACTAAAGGATCATTCAACATTCATCCGCATCATCAACATAATATGCAATGCAACATATTCGTGAATTCTAATGCAAGCACCCTATTATATCTCATGGCATTCATGATGCGTGAATCATGCTAAAACTGATTTATTTATTTAAAAGCATAAGAGTTATTCCACTCACCTCTGGGTAGCTCTGACCAGACACTGGGGTAGCAGACTCACTGCTGGGGTCCTCGGTTCCTCGGGTCCGAACCTACACAGGTGGACTCAAATGAGGGACCAAACAACTAGAACATAACTCTAAAAACATCCCCTAAAACCCCCTAAAACATCTCAAAACATCCATGCAAAACATGCAAAGAAAGGCGGGACAGGGCACTTTCGGCGGCAGGTTCGGCGGCCTAAAGTCCCAGACAGATCCGAAAGTCAGGCACTTTCGGCGGCACCTTCGGCGGCCGAAAGTCCCAGACAGATCCGAAAGTCCTCTTTCGGGGGCAAGCTTCGGCAGCCAAATGCTGCCTCCTCAAGGGGGTTCGGCGGCCGAAAGTTCCTTCGGCTGCCGAACCTGGTTTCTCCCAAATGGGCAGAAACTTGGCTCAAACGAGCCTCTTGCCTCCCCAAGCCTCAAATCATGCATAAACTTGTTCTAAAACATGCATACATATCATACATTACACCTAGGGGTCTCAAACTAGCATATACCCCAACTACAACACTTCAAACACACATCAACAACATACATTGTCCATAAATCACATAAAACCTAACATAGCTCAACTAACTTAAACATGCATTTCTACCCCATAAAACTTCATAAAACTTGTTTAAAACATACATTGAGCTTAAGATCGGCTCTTACCTCTTGAAGATCGAGAAAGAGACGACCAAAACTCGGAGATCCAAGCAAATGAGCTCCTGAGTTTCCAAAGCTCCAAACTTGTTTAAAATGCTCAAAACTTGCAATGTGATGTTAAAACTCAAGAAAAATGGAGGATATTTGAAGAAAGAACACAAGATTTGGGGAGAGGGAGGTCGGAAGCTAGCTGTGGCCGGAAATGGGAGAAAGCTCCCCCATTTCGGCTAAGTGCCCCTTTTATAGGTGGCTGGCCAGGCCACGTTCGGGGGCCGAAAGTGCTTCCGCATGCATGCCATGTTCGGCGGCCGAACTTGAGTTTCGGCGGCCGAACCTGGACTTCCCTCACTCATGCTTTCGGGGGCCTAACGTGCCTCCAAAACGCATGCATGTTCGGCGGTCGAACTTGACTTTCGGCGGCCGAACCTGGGTTTTCCTCCAAAGACTTTTCATACAAAACTCATGTAAAAACATTCTTAAAATTATTAAAAACATGAAAACATATCATAAAAACATACTTTTACCCTTCTAGAGGTTTCCGACATCCGAGATTCCACCGGACGGTAGGAATTCCGATACCGGAGTCTAGCCGGGTATTACATTCTCCCCCCTTAAGAACATTCGTCCCCGAATGTTCCTCAACTAGTACATGCATAGCAAAGCAACATAACATACATACATAACACATAGCACACAAGGATACTAACCTCTAAAAGAGATGGGGATATTGCTGGAGCATGGACTCCCGTGTCTCCCAGGTGCACTCTTCCATATTGTGGTGGTTCCATAGGACTTTCACCATCGGGATTTCCTTGTTTCTTAGCTTTCTGATCTGAGTGTCTATGATCCGCACTGGTTGCTCAATATAGGTGAGATCCTCTTGGATCTCCACATCAGGCTCACTAAGAACCTTGCCCGGATCTGACACAAATTTCCTCAACATTGAAACATGGAAAACCGGATGGATTCTTGCCATTGAAGCAGGCAAATCTAGCTTGTACGACACGTTTCCAATCTTCTGCAAGATTTCAAAGGGTCCGATGTATCGTGGAGCTAGTTTACCTTTCTTTCCAAAGCGAACCACTCCTTTCATTGGAGACACCTTGAGCAATACCAGATCCCCCTCCTGAAACTCTACCTGTCTTCTGCGGATGTCTGCATAACTCTTCTGTCTGCTTGCAGCAGTTTTGATTCTCTCTCTGATTATGGGTACTACCCTGCTGGTGATCTCTACTAACTCAGGCCCTGCCAAGGCCTTTTCTCCAACTTCCTCCCAGCAAACAGGTGACCTGCACTTCCTCCCATATAAAGCTTCATATGGAGCCATCCCGATGCTAGCATGATGGCTGTTATTGTAGGCAAACTCCACCAAAGGTAGATGTTGCCTCCAAGAACCTCCAAGAACCTCCAAAGTCCAGCACACACATCCTAAGCATATCCTCGATAGTCTGGATGGTCCTTTCTGACTGTCCGTCAGTCTGAGGGTGGAAGGCAGTACTGAAATCCAACCTAGTACCCATGGCATCCTGCAGACTCCGCCAAAACCTGGAGGTGAACTGGGGCCCTCTATCTGACACTATAGAAACAGGAACCCCATGCAGTCTGACGATCTCATCCACATATACCTGCGCCAACTTGTCCACAGAGTAGCCACTCCTGATAGGGATGAAGTGAGCAGATTTGGTGAGTCTGTCCACAATCACCCATATGGAGTCCAATCTGTTGGACGTCGCCGGTAACCCCACTACGAAGTCCATAGCTATATTCTCCCATTTCCATTATGGAATAGGTAGCGGGTTAAGCATTCCAGCCGGCTTCTGATGTTCCAGCTTCACTCTCTGACATACTTCGCAGGCGGACACAAATTGTGCCACTTCTTTCTTCATCGCTGGCCACCAATACACCTTCTTCAAATCTTGATACATCTTGGTGGCCCCGGGGTGAATGCTATATCTTGCATTATGAGCCTCTCTCATAATGTCTCCTTTTAGCCCTATGTCATCTGGTACACATAAACGATTCCCATAGCGGAGGATTCCCTTGCTGTCAAATCTGAACTCACTATCCTTGCCTGACTGAACAGTCCTGGCAATCTTCACTAACTCTGGGTCCTCATGCTGTTTCTGAGCCACCTGCTCCAGAAACACGGGTGTCACTTTCATCTGAGCAACCAAGGCACATGTACCAGACAACTCTAACTGTAGACCTTCATCAATGAGTTTGTAAAACTCCTTCACCACCGGTCTCCTCTCTGCCGTGATGTGGGATAGACTGCCTAGTGACTTCTGGCTTAGGGCGTCTGCCACGACATTCGCCTTACCCGGATGATACTGAATCTTGCAATCGTAGTCACTCAGCAGCTCTACCCATCTCCTCTGTCTCAAGTTCAAATCTCTTTGACTCAAGATGTACTGCAGGCTCTTATGATCGGTAAAGATCTCACATTTTACCCCATAGAGGTAATGCCTCCACATCTTGAGCGCAAAGATTACTGCTGCCATCTCAAGGTCATGTGTGGGGTAATTCAACTCGTGCTTCTTCAGCTGCCTAGAAGCATAAGCAATCACCCTCTCATTTTGCATCAGTACACAACCCAGTCCCACACGGGACGCATCACAAAAGACTGTAAAGTCCTCATCACTAGATGGCAGAGCTAAAACTGGTGCTGAAGTCAACCTCTTCTTAAGCTCTTCGAAACTCTCTTCGCACTGGTCGGTCCACAGAAACTTCTGATTCTTCCTGGTTAGTCTGGTCAAAGGAGCTGCTATTTTCGAGAAGTCCTGAACGAACCTCCTGTAGTAACCTGCCAAACCCAAGAAACTCCTGATCTCCGTCACTGAAGTGGGTCTAGGCCAGTTAGCCACAGTTTCTGTCTTCTTGGGGTCCACCTCTATCCCATTCTCTAACACTACATGCCCCAAGAACGAAATGCTCCTCAGCCAGAACTCACATTTAGAGAACTTGGCATACAAGCCATATTCCCTCAAGGTCTGCAAAACCAACCGCAGATGATGGGCATGCTCCTCTGCATTCCTGGAATACACTAAGATATCATCTATGAAGACAATAACGAAGTGATCCAGGTACTGGCTAAACACTCTGTTCATGAGATCCATGAATGCTGCAGGGGCGTTGGTTAACCCGAACGGCATTACAAGGAACTCAAAATGCCCATATCTGGTCCTGAAAGCCGTCTTTGGCACATCCTCATCTCTGATCCTCAGCTGATGGTACCCAGATCTCAGATCTATTTTGGAGAAACAACCCGCTCCTGCTAGCTGGTCGAATAGATCGTCGATCCTTGGCAAAGGGTACTTGTTTTTGGTAGTGACTTTGTTCAACTGCCTGTAGTCGATACAAAGTCTAAGGGATCCATCCTTCTTTCTGACAAACAACACTGGAGCACCCCAAGGTGAGGTACTCGGTCGGATGAAGCCCTTGTCTACCAGCTCCTGTAACTGCTCCTTCAACTCTTTCAACTCGGCTGGAGCCATCCTGTAGGGAGGGATAGAGATCGGTCGGGTTCCAGGCATCAGTTCTATCTCGAACTCTATCTCCCTAGCAGGTGGTAAACCTGGCAGCTCGTCTGGGAAGACGTCTAGAAACTCTCTAACCACTGGCACCGAGGCGGGTTCTCTAACCTGACTGTTAAGCTCTCTCACATGAGCCAAATACCCCTGACATCCCCTCCTAAGCAACCTACGAGCCTGAAGAGCTGATATCAGACCTCTAGGTGTACCCCTCTTGTCTCCTCTGAAGACAACCTCAGACCCATCCTGACCTCTGAACCTGACTACCTTGTCTCTGCAATCCAAGGTAGTACCATGGGTAGATAACCAGTCCATCCCTAGAATGACGTCAAAATCTGTCAAGTCTAGAACCACAAGGTCGGCGGACATGCATCTTCCCTCTATGAAAACTGGACTACACTGGCAGACTGACTCTGCCACTGATGGATCACACCTGGGTCCACTGACCCAGAGAGGACACTCTAACTCAGAGATCATCAACCCCAACCTCTGGACGGCTCTCGGAGCAATAAAAGAATGAGATGCACCCGGGTCCATCAAGGCATACACATCTGAACAACCAATGACTAAATTACCTACCACCACGGTGTTAGATGCATCTGCCTCCTGTTGAGTCATCGTGAAGATCTGTGCTGGAGCTGATGGACCTTCACCTCTGAACCCCGCTGAAGAAGAGGCTGCTCCTCTCCCTCTGCCTCTGCCACTGGCCTGAGTCATGGCTGGAGCTGCTGGCTGCGCTACACTGCCTGAGGCTGTCTGCTGGGACTGAGCCATCGGGACTGCTCTTGGACATTCTCGAGCCATATGCCCCTCCTGACCACATCTGAAACAGGCGTTCGTCCCAAACCGACATACTCCCCTGTGTGGCTTACCACACCTTGCACAAACTGCATTATCCGCACCAGAGCTTGAGCCACTCCCTAGTCCCAGACTGGACTTAACCTTGTTCCAAAACTTGTTCTTCTTCGACTTCTTGGTGGTACTGCTCCACCTCTTGCTGCCTGCAGCTGCTGCACTAAAAGAAGAAGAGCCTGGGGTCTTAGAACTAGAAGGCTGTGCCACTGATTGCTTGACTGTCCCTTGAACGATGGCACTGGCCTCCATTTTCCGGGCCATATCCACTATGGCATGGAAGCTCTCCCTATCTGCTGACTGGATCAAGGAGGAATATCTGGAGTGGAGTTTCATGATAGACCTCCTTGACTTTTTCTGATCCGTGTCAAGGCTTTGCCCTGAAAAAGGCAACAGCTCCAAAAATCTGTCTGTGAACTCCTCTATTCCCATCTCATCAGTTTGCCTCAACTGCTCAAACTCAATCATTTTTAGCTCCCTCGAGCTATCGGGGAAAGCCCATCCCGCAAACTCGTTTGCGAACTCTTCCCAAGACATGCTATCCACTTTCGGGTTCACATAATTCTTGAACCACTCTCGTGCCTTCTTGCACTTAAGTGTGAACCCAGCCATCTGAATGGCTCTACTATCATCAGCCCCAATCTCATCTGTAATCACCTTGACCCTCTCCAGATACACAAACGGGTCATCCCTTTTTTCATATTGGGGAGCACCCAACTTCATATAGTCGGTCATCTTGACCTTGCTCCCACTGGCTGAGCTAGGTCTAGGAGGTTGGGTAACTGGGGCTGCTGTTTCTGCTGAAGGAGGAGGAGGTGCAGCATCCCCTGGGGTAGGGTTTGCTGGATTTGGATAGTAGGGTGGTGGTGGATACATCGGGTACTGTGAGTATGGTGGGTAGTAGGGTGGGTATGGCATCTGTGTGGGATAAGGGCTAAAGCTGTGGTAGTCCGATGTGCCTCCCATCGAATACCCAGGGTTTTGTGAGAAGGGTGGGTAGTAAGGTGGCTGAACAAATCCCGAGGCCTGAGTGCCTCCTTGGGATTCTCCCATTCCTTCTTCTGACATACTGACTCCCAGACTGCCATCCCTCCTCTGCTCTACATCCATATCATCCCCCATATCCTCTGACACTCCTCCCTGAACTGTACCTCTGACTGATCTGCTTCTACCCAGATCCAAAGACCTTCTAGGGTCCCTTACTGTTCTGTCCCTGTTGGACCTGCTAGACATTGCCCTAGGCAATGTAGAAGGACGGGCGCTCATGCCCTCATCCTCAGGTGGCACTCCAGTCAATCGTGCAGATCGACGAGTTCCTCTCATTCTGTTTTCTGGAAAACAGCACACATCACATAAACATTAGCATCATATGGTTCATGTGGGCACACATGAACCCGCATCACATACATCACATATCATAGCATATCATTAATGCACATGCCTATTATCATGGCATTTCACATCATCATACAAGACAGGACTCCACATCCTATCCTAGTGGACATGATCTCTCCTATTGTGCTTGACCTTCTATAACCTCTATGAGCCCGACACTCTAGGTCCGACCATATGAACCTAGGGCTCTGATACCATTCTGTAACGACCCGAAAATCAGACTGCTACCGGCGCTAGGATCCGGGTCGACTTAAGGCTGCCGGGACCCGTAGCAAGCCTAACATGAAACCTGTGAACCTGTTTAATCCCATACATGATCAACAATCATACATAAAAAAATTAAAACTTTCCTTTACATCATACACCATACTCAACCTGTGCATGCACTAAACATAACATAACTTAAACATTAATCCCTCAGTGGGATCTCATCCTTGCCCAAGTGGGCGATACATCATAAGTTGAGTTGGTTAAATATAAACATCAATAGACATTAAGATCATGTATCAACAAGGGATTACAATACTCATAGGGTCAAGCACAACTATAATCTCAATATACCTCATTATACAATCTGTCATGTCCACATTCTAACTATTACATAAACATGTACTTCAAACTTTGGCTAACCTCCTGGTCTACCCTGTACCTGCACATCTGGGGTTAGGGGAGAGGGGTGAGCTACAAAGCCCAGTGAGCAGAATAATAAAATATTTAAAATATATGATAACATGAAATGCATCACATCACAGCTAATCACATCAAGGATGAATTTGTCACCAATAGTCCTCTACACATTCCAATAATGTCAGGGGCGTAGAATGGGCCTCACTGGTCTTTCTCTTATATACATAACATAACATAACATTCCATAGTGCCAGGGGCGTAGAATGGGCCTCACTGGTCTTTCTCTTACATAGTGCCAGGGGCATAGAATGGGCCTCACTGGTCTTCCGTACCGTATCATCATCATATCATAACATAGGAGGACTAAAGGATCATTCAACATTCATCCGCATCATCAACATAATATGCAATGCAACATATTCGTGAATTCTAATGCAAGCACCCTATTATATCTCATGGCATTCATGATGCGTGAATCATGCTAAAACTGATTTATTTATTTAAAAGCATAAGAGTTATTCCACTCACCTCTGGGTAGCTCTGACCAGACACTGGGGTAGCAGACTCACTGCTGGGGTCCTCGGTTCCTCGGGTCCGAACCTACACAGGTGGACTCAAATGAGGGACCAAACAACTAGAACATAACTCTAAAAACATCCCCCAAAACCCCCTAAAACATCTCAAAACATCCATGCAAAACATGCAAAGAAAGGCGGGACAGGGCACTTTCGGCGGCAGGTTCGGCGGCCGAAAGTCCCAGACAGATCCGAAAGTCAGGCACTTTCGGCGGCACCTTCGGCGGCCGAAAGTCCCAGACAGATCCGAAAGTCCTCTTTCGGGGGCAAGCTTCGGCAGCCGAATGCTGCCTCCTCAAGGGGGTTCGGTGGCCGAAAGTTCCTTCGGCTGCCGAACCTGGTTTCTCCCAAATGGGCAGAAACTTGGCTCAAACGAGCCTCTTGCCTCCCCAAGCCTCAAATCATGCATAAACTTGTTCTAAAACATGCATACATATCATACATTACACCTAGGGGTCTCAAACTAGCATATACCCCAACTACAACACTTCAAACACACATCAACAACATACATTGTCCATAAATCACATAAAACCTAACATAGCTCAACTAACTTAAACATGCATTTCTACCCCATAAAACTTCATAAAACTTGTTTAAAACATACATTGAGCTTAAGATCGGCTCTTACCTCTTGAAGATCGAGAAAGAGACGACCAAAACTCGGAGATCCAAGCAAATGAGCTCCTGAGTTTCCAAAGCTCCAAACTTGTTTAAAATGCTCAAAACTTGCAATGTGATGTTAAAACTCAAGAAAAATGGAGGAGATTTGAAGAAAGAACACAAGATTTGGGGAGAGGGAGGTCGGAAGCTAGCTGTGGTCGGAAATGGGAGAAAGCTCCCCCATTTCGGCTAAGTGCCCCTTTTATAGGTGGCTGGCCAGGCCACGTTCGGGGGCCGAAAGTGCTTCCGCATGCATGTCATGTTCGGCGGCCGAACTTGAGTTTCGGCGGCCGAACCTGGACTTCCCTCACTCATGCTTTCGGGGGCCTAACATGCCTCCAAAACGCATGCATGTTCGGCGGCCGAACTTGACTTTCGGCGGCCGAACTTGACTTTCGGCGGCCGAACCTGGGTTTTCCTCCAAAGACTTTTCATACAAAACTCATGTAAAAACATTCTTAAAATTATTAAAAACATGAAAACATATCATAAAAACATACTTTTACCCTTCTAGAGGTTTCCGACATCCGAGATTCCACCGGACGGTAGGAATTCCGATACCGGAGTCTAGCCGGGTATTACACCAATCCCATAAATTTGAGCAAAATCTTTGACAACTAAGTGGGACTTGAGGTGAGTAACAGACCTATCAAGATTTATTTTCAAGGTAAATACCTATTTACAACCAATAGTCCACTTCGACAAAGGAAACCAACTCCAAAGTACTATTAGTGTCTAAGGCTACCATTTTCTCCTCTTTTGCAGCACTCTAACAAGAATGAGATAATATCTCAACAACAATTCTAGAGACTAAAATGGAATTCAAAGTAATGGCAAAATAATGAGAGGAAAAGTATAATTGATCATAAGAAACAAAAGATAAAATTAGATATGTGTAAATATGTTAAACTTTGGTCGGACGGGCAATGGAAATATTTAAGTCGTACTGGTAATGAATGATAGAAGCAGGATCCACTGACGAAGAAGATGGTAGTGGATCAGAGTTAGGGTCTTTTAAGTTCCTGTAAGAGACAAGAACAATGTGAGGGCGACTTGGCACATGAATTAGAAGAGCATGAAGATTTTGAGGAGACAAATGACGAACAATATACACCAATAGATTATCTTTCTCTCCTAGGTATCATAAACAGATGATGAAAAAAAAGAAAAAAGTAGACTAAAAAAGATTATTATTTATATATAAAATAGTGATTAAGATTTTAAAAAAAAAACAAAACAAATGATACTCTTTTTGAAGCTAAGAGATAATTAAAAAAGACTAATTTTAGTGATTTGAGAATCAATTTAGTAAATTATGGATGATTATTACAAATAAAAAAAAAAAAGTATAACTAAAGACAGAGTTTAATAGGAAACAAAGATAAGGTCCAAGTTGAATTTATTTTCCTATTATCAATATCTAAACTCAAGATTCAAATTGATTTTACTTTATTTTTTTGCTATTAATCTCTAGTCTCAAGATTTCAGTTGATTTTTAATTTCTTGTTTCTAATATTTGATCCCAAAGGTCAAATTAATTTTTAATTTCATATTTTCAACCTCTAATCTTAAAAGTCAACTTTAAATTTGACATTTTCAACCTCTAATTTTAAAGATTAAGTTAATTTTAATTTTTTTGCAAATTAATTTCCTGTCTTTTAACCTATGGTCTCAAAGGTCAAGTTGATTTTAATTTTTGTATTTTACATTTTAAACCCTAAAGTCCATGTCTTTTAAATTTTTACAATTTACTTTTTGGACATCAAAGTCCTTGCAATTTACTCTTTGAACCCTAAAGTCCATGACTTTTAAATTTTTACAATTTACTTTTAAATTTCAAAGTGCTTACAATTTATTTTTTGGACTCTAAAGTCCATTTTTTAAAATTTTTATAATATACTTTTCCAATCATGAAATCCTTACAATTTACTTTTTAGATTCAAAATTCACATTGTTTAAATTCCTAATATTTACCTTTCAGGCCCTAAAGTTCTTCTAATTTGCTTTTGAACCCAAAGTCCATATCTATTAAATTTTACAATTTACTTTTCAGGTCCCTAAGTCCTTGCAATTTACTTTTCAAATCCCAAAGTCCTTGAAATTTGCCTTTTAGATCTCCAAGTCCTTATAATTTACTTTTGGACCTTGAAGTCCTTGTAATCTACTTTCGAACCCTAAAATCCTTGCAATTTTCGAAGCCCATGTATTTCAAATTTTCACAATTTACATTTTGAGCCTAGTGCATGTCTTTTAAATTTACATATAACTTTTTGGAACCAAAGACCTTGCAAATTTATATTTATGACTCCGAAGTACATGCCTTTTAATTTCTATAATTTACTTTTTGGACCTTGAAGTCCTTGAAGTTCATATTTCAGTTAATTAGCAATTTACTTTTCGAACCTTGAAATTCATATCTTTTAAATTTCTACAATTTATTTTTCTGACCCCAAAGTCCATGTATTTTAAAATTTTTGCAATTTGCTTTTCAAACCACAAAGTCTTTACAATTTACTTTTCGAACCCCAAAGTTCATAAATTTTAAATTTTTATAATTACTTTCAGACCCAGATCTCCTTGCAAGTTACTTTTTAGGCATTTACATCCATATATTTTATATTTCTGTAATTTGCTTTCCGAATCTCAAAGGCCATGTATTTTAAATTTCTACAATTTATTTTTTGGACCCAAAACCATGTCATTTACATTTTTGGACCCTAAAGTAGATTCCTGCATTCTACTTTTCATACTCCAAAGTTTATGTTATTTAATTTCTGTTTTTTCTAACTGCTATGTTTAGGGTTGAGCAGTATTCGGTTCAAATCGAAAAAATTGACCGAACCGAATCGATTTAAAATTTTAGTTCAGTTTTTAATATATTTCAGTTCGGTTCAGTTTTTAATTTCAGAAATTTCGGTTATTTCGGTTCGATTCAATTTTGATCAGAAAAAATAAAAAAAATCGAACCGAACCGATTAGTGATAATAATATATTTTTTCAATAATATAGAGAAATTAAATCATATTAAAATTAAAATATTTTAATTAAATTTTAAAATATTAAAAATAAAGTATAAAAAATAAAAAAATTATTAAAAATCGAAACCGATCTAACCGAACCAAATCGAACCGAATCAGACCGGTTCGGTTCGATTCGATTTTTGTTCAAAATCAATTCGATTCGATTTTTATAAACACTAAAATTTCTATTTTTAGTTTATTCGGTTCGGTTCGATTTTGAACCGAACCGACCGAATGCTCACCCCTAGTTATGTCCATTTATTTTTAATTTCTGCAACTTTAAAAGAAAAAGAAAAAAAAGAATATGTTTTCCTTGTTAATTTTTATCTTTTTATCCATCCAAAAATATAAATCAATTTATTTACATATTTATTCAGAGGAAATAAAAAAAAAAATCATTTTCTTACCTCCTCTAATAGATAACATGTAAAAAAGGACAGATATAGACACTATATTTTACCTAGACAATTTAATAAAAAATAAAAATTAAAAAATTATTAAAAAATAAGAAAGTTGAAAATTACTGAAATTTAGATTTTAATATTCACCCTTTAATTTTAAAACCTTGGTTATTTCTTTTACATTATTTTTTATTAAATTAGCATAATAAAAAAAAGAAACAAAATTGATTTTAATTTTTTTATGAAAATACAAAAATAGTAATAGTAATTTTAAATCCTAACTTTTTAATTTTTAATCATGGGATTCAAAATTAGAATAAAATAAATGTCCCATTAAATCCTCACCCTTCATTTTTTTTCTTTTAATTTTTAACCATTAAATTTAGGGTTTTGAAACCCTACAATTAATTTCATTTTAAATTTTAATTTTATTTTAGTACTTGTAATCCTAGCCTTTGAATCTTTGATTCTTTAATATTTTAATTTTTAGCCTTTAAATTAAAATTTGTAAAGTAAAAGTATACCTTGACAAATTTAGACCCTTGAACATCCTATAATTATCCTATCTTTTTTTACGATTGAAAGAGGGGTTTTTTTGAGAGGATTTTTATTTTTTAGGGATCAATATGAAACTTTTAAGAGAGAGATAACCTAAAAGCCATATTTCTCTTCCCGAGATGCACCCTTCCCTTCGTTTCCTCAATCACCACTGAAACCCATCTGTCCATTGCGAGTTTAGATAGACCTCTTCCCAACGGATACCCACTTCTCTCCATCTCCCACGACCACCCAAACCCAGCTTGCTCACACGCCACATTACCAGCCTCCCTTCGACAATTCCCCGTCGAATCTCCATCTCCAACGCCTCCTTTACGTACTAGCTCTTTGAACTAATACTCTTTTTTCCTAAATACCAGTGCCTATATCCATCCTTTCATAGACCTATGGCCCATTTCAATATTCCCGCACTCTCTTCGTCGATAACCCCATCTCCTCCATCATCTCCTTCAACCGCCAACTAGCGAATGCAGATGCATTTGGAATCAGCGAGTCAACCTCCTCCAGCCAGCGACACCAGCAACGGCTTCTCGCATCGTGCGCAGCTCCAGGAGACGTTGATGCCTCTCATTTGTCGAGATAGTGCCAAGCATTTGGGTATCGATCAATTTTTGTTATTAATTTATTCTATTTTCACACAAAATTAGGGTGGTACTCCTTACTAGACTTCAGTTGACAATTTTGCCTCGCAACACAAAAAAAAAGCCTTGCGAAACTACCTAGGAACCTATCTTTATTTCCTTGAAACCTACCTATTCTTTGCTCCAGTTGAGATTGACAATGGTGCAGGTTCCCCTTTCCTCTTCCCGACGGCAAAGAGATCCTTCACTGCTGTTCGAAGTTCAGCGCCTTGTGCCCATGTCGTTTCAGATACATTTACTGCTTCTTTGTCTACTCAGCTTTATAAACGATCGACACAAAATCACAGCTCCAAAACTTTAAATTCTTCGTACCTGTGTTAACAAAGATTATCATCTCAGCGGGTAATTTCCTAAACTTATCTCTATTTATTTATGTTTGTTTACTTCCCATTTTTCTTTCTTTCAAAAAGTTGCTTTCTGCTGAGATTTGATCTTCATTTTCTCCATTTGGTGCTTTAGGTGGATACTTGTTGTTAAGTTACTAGGCTTATTGCTTGTTTGGAAGTAAAATTTGAAACTGGAAACATGAAAAGAGAACATTCTGGATTTGTCAAAAATGTATGAGGATGAATATTGGATAACGACTGTTGCTTATACTTGTTAAGGCCAATTTTATGCATCTGACATTTAGATGTAAATTTTCATGCTTAAAGAATATACTTCACAAAGCATTTGATTTTTTGAAATATTAATGAGTAGAGATGCGTATCTTGATAACAATAAGTAAACACTTTACCTTGGAGTTAACGGAGCTGGATTGAGAGATTAGCGATTGTCTACTCTGGACAGAGGATGGTGAACTTATCCATAGCCCTAAATGATTATTCTTGTGTGTTGTTTATAAGTTTTCAGCTGCAGTTTTTGTTGTTTTTTTGGTACTAAACATATGTTATTGAAGTTGGCTAGCTTGGCAAGATTGGGCTTATGCTTGATCAACATGTATGAGCAAAATTTTAATATTACTGTTTTCCTATAGTAAAATATATTTTCTAGAAGTATTTAATGAGTAATTGTTGATTCAAATGTGGTTATTTTTTTTTTCAATTATTGAAATCTTTTCTTCCAGACTTTTAGATATTTGTATTAATTTTTAATTCGGTTTTTTTGGTAATTTAATTTGATTTTAGTTATATTTTTTAAAAACTTATACTTTTCCAGTTTGGTTTGGTTAGTTTAGTTAAAAAACTCGGTTCATAATGTCTTCAGTTTTCTTTTATTTCTTATTTTATTTTATTTTTTTTTTTCAGTTTGTTTCAAAACCAAATTGATTGAATGCTCACTCCCTAGTCATACTAATAAATCAAAATTGTTAGACTAGTTATACTGGTCAAATGGTGCAACTGTATCAGACTGATTCAATTCCCATGCTGATTGTGAAAATATCAGATATGAGAGTTTCAACAATCCATATCTTCCAAGGTTAGGCTGTACCATGACTATTGTTTTCTGGCAGGTGTTGTGTGTTGTATCCGTCTGCCTAATACCAATATGCCATAAGCTGTGTTTGGGAGCTGCATCTTGTATAAATAAAGCCAAGATTGATGGAGTGAATTTTGCTTTGGCATGAATAGCATTTCACATAGAGCCTATGTCAGGAAAAAACTTACTCTTGTTATACAGTTGATCCATACTCTTTCACCCTGCAAGACTTTCTCTGCTCGCAAAACAGCACTGACCAAGCCTTTACACAAGGCACTCAGAATTCTAGACATCATAGCCCCCCAAAAAGGTGCTACTACTACTGGTCGCCACAGCCATCTTCGCCTCATTCAAGACTTTTTAGAAACAAATTCACATCATATCAGTAAAGACTACTTGAACAGCAATTTTTCTGCCTCCAGCTCAGTAGAGAGAATCTCAAATGGGCTTGATGAAATACTTGAATCTTCTTTTGTAGACAATGAAGATCCTGATGTTGTGTGTTTGAGATCTGATGCTGCTGCTTTGTCTAGCGGATTGAGTTTATGTGCTTCCTCACATAATCTACGAGGTGGGGTACAGTATCACTGCTTAGCAGCAAGTACTGGGTTTATTTCCAATGCCTATGTAGGCAGCTCTTTGATCACTTTGTATGGCAAATGTGGGGAATTGGATAATGCATATAAAGTGTTTCATGAAATGCCCACTAGAACTGTGGTTTCGTGGACGGCTATCATTTATGGGTTTGCACAGGAATGGCAGGTTGACGTGTGTATGGAGCTTTTCTCTATGATGAGATATTCAACACTAGAACCCAATGATTTCACATTTACAAGTCTTTTGAGTGCTTGTACAGGCAGTGGAGCTCTTGAGCAAGGGAGAAGTGCTCACTGCCAAATAATTCACATGGGTTATGATTCCTATTTACACATTGCTAATGCTCTTATATCAATGTATTCTAAGTGTGGGAGCGTTCCAGATGCATTCTACATATTTGATAACATGTGTGGTAAGGATATTGTGTCCTGGAATTCGATGATTAGTGGGTATGCACAGCATGGGCTGGCAATGCAGGCAATTCAGCTTTTTGAAAAGATGAAGAAATTAGGCATAAAACCTGACTCCATTACCTTTCTTGGTGTTCTATCTTCATGTCGCCATGCAGGTTATGTTGAAGGAGGAAGGAATTACTTTAATTTGATGGTTAAATATGGTTTGAGGCCAGAACTAGACCACTATTCTTGTCTAGTTGATCTTCTTGGCCGTGCTGGTTTAGTAGAAGAAGCACGAGATGTTATTTCAAGGATGCCATTCTCTCCCAATGCCATTATATGGGGCTCTCTATTATCATCCTGCAGGCTTCATAGAAGTGTTTGGATTGGTATACAAGCTGCAGAGGGGAGGCTTTTACTGGAACCGGATTGCACTGCTACTCATGTGCAATTGGCCAATTTGTATGCAAGTGTTAATTGCTGGGATCAGGCAGCAAGAGTGAGAAAATTGATGAAAGATAGAGGCCTTAAAACAAATCCTGGCTATAGCTGGATTGAGGTAAAGAACAAGGTTTGCAGATTTAGAGCAGAAGACAGGTCCAACACAAGAATTAGTGAAATTCTTACTGTATTGGATTGTCTGGTAGACCACATGTTAACTTTAGGCTATGTGCCTGAAATACACGAGGAGGAAGTCCATGATATCCAGTATAAGTGCAATTAGAAGCAAGCATTATGCAAAAACGCTTCTTGCAGTTGCCCTGTCATTATTCCAATGGAAATCTGAAAGCAGATTATTCAGAGAAGCTTTGGGAACTTTAACTATTTCAGCTTCTGGCAAGCTGCAATTGTGATTTATTTCTTCATAACTGAGCCAGTTGTTTTGCTTCCTAATTGGAAAAGAAAGAAGGTTTGAAACTTGAAAGGTCTCAAAGGAATCTGAGAAAGGGTGCTGAAGATCAACTCCAGAATGTTGTCAATCACGGTGCTGAAGCATAGCTTTTTATTTTCTTGTTGGTTTTGCACTTCCAACTGGTATGTACATTCCAAGCCTTTTATTACTATTATTTTTTTAAATTCCTTTTCCTAATTGTGACAATTTATGGAACTTTTATTTTCATTTTATGAAGGGTTTGACTTGGTGTTTGTTTCTTAGAATTCTTGAGAAGTGAAGACTAAAATGTAAATGTTATATATAAAATTAACTAAAATGTATAGAAATGGAACTTATCTAATAATTATTTATCATATAATCTCAAATTAATTTTCTTTCTATCGAAATTTAAAAATTATTTTTATTTATACATGTACAATTATATCAAGCTAGTGATCTCGTTTCTCTTTTAAATATTGGATTGATTAATGATGTAATTTATTTTTGTTTGATATGTTTACTTTGTATTTTATTAATTTTTAATTTTTAATATATCTTTAATTTTAATTAGTATTTTTTTTGAATCTTATGTTACTATTCCATATATTCACGTTTTATATTATTTTTTCTTTTTAACTCTATAAAATTTATGAAATAATTTAGTATGATTCTTTGATATTGACTATTTTTTATTTTTTTAAATGATAAATTTATATTATAAATTAAATAATAATCAAAATATTAATTATGTGATGCTTATTTTATTATAGATTTTTTTATAATTTTTAATTGATAAAAATCTAATAATTTTTTTATGTTATTATATATATATGCTTACCGAATTGATTAAATTCTGTTATTTTTATAATACTATTTTTGGTTCTATTACTTTTTTAGTAATTTAAGACTTTTTAATTTTTGTTTTTTTGTTATTGATAATATATTATTTATACTTATTATTTTATAATTTATTGATAAATTATTCTTTTACTAAGTGTGTCATGTTATTTCCTTTTATAGTGAAAGTAATTAGTTAGATCATAGTTGCGAGCCAACTATTTTCGGTTTGGATTGAAATTTATTTTCTCAATTTTAATTCAATTTGGTTAGCATTTTGAAGTTGGTTTAAAATTCAGTTAATAAAAAATTTGATTTAGTTCGTTAACTGAATGGGAACCGTTATAGGCTCCCCCCCAAAAAATAATAAACATTTTCTGGCTCCACCTCTGCTACCAAGGATAATCAAATTAAATGGTTTAGGTAGTTGATTACAAGTGCATATTCTGTAGCAACCATGTGAATCAAAATTCAAAAGTTTAGTTTCTTGTCCAATTAGTAAAGTTGTTTGCAAAATCTTGTGGTTGAAAAGCAATACGATTATGGTAGACAGAATTTCAATGGGCCTAATCAACCTGGGTGATTCTTGAGATCATCTTATTTAAAGTGAACCTGAGCTTGCTATTGAAATTTGTAGAATTTGGGGAATTGATGTATAGTCTCAGCTGCTGATATTTGAGCGATCTACTGAGTTTGTGTTGTTGTTTCTCCCTGCTTACTGTAATTTTTAATTAGGTTTAGAGTATGCCATTTACTTCTCTTCTCTTTTCCATTTATTGGACTGTTTTCGGCTCTGGAGCACTGTTGCTTTAATCTTAGAATTCTCTATTTAATTCTCATCCTAATTGGTAGAGTTAGGAATAAAGTTAACTTGTAAATGAAAAGAACAATGGAGTGGATATGAAATTTATTGAGAACTTGTATTATTGATAATGGAAAAGTCATCTGAAATCCAATCCATCTCACCTAAAGAACCTATCAACAAAGACAAATATGGTGATCATTCACCTACAATCTCTGAACTGAAACCTTCTGATGCTCCTGACGCACCTCTTCCTTGAAGAAGATTCTCAAAACTAATTGCTCGAAAATCAGTTCAACCGATTTTTCCAAAACCTAAAACCAGCAGTTCTTCATCTGAATCTGATAGGGAGCCAGTTCAAATTTTTAAAGAGCAATCTGAAAGTGAGAAGTCATCTAATTCATCTGACAGCTCCTCTTCCAGTTTTTGAAGGAGAATCCCCAAAAGCTCCACTTAGAAGAAGTGAATGCCATGGTTTAAGAACGAAGATTGCCAAACTGGATGAGCCAGAAAGCAAAGAAAAACTAATGAACTTCTAAAAACTCTTCTCTGTTTTCATTGCTAATTTTGAAACAATTTCTTTTTATGTTTTTGAATGATATTTTTGAACCACTTTTTGGGACTCCTATTTCCTTTTTTGCTGATAACAAAAAGGGGGAGAAAGCATGGTCATATCTGTTAATGCTTATCATGTTTTATTAATAGTTGTTTTGATATATCTTAATATGCTTGCTATATCTTAGTATGCTTGCATGATAACTATTCTGTTGATCTGATAAATGTATATATCTTGTGCATATGTTGAGGGGAACTCTGATAATTGCCTTGTTAATTGTGATTCATCATAGTACATACTTGTTTTATACTTTTCTATCATTTTCTGCTGAAAATCGTTAAGTTTTGTTATCATAAAAAAGGGGAAATTATTGACCCCATAAGTCTTAGAAGAACTTAATTTTGATGATACTAAAACTTAATGAATTATGTTTATCTAACCATCTTTAATATTGAAAGTGAAATATCTAGAAAATATTGAAGACACAAAGAAAGACTACACACCAAAAAGAGTGAAGACTCTTATGGTAACCTAAGATGAATAAAAAAAAGGAAAAGTATAGAAAGGTATCTCTAGGATCTATTATAAATGAGTGAGTGAATTGATATACCAATGTTTGAATCTATTCATCTCATTCTGTTTCTTGAAAAGCAAAGAAAATATTTTAAGTTATTTTTTTAAACTGTTCTGAAATGCAAAAATTAGACATATAATTTTAGAAACAGTTTAAATTTAGATATTTAATTTCTGTATGTGTTTCTTTTTAGTTAACTACTTTCAGACTGCGAAAGTAATTGATTTCAGTCTGCATGATTTTTAAACGGTTTAACGGCTAATTTTTCAAACTTATTACCGTTAAACTATCTCTACAGTTAAGAAAGAAAAGATTTTCAGACATCTATTTAAGAGAATAAAACTCTTCATAAAAAAGAGGATGAAAACACATAATTCTTGAGAGCATTTTGATATTTTTGTAATAAAAACTTTTCATTTTCACATTTGATCTTCATTGGCAAAATTATTCTCTCTCATTTTAATAGCATTTTTGCTGTATCTGTTAAAAGAAGTTGAGAGTGTCTTTCTTCTAAATCAAAACCTATATAAGTTTGTTCAAGTGTGTGGTCACTTGATAGAGGTCCTAAGCACCTATTAAAGGTTAAGTGTAAATCAAACGTGTAAAGATCTACAAGTACTTGAAAAACTTGCTTGCTGAATGAAAAGTTGTTCTCTTGCCTCTTAAAAAGAAGTTTAGTGGAGTGAAAACTCAAGAAAGAATATTGAGAGAGTGGATGTAGGCTAAGTTTGTGGAATCACTATAAAATCTCTATATTTGATCTTCTCTCTTATCTCTTTACTTTTAAGCATTTCTTATTAATATGAGATATTTCTTTTAAGTTGTATTTGTTGTTTACTGATATACTTGTTGTTAAGTATATTTTAAAATTTTCTAAGAAAACACTTGAAAAGTTTATTTGAATCTATCACCTTTTTACACTCAGAATTAGTAGCCATAATTTTTTGTTAAAAGTTTTGAGTAAAGATTGAAAAATTGACAAATGACCCAGTCATTCTTCCTCTCTTGATCACTTAGATTAGACACTATAGATAATTCATAAGTAGAGCCAAAGAGTGAGCTATATACGTTATTAATAATATTGATTAAATAGACCATAATTATTCTAATAATTCTATAATAAATGATTCCATTTTTTAATAAGTCTTATAAAGACTAAAAGTTTTGTGCACCAGATTCAGATAAATTTTTTGAAATTAATTACAACGGAAAATCCATTAGTCACCAATGATGTATTTAGTTCTTCTATTGTAACTCTGATTGGAGCATTAGTCACCAATGTTGCTGAAGGAGGTTGTGCAATTGCTGGTTCAAGATAGAGGACATAGGAGAAGAGTAAAGAAAAACGAAATGAGTGAAAAAAAAATGTTAATGAAAACTATATGGCAACCTTTTAAAATAATAAAAATTTTATATTATTTTTTAACTAATCAAAATAGAGGGCAATTATTAAACTTAAATAAATAAGTATAGTTTAGAAATTCTCATTATTTCTCTTATTCTCATTTTTATATATAGTATGCACTATAAATTAAAATAATAATATTATTAAAGAAATGATTTTAAAAAGGAAATGAATTAATTTATAAAATAAATAAAATAAAATAAAATAAAATAAAATACATATAATTTATATTATATATAAAAAATAAAGGCTATTAAGAAAAATTAATTCTATACTAACTTTATTCAACAACTCACTTATAGTTAAGAAATTTTTATAATTAGTAATTTTTATTTATAAATCTTAAGAAAACTTAAAAATATATATATATAAAATTATAAAGAGTTATCTAATTATAATTTTGGTGTTCTCTAAATTTTATCATTTCGGAAATAAATTCAGTAATAAATGAAAATTGTGCTACATTATCTCTCATGACTTTATTTGTGAATTGCTTTTTTTTTTCATATTATTTTCCTCTAGCCATCAATAATTTCAATCGGCCCTTTTTTACATGTATTTAAAATAATGTATATTTTATAATTTTATAATAAGATATAAAAATTATAATTTTATATATAAAAAAATCAATATAAAATTAATTCAATCAATTTTATTTTATTATTTATATATAATAAATCAATTTATAATAATAAAAATTAAATAAAATATAAATAAAAAATAAAATTTTATAACATCATATATTCGGATGATTTAAAGAAGGAAACATTCTTGTTAATTTTATAGCAATACACAACTCCTTTTTTCTTGACCCGTAAATATATATAAACTCATTTTTTCTATAGCGATTCATAACCGTTTATGATATTTTATCACATGAAATGAATTTCTTGTTATAATTCATCACTCACTTTAAAATATTCAAATCACAAAATAATAATAGCATGAAGAATAGTTGTTATATGAATATTTATATACAATAATATATAAAAATAAATATTAATATATATCACTGTAAAGTTGATATGATTTTAAAACACGTTATTCTAATATAAAAGTAGGATTAATTTAATTTATTGATTATAAAGATTACTATTAATAAACTTATCATATTTTATAATTAAATTTAAATAAAATTTAAATTAAATTAAAATATTAAATAATAATAAATTTATTTTTTAATCAATTATAATAAAAATAATTGTAAAATTTATCAAATAAAATTTTAATCATAAAAATTTCCTTTTACCATTAATAATATAATTATAATTTATGTGTTATTAATTTTTTTAAGTATAATAGATTTTAAATTCAAATGAAGAATAATCTATTTAATTTAAAATTTTTGAACATTAATAAATTTATATATCTTATTATTTTCTTAACTAATTCTTAAAACTAATTTAACAAATCAAAAATATTTATTCATTATAAAAATTAAAAAAATTAAAGATATTTAAATGAAATAATTTTTAAATTATTAATTCACTAAAAATTAGTGATTTTATGTACTTCTTATTTTAATTTTTTATTTTATTAATTTTTTAATATTCATTAATGAAATTTAATTTCTTATTTAATTTATGCTTTTAAAATATGAATTTATTATTTTAATAATCTTCTTAATATTTATCTAATATTTAAACATGTTATTATAATAATTTTTTTTTAAAAATTAATTTAATAGTATTTAAATTAATTTAATCTTTACTTTAAATTTTTTTAATTAATTCAAAATAATAAAATTATAATCTAATATATATCCTTATTTAAAAAATTTAATCTTATTATATTTTTATATATCTTATAGTATTTCCTTAACTAATTAAAATTAATTTAAAAATACAATTATAATCTATTTTAAAAATTAAATTTTAAATAATAAACAAAAAAACTGAACATCAATTTTTCCATTATCTATAAAAATTTGCATTCATATATATAATTGTTTGTGTGCGATCTAAACATTTTCATTAAATTTTTCTTCTTTAATTTACTTTTTTTTTTCACAAGAAAATGGAAAAATTAAAAAAAAAATACAAAGAATTTTTTGTTATTTTACTAGTAATATTCTACCGAATTATTACTAGCATTTTCTGTGATAATGCTTCGACGAGTCACTGCTCGAGGAACATAAGGTGGTGTTCTGCATCTTAATAATGCCCAATTAATTCCATTAAAAAATTGATGATGCTTAATTGCAGTTGCTCCCCTCGTAGAGCCCATTCGTCTCATAGGGTCCTTCACCAGAAGTTGTGTGATCAGATCCTTTGCCGACGCCGGCACGGCAGGCTCCTTAGGAAATTCTAGGGCTCGAGCTACTATATTAGCTAGGGTTAACTCATGATCAATCCCTTTAAATGGAGTCACACCATATAACATTTCAAATATGAATATGCCTAGAGTCCACCAGTCCACCGCATTGCCATGCCCCTCACCGGAGATGATCTCCGGTGCCAAGTACTCGTGAGTTCCGACGAATGACATTGATCGGACGTCTATTGGCTCGGCCACAATCTCCAGGGTCCCGTGCTGACGAGTTTTTCTTTTGCGCCTACGTTTTGGGTGGAAGCATGATACAGCCGGTACTATGCAATTGGGTATAATGCATGATGACGTGTCGGATTGAGGGGGATCATGAGAGTAGTCATTTGTTGAATCAGTGGTTCTTTGGTTTTGATCGGAAACGATCTGAGCTGTTGAAGTTGAAGTATCATCTTTTAAGGAGAGATCAAAATCTGTAAGCATAATGTGACCGTCTGATCTAATGAGAACATTTTCTGGTTTAAGGTCGCGATATATAATTCCCATCATGTGAAGATATTCCAATGCAGCCACAACTTCTGATGCATAAAACCTGAACTCAATTTAAAAAAATATATATTTATAATAAGAAAATAAAATGAAAAGACTGTAAAGCTTCTTAATTTCTACTATAATTCAATATTTATTTTTATAATTAAAGATTAAAAATTATTCAGATTTATTCACTTAAATATATTTATCATATATTATTTTTAAAATAATTTAATAAATAAATTTATATTTAATATATAAAATTTTTAAATTTGGATAAAATTTATAGAACAATGTTATGAAATTATATCTAGTAATTGTGACACATCATACATTATGATTAGTTTGAACATGCCTTAAATTGTCAGTTTTTTTTTTTTAAATAAATTATAGAAAATGCCATTTTATAATTATGATCTAGTGCAGCAGAGTCACACCAACAGTTCCATGGACCACCCACAACAATAATCAACGTCTTTTGTAGGTATGGTCCCTACATGCAATGAACAGTCCTAAACAAATAGTAAACCCAACCCCACTCATGATTACGCATCGTTTCTCATCCACCCTTAATTCTTAATTTTTGATTAACCACATGATATATGTGTGTAAAAAAATTAATATTTTATAAATATCAAAGCCAAAATAAATTTATACGTATAATACCGGACGGCGGCTTCATCGAAACGTTTGTCGGGTTGGCGTTGCCGGAGAACATGGAGGTCACCGCCGGGGCAAAATTCCGTTAGCAAACATGACCATCTAGGAGAGTCTAACGTGGCATACAAGGTAGGTAAAAAAGGATGATCCAACATTTCCAATATTTGTCTCTCTATTCTTGCCCTACTATCTTTATTCCTGCTCGCCATTTCCTTCTTGTCCATGACCTTAGCAGCGAAAAGGCACCCATTGCCTTCCTTAAGCTCCACAAGGTACACGCTCCCTATGTCACCGCTTCCTAGCCGGTGAACGAACCGGAGATCAGCTAGAGTTAGGGTGGAGTTATCGCAGTTGGAACGTAGGATTGCACGCCAACATGGATCGCATGGAGGTGGGTGGTGGGGCTTAGAGGAAGTTGACGAGGAGGGGTTGGAGGCAGTCAAAGTGGTTTCAGACCCAGAACTTGTACTATGCTTAGTTTCATTAGCAGTGGTAGTGGTGGTGATTGTGGTGGCGGTTGTGGTGGTGGAGGTGATACTAAGGTTGTCAAGGTCATCGGTTAGATCTTCGAGCGAGGGTTCCATGGTGGCGGTGAGAATGGCGGAAAAAGGGTCAATGGTTCAGGGGATGAGAGTGCGGAGAGAGAATCAGAGACGTTTTTGAAGGCATGGAGGAGAAAAGAGGGGTAAGGGCCGGCAAAATGGAGTTGGGGCATGTGGCTTCTTTAGGGTGAGGTGGGACACATGGAGGTCCCATTAGCTGGATCCAATTTTGATTAAGGTAATTACTTCTTATACTTATGTAACTAACTAGTAATAGAAGTATATTATACAAGAAACTTCAATATTTTATTTTCTTTTCTTTTAATTTTGAATTATTTTTATTTTATTTAAATATATTATTTTTATCAACGATTAAATTTAATCATTTTTTATTAAAGTAAAATTTTTTTATAAAAATGACAACGGATCGGATATTTTTAAATATTCAATTCGACCAAATTTTAATAAGATGGATTTGAGTAGTTATAATTGAGTTTGAGACTGATTTAAATTTAAAATAAAATAATAATAATAAAGTTTGAAATGAATTTGATTAGTTTAGATTAATTTATAATTTGGTTCGGAACAAATTTAAATATTATTAATATAAATTTAATTCGAATTTGAATTATTTAATTTTTATGGATATCCCTAATAATATGTAATATATATGATTTAGAGAATACTCTCTATAGAAAAAAAAAAAAAAGAAAAATTATCAAACGCTTGTAATAAAAATTCTTAATTTAACTTTGTTTATTATAAGTGTTTATACAAACGAATAATGTATATCAAAACTCTTCATATTACTAAGTTTTCTTATTATTAAATATTCAACTAGCTAGTTAATTCTTTGTAATGAATTTTATTTTTATTTATTAAATAAATAAAAGTTATTATTGTTGTCTTATAATTTTTTACAAATGTTTTTTTAGATAAATAGTTTTTTATTTTTATTTGAATGAAGCACAAAATCCGGATACAAATAGTGAGCTGTATAATGGAATATAAGATTTTCTTTTATCATGAAGAAAAATATCTCAAAATAAAAAGATAGACTTAAATCTAAATTTAAATGGAATAAGAACAACCAAATTACTCTCTTATTGGCAATATAAATATTTTTTTATTAGTTAAATTTTTTGATATTCCTCTTATTATATTTATTTTTATTAGATTTCGTAGTTGTTATTAAGAATTATGATATAAAATTATAAAAATTAAAATTATATGAGATGGCCATAATAAACTTCATCTTAAAGTTATTTCAGAATTTAAAAGGAAATAAAAAATAAATACAAAAGCGAAAAGGAATTATCGTTTATTTTTAATTTTCATATACATAAAATTACTTCATATATATAAAAATTGCTATAAAATAATTGATATATTTTTTTTTTTAAAAAAAAAATAAAATACTAATACCGATAGACTTTCATGTTTAATGAGGATTGGAGGGATACTTTTACTTTAAACTGGAATTGAAGAAATACTTAAAAATAATATTGTGTTAAAATATTTATGCATATCATTTAATAACCAACGCTGATTTAGTGACTGATATTTGCTCTCACAAAGTTTATTACTCTAATTTAGTGATGCAAATTTCAATCGCAAAAATTTTATGATTATGGTATTAAATATAGGATCAAAACTGTCATAAATTTATAGCAAAAGGTTTTTGCAATGGAACAAAACCCTTTAACGACGAAAAATTTTCATCATAGAAATTTAAATTTCTAGAAATTTGATCACAATATCTTTTAAATAATAAAAAATTATGAGAGAGATAACTAGATTTTGTGTTCATTTCTATGAATGACTCCAATAATATTATTCACATCATAATTCTCATAATTTTTTAAGTGTAAACTTATAAAATAAGATATAACACCGATTATGTTTACTTAACAACCTTTTTGATGGTTAAGTCAGTATGAATTAAATAATTAATTGTATAGATTAAATAATTGAATTGATTATTCAAAAAATATCATACTTAATTATGGAGATTATAAGCTTCTTATATAATATATTGAATAAAGTTTAGATATTGTTAGATGTATATGATATTATAGAACTATATTTTGCGTGGGACAATAAAATTCTATATCAAATAAGATAAAAAAAATCTTAAATAATCCTAAATAAAAAATTATAGATGAAAAATTAAATTATAAAGAATCAAACCAAATTAAAAATAAAATTAACTGAATTAAATCGAATAGAAATAAATTTAAAAATAGATTTCATCAATATGAATAAATAGATTTCATTCTAAAAAAAAATGAAAGAATCACATCCTCTACAATTCAATCAATCTTGAAGCAAATCATAAAATACACATTTCAATAATATAATACATTATAATCAAAATAACCCATGAAAAAAAAAAGAAACATCAAAGGACAAACCCAGAAATAAGTTCAAATAACACAAACCCATAAATGATACAATCCTAAAAATAAGAAATCAGAAAACCATAAATAAGAAATAAGAAAAATCCAGATCTAAATGATGTCACTGTGAAATATGGGAGATAGATGTGCAATAAACAGATGTGGAACAACGTGCGATGACCAGATGTGCGACGACTAGGAGATCTACGCCGTTCCTCCCCAATCGGCAGTGACAAATCATCTACCCAGGGCCTCGCCAGTCACATCTGTCGCTGTGGGTGAGAGATGTTGGGGGGGGGGCTGAGTGAGGGAAGGCAGAGGGGTAGGGGCTAGGTAGGAGTTGAAACATTAAAGGGTGTGGGTAGGGTTTTTTAAAGTTATATTTATATTTACGGTTGAATTCAATTTCGTTTATTAATTTCAGTTATTTAATTAAATTAAAAATAAAAAATATATGAAGTTAAATATTATTTAAAATTTATCTATTTTTTGAAATTTTAAAGGAGTGTGGAACACGTAAAAACTCTTGAATGAAAATGAAAAAGAGATATAACTCCAGTTCCTTCTAAAACAGTAAGATTTTTGGCGCAAAAAAAAGAGGTTGATTTGTATTATCTTAATTTGGTTTTAATTTCTCTATATTTTTAAGAATATCGAGTCGGAGTCTTCTCTTACCCGTATCGAATAGAACATGCTGAACCAAATCTTTTTCTATTTTATTTAGATTGAATTTAAATCAAAAAAAATTATACGCTTTTATGAAATCACGTGCTAGACTTGAATCCGTAATCAATCCTATTATTCGTTGAAGTATAAGTTTAATTACTAATTTAATGTGCAAGACAAACAAGTACTTTTTGCATAGTGTAGTGGACAAAACACCATCTTCTTTATTCTACATCATGAGACTTTTTAATTATTATTATTTAAAAAAAAAAAGTGAAATTGTCTTGTATTGTTTGTTTGGATGCATTAATTAGTCCTTTAATCTGCTTCTTTATGTCTTCATGTTTGTGGATTTTTGCTACTTTTCACTGATTTTGGTCAGGTTACATCTCTTGTGTCTGCCTTCAAACCCTAGGTTACAACCCTATCTAAATACCTAGACTTAAAAAAGCTCAACCAAGTGAAACAAACCCATTTGGAAAATCTAAATCATGTAGGCTTTATAGCGATGTTAATTACACTTTATCAGGTTCAGAATATAATAAATTAATCTACTTTTAAATATTTTTTCATAAAAAAAAAATCATTCAATTCTTAATATTATGATATTGTTTAATTGGAATCTGAAATTTTAAATTTTTAAAAAATGTTAAAATTATATTTGTTTGGTTAGTATATTTAGAAAGTTGAAAATATTTTTTTTCTTGATCGAGGAATTCCGTTAAATTACTTCTTTGAGAGAAAGTAACCAAGTTTAAAGCTAAATTTGTGTTTTTAATTTAAATTATTTATAAACTAATATTAATTTTAAAATTATAAAATAATATAATAAAATAAGATAAATCTGTTAAAACATTAACTTTGCATTGCTTTTTGGATTGTGCCGTGATAAAATGGATATTTATGCTCTGTTTTTTTTTTAATGAGAATTGAGAATCGAGAAAATAAAATTTAAAACTTCACATATTTATTTAAATATACTTATTATCCGATTAAATCTGCGAGTGTTATATACTCCGTTTAAAAATTAATAATTTAATTTTTTATTTTGATTTTATTATACCCTTATTTTTAAATATTTTTGCATTAATTCAAAAGAAATTAATGGTTAAAGGAGGAAGATATACTTTAAATAACTTTTTAGTCATTACATACATCAAAATATCCCCTTCTGAATTTTGATTTTTTTAAAGGTATTTTGATCATTTATCAAATAATTAATAGTAAATTAGATGAAAAGGTTAACAGCTTCATAAAGTCCAATTATAGAAATTTTTTTTATATACATAAAAATAAAAATTATTCAAAACTAAATTGGAATCGCGCAAAGAATTTAACTCTGAATATTCTAATTAATAAACTCAATAACGGAAGTTGTTGGAAAACTAAAATACTATGAAAGGTTGGCAATCCATCCGCCACTTAGTTTGTTTTATGATAATAATATCTCACCTCAACTCGCTAAAACTAAAAAATTATCTCACAGTAACGGAATATTAAATTTAAAAAACGTGAACATAACATAACAAATTCACTTATTGTTATTGAATTCATTTTAATTTACCCTAACCGACTATCTTGTGTTAAAGTTATGTGCAGTTTATATAATATAGCAATCAACTCAGTTTCACTTAGACAAAAGAGAAAAAAGAGTAAAATTTCACTTAAATAAAAAAAAATGAGGAAAATACACGTATTAGAGATAATTTTAAAAATAATTGAAGATTTAAAATTTTATAGTTAAAAATGGAAATAACAATTCCAGAAAATTTAGAAATTAAAATAAAAAAGAAATCCTTGTTGATCATAATGGGATGTAGTTGAGTGGTAAGGCAAATCAAGTTAATTAATTAGTAGAAGATGTTCTTAAAGCAGCCCTTAATCATTATAATGATTCAAATCATTATGGAAAGTCAAATTCAATGTCTGTTATTAATTATTGCTTCTTCTAAAGTGAATAGGACATTATAGTTACAGAAAAAGCTAGCAGGCTTCTTCAGGATTTTTATCTTTAGCCGTGGTTGACAATATTATGAATGAGCCTGTAACTATCATTTTTTCACTTTATTTTAAAATTTACTTTATACTTTTGATTTTATATTTCAAAATTTGAGAGGTTCATGTACAGCAATGCCAAGAGTAAATTTTAATTATATTACTTTATAATTAAAAAATATTTTAATTATAAAGGATACGATTATTTTGTTGATATTTTAAAAAATTAAAAGGATATGATTATTTTATTTATTTTGTTAAAAAATAATTTTTGATGAAATGATAATTAAGGGTGAGTATTCGATCGTCAAACCGAATAAATTAAAAATTAAAATTTCAGTATTTATAAAAAACGAACTAAATTGATTTTGATCAGAAATCGAATTGAACTAAATCAATTTGATTCAATTCGATTTAATCTGTTTTAATTTTTAATAAATTTTTTATTTTTACACTTTATTTTTAATATTTTAAAATTTAATTAAAATATTTTAATTTTAATATGATCTAATTTCTCTATATTATTAAAAATAATATATTATTATTACTAATCGGTTTGATTCGCTTTTTTCTGATTAAAACTGAACCAAACCGAAATAACCGAAATTTTTGAAATATAAAATCAAATTGAATCAAAATGAATAAAAAACTAAATCGAATTTTCAAATTAATTCAGTTCAATTGATTTTTTCGATTTGAATCGAATATTGCTCACTCTTATTGATAATCAAATACAAAGGGTATTATTTGCTCATAATTTTATTAAAATAATAAGTATAATAAAACCAAACCTCTAAATTTACTAGTTTGAAAATGTATAAATATAAAAAAATTAAGGAAAATAAAAACATATTATAGAAAATCTAAAAAGGGAAAAGGAAAAAAAAAAATCAAACATATCCATGAGCTTCATGAACAAGTGAAAAGCCATAATGAGGAAATAAATAATAATTACAGCATTAGCTGACAACATTAAATCCTCACATGAAAACAAAGCATAGCATGAGAACAAACATCATACTACAAATCAAACATTGCTCTTATTTGTTTGTCCTCTACACAAAACCATAAATCAAACAATTTTGTTCTTATTATTTGTCCTTCACTGAAACGCAGCTGTCTAGAAATTTTTTTACAGGATTTGAAAAATTCCAGCTGTTACTGTCAAGGCTAATTAATTAATAACATCACCTGGGACTTTAGAAGCATTTGATTATTTGCTCAGTCAAGGTTACCTGTCTCCAGAATGTAGTTTCTAGGACATTCACAACAGAATCCAATAGCGTCAAGTGTAAAGCATGCAGAACCACACTATCTTGTTCATGAATGTAATGCATTTCTCTGATGCTAAATCTGTATGACACTGATATGAGAGCTTAAATCTCTGGAGACGTTGCAACATACGAGTAGACTGATTGCAGTGAAAAATTAGGTCTTTGAACCAATGAGCTTTATCTCATTAGTACTGGAGTCGTCTCAAGGCTACGAGATTTTGAATTCAAACACGGTCAAAGCCAATCGTATCAAAAGAAATTATGGTCTTTGAATGAGTCTCTGGTGAATATAATACATTCTATAGAAGGAATATTAATTTGCAATACAAAATTACAGATTAAAAATTTAAACATTAGTTCATTTTTCTTATCTGAACTATCGTCAACAATCTGCAAAAGCAAAACTCCCATGGAAGAGCAATATCCTCAATCAACTACAGAAGGGCTACACAATCTAATCATGCGAGCAAAACACAGAACAGAAAGATATAAACATCTTGAAAGCAAGTACATCTTACCTGTGTCAAATCAAGTTATTCGAAAAAATTGTTGCACTTCATTTATCCGATATAGAAGGTATGAAGCAAAGAACAATCACCATGGTCAACCTAAAACAAATAGATTCCAATCGCTACCCGTATGACTGTGTTTATGATGCTTACATAAAGATGTTTTTAAGGCATGAATACATATTGCGGTCTTTAAATTTCAGCTTATCCAACTAAATGAATCAGATGAAAAATAAACTAAGACATATATATTACATTTCATAAGCCTATTTTATTATCATTATAATAATTAGTATAACCACCATTTAAAAAAAATTATCAAATTCTAGTTGCAGAGTCAGAAAATCATACTATGTAGGTCTGTTTTGAATTCTTTCTCCCACGCTGTCTTCTTGGGTTAGCACTGATCATGCAAGAGAACGCATTGACAAGCTCTGGATCCTCTTCAGTTATGAGCATCTTAGCTGCAGATGGGTCTGCAAGCAAAAGCTTTGCCACAAGGTATCCAGCAATAGACCAGGTCTGGAACAGGCGTGCTTGTTTTCCAATAAATCTTGCTCTTTTGGTATCATAATATTCAGGCCACTTGTCCCATGATATGCGTCTTTCAGCAACTTCAATAGCTCTGGCAGCAATTTCAGGTCTATTCATCTTTATGCACGCAACTGTCAGCTGAATACGGCCTCAAATGTATTAGCATGTATTTGCTATTTATACCAAAGATTACTCTTCAACCAAAATATAAGCATTTAAATGATTTTTATCGAATGACTATTCATCTATTCATTTTAATGTAAATAGCAATAAGTGGAAAAAATGGTGGTTAAATGATCTTAGCCAATGTAGAATTAGGATATGCATGTAGGCTAAGTAAATCAAATAGATAGTTTCCGTTTTCTTGAAAATACTAGTATAAGTAAAGACCCAATTCCAAATGGTGCAGATAAAAACGCCCATAGTCGGGCTTGAAGTAATAGTGACAGCTCTAGCTACAGTAATATAACAATCAAAGATAATATGCATCCAATTACACAAGAATTAGGCAGGAACAACCACAAACAGGTGAAAAGCATGCTAAGCTATTATGTCCTTCAAATTTTCACCCGTGACTGGTCCCCAAAGATGTGTTGCCCTACTACCATTGATGCTGCTTTTACCATCTCTTAAATTTTCGACATATTTACTTTTCTCTTGAAGTTACTTCTAAATAAAGACTTACTAAACAATGTCACTCTAAACTAACCTGCCAAAGAAGAGTTGGCCAAGAACCTGCATTGTGGTAAGACCAAGGCCTGTGCCAAGAACAAAGAATCATCACACAGGGAAAATAGAAAGGAATTGTGAATTGATCAAATTTTTCAAAAATAAAAAATAAAAAAAGAAGCAATTTTACGTGTTCTTAGGATCACTGCCTGTGATGATCTGCCACTCCTGGCCTTCAAGAGCAGGATAACATATCTTCAATGGCATGTCTGCTACCAGATCTATCCACTTGGCTTCAATGAGATCCAATATGGCATGTGACTGCTCTGTTGTAGCAAGACCACTTACAACAGACCATAAGTTTCCAAGAGAGAAGAATCTAAAGTCCATGTGAGCTGGTTGCAAGTTGCCAATTAGATAGCCCCCTTGGTTGGGTATCCATTTCACCAGCCAAGGAGAAACCTGATCCGGATAAATGTTGAACTTATTAACTGCATCATAAGAGTACTCTTCAGTCTTGTAACGATAAATCTCATTTAGTTTTCTTAAATCAATCCAATAATATTCTCTGATATGGAATGACAGAGCAACTAAACGATTGGTCAAAGCTCGGATGAGATCAGCCGATCCATCCTCAGGAGCAAGCATCTCCCGAGCACAAAGTAGTGCTGAATAAAAAAGTGCCTACAAGAACAAATACTTCACATCAGAGTCGGACAAGCAAATGAAAAACTATTCCACAGTAACATTGTAAATATTCTAATAAATATTAAAGACATTGGAAAATTAATATACTAAGAGTGCGAATGGAACTTGGTTATTGCCATCTATTCTTACTGATTATGTGATACAAGGTCAATTATTAAGTCTTTTCCTAAAAAAAATGTCTTCTTTGCAAAAATGGGGTAAAATAAACTTAATATAGACAGTGCTCTACCTATACAATCATTCAGTTTTTGTTTAACATTTCATCTCATGTCTGTTCATTCCATGGATCATTGAAACTATTAATGTTTAATATATGCAAAATCAAGGTCATCTCAATGTACAATCAGTTCGAGTATATTGGCTGACCATCATAAAGTGTAAGGCACGGGGTTAACATATTTCAGTCTTGCTGTTTTAAACATTACTATCGGAACCCTAAACATTTATGAATTTTGCTTCCTCAAATCCTCGCTAATTTCTCCATAAAATCTTGCAAGATGAGACATTCAAAGAAAATTCTCATTAGTGTAACAAGTTCATACTCAATTTGCAAAGAAAAACATATGTAAACTATGTTATATATCAAACTTAAGTTGATACTATAGATAATTTAAACCCAAGCCAATTAATAAGAAATTGGTTGAGAGTGATTATAAAATGTAAATTAGGCAAGGATTTGTTAGGATATTTAGGCTAGATTTGAGCATTAATCCTAGAACTGGAATGAAGAAGTAAACACAGGAATAATTTAGGAAATAAGTTGTATTCTTAACTTTCTTGTTCAAAAACAGACATTATATATATCCAATTTGCTTGAGGGAATAATCAAGCTACAATTAACCAATTCTTCCTTCTTTATTCTTTATCTTCATGGTGTTAAGGTTTGAAGTCCCAGCTCTTTTTCTTAACCCTACATTTTGTTAGGCCCTATAGAGGTCTACCAAACAGAGCCTTACTCATGAAATTAATGATTTGAAAAGTGTCAACGAACTTCACAAATCTCTATTCATGTGTTACACGTCTATTTCTTGGCTCAACTTATCCAAATGCATGGAGCGCATATGAAAAAAATGTTTCACATGCTACAACTTTTAAATGCCACTGAAAGATTTTCTTAAAGATACTTCATAACCCCAAAACATACATTCAACACCAAACAAAAAGGAAAAACCTTTAGCATTCATTTGAACGTAGCCAAGTCCAATAGATGATGACCCAGCAAAGTGGCTCAAGAGTATTAATATCAAAGATGATGTCACCTTGCAGCATTCTTGCATCAAGCGACTGTTTGATTGTTCTACTTTATACTAAACTAAGCAGGTTCCCTGTAACATACAACGAGTTAAATCCTAACGAGGCCTTGCCCTCGATTTCATCAACATTTCACCACCATTTCACAAAGTTCCAACGTTATACTCTTATATGTAGGAATATGGTCTTCTTTTTCTTCTTATCTGTGTGTATAACTGCATCAACAAGTTTCTTTTCCTTACCCAGCCTACAGCTACCCCTTATACTAAAAGTGTTTTTTTTTTCAATCAACAAGATAGCAAATTCTCATTCACTTTAAAAATGCTGATATATAGCAATTCTATAGACTCCCTTTAGAGCATCTAAAAGTCAACGCAAACTTACAAACACTTATCCAGATTTTGAACTCCATGTTATCAATCCAAAAATCAGCTTCTCCACTTTACCATGCTCTTTGATATGTCAAAAAGACTCAGCAATCAGACCTTTCTATTTACTCAAATGCGTATTGATAATTTATTTCACAAACTCAAGAGATATAGACCTAATAACCCAAAGTACAACTGATATTTCTTCCTAAAAACACTATTAACTGGTGCATACTTTTTCAGCTCCTTCCAAAAACTAATTTGCAACAATAGTGGCAAGACATAAAATATCCATAGCCAATATCTAGACTATAGAGATAATAATAATAATAATAAAATATTAAAAAAAAAGACCAGCAGAACTAGTGTGTCTCTCCTTTAAGATTTTAATGTTTTATCTTTAGGCCCACAATATTTCTATTCCAGCTGCAAACACTTACCTTTAGGAAAATGCAATTCATGCACTAAATGAGATTGTAAATAAAGTCCTCCTTTTATTCACCAAAAAAATCATACAATTTTCCAAGCCACCACCATCTGATCGCTCCCATTTGAAATGCCTGGCCAAACCCTACCCCATCATGTGTGTGTATTTGTGCAGACATCTGGCAGAATCAGGACATCCAATTGTTTTTCTACAAAGTACATATCTTCACATTGGAAAATGCTAAATAGATTGCATACGCAAACCAACAATAAAAACTCCAGTCTTAATTACCTGGACCTACACAGGTTAACAATAGAAACTCTTTTCTTAATTACCTGGATTTCTAGAGGATGGCCATGAATTCCCATCCGTCGATCTATCATGCAAGAACCATCAGTCACCAACAATGTTGGGAACATGTCAAAACCATCAGATAGACATAGCCTCAGAATCATCTTAATTCCAGTCTGCACATCAATCCTCTCCTGAACAGAGAGATCACCAGAACATTTTCCATATGCGCGTAATAAGATAATCCACCATAACCCTAAGTTGACATGGTAATGTAAGAGGAGAATTCAGCAGTGCAAAGGATAAGCCAAGAATTTCCTGATTCAAGAAACTTCATGAAATGATTTTTTTTTTTTTACCAGAATCAACTGGTGCAACACGACCTATTGCTGCCTCTCCAAAGTCAGGATCCAATACCTCTTCAGTTGATGAGTCATCACCATCTAGAGGAACTGTACGCACCTTGAAACTAGCAGGCATCAATCCCTGGCCAGGACTGTGACAGTCCATTGTTTTCTCCCAGCTCTGCAATATAAGAGTCATATACAATAAAAGATAACTCCAGAAAAAAAAAAATATTAAAGAAAAATGAAAAGCATCACTATCCCTGCAGCGAGACACACAATCAACTATACACTCCACAGGAAAATTTTTAAAAAAAATTATTGTTATTTTAGCATTGATCCAGATATGCAGCCACTAATCCTCTGATATGAACAAATATATGAAAACCGTACCATATTTTAGTTTCACAACACCTACAGAAGCAATCACAAAATCCACTATAACTTTCTTGTTATTCTTTAAACAAGCAACCATAAAAGGAATAGCATCCTTGTGTTCACATTATGGTTAGTGTCAATTTTTAATTACTTCTTTGAATTTTCACAAAGACAATTAATCACATGCCAGCAATTTTGCAGAAATACACAGCATTAACTGTAGCAATTGTTTCCTCTTGTTTAGGGTGCAAGGCACTCTCTCACATGCAGAACAAATCCACTATTTCTACCAGAGATAATTAGTAATTTTGGAAACAAACATTTCATTGAATGTTCCACCATGAGCCTTAAACATTAGTGATCAACCATGTGGTATAGAAAACAGTTGTTATTAGTAAGGACTCTCTTGGAAAAGTTAACCACAACAGAAACAAAAATAAAACAGCAATATTCACAATCAGTTACACATGGGATCAGCAAATGCAAGTTAATAATATGAAGAGACATGCAAGATATGGAAATCACTATTTCAAACAATAGAAAAAAGTTGGCATAATTAACCACTAAGTTACCTGCAACTGAAGTGTGTGAAGAATGAAATTCCGAACTATATCATACTCTCCTTTCAAAAGAAATGCAATACCAGAAGGTATAAAGTCTCTAATGAAGACCTGATCATAATTCAACACATTGGAACTAGTAGGGTCGTTGGCAGCAATTGTTCCAATCGGACTGCCACAATAATAAACAACAGAATTGAGCAGCAGGTTCCAAGCTTCATCTTCAATAGAATCTACGGTAACCTTGTTAGAGGCATCTCTGCCTATACCCAGTGCACCACCATCAGTTGGCAAACTCTCTTTTCCCTGTTTAACAGCACCATTAGATGTCAACTCACCATTTCCTTGTTTCTGCTGAACATTCCCAAACTCCAAAACATTTGTAGGATTTACTGCACCATTGAAGTGTAATACCCTTGCACTATCTACAAACCAGGTTCCTTTTCCATCTTCTGAAGTTAAACCACCAACAGTTTCTGACTGCTGGCATTTACAACTCAGAAGCTGCAAGCTATCCACTGATGTATTTCCAAACAAACCATAGTCACCTATCATCTTTAACCGTTGTATTCCAATCTGATTCTGTAGAAAACTTGAACAGTTGAACAATTGCTTATGTCTCAAGGCCCTTTTCTTTACACAATTAATGTGGAATTTGGAAGCAAATTTCCAATCTAAATTGCTAGCATATGGATCAGAACTTAAAATGCGACATCCAGAAGACAAAATTTGCAGAGCTGCCTCAGAAGTTCCCATCATAAAATGCTTATCAAGAAAATCAATCTCCAACAAATTCAAACTGCCCAGTGCTTCAATCTGCTTTGACACGAGACACACCTAAATAGTATACCTTGGGTTAGAATAGTTACAACAATGTAAAAATCATTGCTCACTCAAATCATATAAACACAGAAGGCTCGAAGTTAGTGCAGAGAATAAGCAAAAAAGGAAACATAGAAACTGAAAAAAATCTAAAATTTGTCGCTAATGAATAACCTAAAATTTGCATTAATTCTTTTCCCCTTATTTTGGAACAAAACAGTAAAAATGATCAATAGGAATCAGATTCTCACTTCTTTGCCACTCTGTTTCTCAGCAGACAAACAGGCAATTTTAACCGTATCAATACAGCAAAGTTGGAACAAAATCACTACGATCCACGCAAAAACTTTAAAAAGAAAACCCAAAAGAACAAAAAATTATACACAACAACATCAGAATCAACCAACAGCAACAGAATATTCACAATAAACACCCAATTTATATTGAAATTCAGAGAAATAAAACATCATGAAGCAATCAATTCATTGAAACACGGAACAACCTTAAATCTAATCTCCTAGCCTTTTCAAACATTACAAAATGAAAAAAGAACTAAATTAGAATAAAATTAAGAAAACTACAAAAAATTAGCAAAACAGAAAGGCGCACCTGAAACCAAACAAATTTTGGCTGGAACCAAGAAAAATTCTCGAGTAACGAATAAAACGACTTAAATTATAGTCTAATCTGCACGGTGCTATGGAATTCGTTTATTGGACAAGTAAATACATAACTCGAGCCTTGAACGATACCAAACAAAGTAGTCGCAATTAGAACTAAAGATAATTTAAGGTTTTTTTTTCCTTTTCAGTTTGGTCGTTTTTCTTTCGGTGTTTGTATAAACTCGTAGGAGAAACACAGACCACATCCACATCCACGACCACATGACATGAATATTTTCTTGTTCTGTAGTGTGTGATGTTTTTTTTTCCATGATACGCAAAATTTTTCTTAATAAAATATATTTAAGTTTAAAGAATAGTATATATATATATATAAAGAAAAAAAAGCAACGTCTGATAAAAAAAAAAAAAAAAAGAAAAAAAGCAATGCAAATCCCGTAAAAAGAAAAAGAGAAAGCAAAAGACAAAAGGGGAGGTGAGCGGTCACGACCAACATGTGACAAGGGCATAATTGGGCTTCCACTAAATATTTAATATTTTTTCTCTTTATTATTTATTTTTTAAAAAATCTATTTTCTCGATTCGGCTATTTCGAACGGAAAATCACTTCTGATATAAGGTGAATACTTCATTCATATATTGATCAAAAGGTCATTTTTCGGGTAATTTTTAAATAAGCTACATCAAATATATTGTATTGTAGCATTTTTAGAATGCAAGGTATATAGTTTATTTTGTTGCAAATAAAGGAAATGCTTTCATATTGATAGAACCATAAAGATAAAATATTATGGGTTTTAAGTAATGTTGAGTGGCATGTTAATATTAGCTCTATTTGATCATGTTGTGTATGGACATAATATTTACGATATAGTAGCTAATGTGGCATACATGTTATCTTCACAAATAGTATGGTGCCATGTGACATGTTGCCATCAACAATATTGATGTTAAATATTATATAGTCTTTAAGTTCAAAAGTTGAAAGTATATCCTCAATTGTCAAAAAAAAAAAAAATCAAATGTTGAATGCTAAAAGCATTAAAATTTTGAAAATATAAGGAAAAAAAATTAGGAAAGAGAGGGAGGCAAAAAAGAGAGGCCCCTGGATAGAGACACAAAGAAGAGGGAGAGATAGAAGCATAAGAGATAAATAGAGATAGAGTGCGGGGAGAGAGAGCCAAGGAAAAATTACTCTATCTTTATCTCCATCTCTCTCTCTTCTCCGGTCTCTCTTCCTCTCTTTCATAATCTTTTTATACATTAATTAACTAAAGTAAAAGGAGGGAGAGATTTGAATTTAAAAAAAAAAAAAAAGGAAAGAGAGAGCGGGAGAGAGAGAGTTTTCTTTTAAATCTATCTTCCTACTTTCCTCCTTTATCAAACCTCTCTTTCATTATGTACATCACTCTCTTTTTATCTTTCTTCCACTTTTATCTCTTTTTCAAGGATCTTTGTCTCTCGGAGAGAGAAAAGCATAAAAAAAATTTTAAAATATTTATCTAACTTTCTCCTCATATCTCTTAATATTTATCTAACACTGATGGAGAACTTAGGATCAACTTGCGATCAAGAATCTCGTCACACAATTTGATATTGGAACTCCCTAAAAATAACTTTTTGGAGTTGCCCTATCATATCCCTAATTAACTATTATGATTATAAACGAAAATTATGGAGTAAAACCAATTAGAAATGTCACAAGAAGAACCTTAATAAGTTTGCTAAACATGATACAATACAAGAGTAGGACAAAATTTCTCTACTTTGTATTATTAATTGAAATAAAATATACAAAACAACAAAAGGTTGCAATGCTATGGGGTATGATTCGAAACTCCAGATTAACAATGCAATCTAAAATCCCAACACACAATAATATTAATTCACATGCTAAGATCCTAAAGCATTCTATTATACCCTTGATAAGAACATAGATTATCAAACAAGAAAACTAAAATGGAATCACCACGAAGTTACTAACCTAGATAAGATGTCAGTTCTTGATATAATATATAGTTAGACAAAATTTTGATTAGAATTTTATTAACCAAAGAAAATAATTATTTATAATCAATAGTGGAGTGTGGTTGCTACTTAAAAGGATTTTTATAGCTTTTTCAAACCCTAATTCTAGTGGTAAAAGGATTAATTCCAATGTAGAAAAGATTCAAAGTCAAAGAATCAAATATTTCTCAATATGAATTACAATAAAAATCCTTTTCCTATATAAACTAGGAGAATTAATCTCTATAAGTGGGTTGGATGAATTTTTTTCTCCTAAATGGGCCTAATTAATTTAGAATAAGTCCAATAAATACTAAAAATAAAAAGATAACAAAATAGACTTAAGTACAATTCGGCCATATATACTACACGGCTAAAGGATGGGTTGTAACCAAGTAGCTTGGCATTCTTTCTTTAGCTCTTATTCCTTTACTTTAATGATGCTCAAGAATACTTCATCTCGTGGATTTTCATGTGTCATAAACTATCTTTCTTTTATGTTTCCATGATTTTCAAATATAGTTTTCATTTCGAATACCTTGCTTTCACTCTTGATAATTTAATTTTACATGATTTAAAAGTTGCCTTCGAGTTTCATAGTTAGCAAGCTTGACGATTGTTGTAGATGTGCTTCAAATTGTTGAAAAGTAATACTTCTCTTGTGCACATATCAGCTTCTCTTCTCTCAAGAAGATTTGTTCTCAAATCAACAACTATAATAGTGAGAAAATAGTCAATATATACGTACTCATCTCTATATTAGTTGTCATTTTCAACAATTGTAGCGACAAATTACTTTCTTTGAATTGATTTACTGAAGTGTTTTCTACAACTTTTTGAATTTTTTCCATAGGACAATCTTCATATTCAAAATCACATTCTTAGCAATGTTCAAATTCTTCGTCATCAATGGTGGTTCTTTCATCTTCTTCATGGATTACTCTTTCCAAAATCTTTATAAAATAATCAAAATTTTTCATTAATTTTCAAAGGATTTATTAAGCCTTTTGTAACCTTATCTTCTTTCTTTGCTTGCTATCATGAAACAAATTTAAAAATAAACACAGAAGAAAAAAAGTTGACCCTCACATACTTTTTCATGTATTTATCTTAGAAAGGTATTTATGTTCATATTTCGCTCACAAGTTCGGCTTTATCCCTTTATTAGTTCACTACCTAAGTATTTTACTTTTCGATGCTCAACTTAAGAGTGTTGCACTTAAGAATCAATATACAATACGAGATTAATAAAATTGCAATGTAGACTTTAAACAACAATGTCCTAAATAATAAAAAAAATAACAAAAAAATCTAGAAGCAAACACACACACATAATAAAATATTAGCATAAGATGACAATAAGTATATTAAAGATACAATTTAACAAGTAATATGCAATAACTATATTACCTATGTGGTATGAAATGCCAACAAATGAAACGAAATAAAGATGACAAAGATTAAAGAAAAACGCTAATTTGAAAATAAAACAAATTTTCACTCTCCTAACAAAAGCCAAAACTGAACCTAAACTAATACCCAATATTCGAAAACTCTATATTTAGGTGTGTGATACTATCAACAACTCAAATCAGTAATTTTATCAAAGATATATCTTAAACAGATTGCTAAGTAGACATTTTTCTTACTTTTAGCCTCAAACATGAATTTTAAAAAGTAATTTTTTGGTTTTTCTTTTACGAATGTTTAGATCTGATTATTTTACTTTTTTTTTACTAGGATTTATGATAAAACAAAAATTGAGAAGCAAATGTAGCAAATGAAATGATAAATAAGCTATTAAAATAAGAAAACGAATTAACTCAATGAAATGAATATAACAATAATTATAAGGTCTATTAGCGCTAAAAATCCTGACTTTTGCGCCATTTTGTGATTTAATCCTCATCTATCAATTTTGGCACAATAAACCAAAATTTAAAAATTTGTAAAGTTTTTTTGTCCATAATTTAAATTGGGATTGAGGGAGTGTGTCATCATCTATGTGGCATGCCAACTTGAATTATTTATTATTATTTTAGGTGTCCAAATGGAATTAATTGACACCTAATGATATATTTACACTTAATCCAATAAATAGCCAATTAATCAAAATCAACAGAGAGTGAATCTTCCATTTGTGATAAAGAAGTGAATGGGTCTTCAATAGAAGAATTGAAACTGCTACAAGCGAGATTAATGCTATGTTTTGATAATATTGATGGAGTGCGAGGAGCTACAATGAGTTGTGAGGAACATTGAAATTTCATTAAGGATGAGTTTCAGGGGTAGAGAGAGGAGCAGTGGGAATCGTTGTGCAATTTCTAGTCTTTGAAGGTGCTGCAAGGGATGAGATGGTAAAAAGCATGGGTCCTGTTGGGTCTGTTGGGATCAAGGATTTGCTTGTGCATTTGGGTTTTGAAGAAAGGAGTTGTTGGGTTCACTAGTTTCGTTCCAATGGAGATGCGATGAAGGAGATGGTGCTACAATGCTCAATTCTTCAAGCAGAGGGTGGAAGAAGATTATAGAGGTGTTGCAGCATCTATGTTCTAAGGGAGTTGGTGAGGAGTTGGGATCGAAGATGAAGGTGAGGGTAATGGAAATGGAGAATGGAGATGAGTTATAGTTTGGTGATGGAGGGAGAAAATGGGAATGGGTAGGAGCTGCAAGGTGTTGATTTTTGGGAAAGACAGAGAAGGGGAAGGCTTAAAATTTCTCATGATGTGTCAATTAATTCCATGTGGACACCTAAAACAATAATAAACAATTTTAGGTGTCATGCCACATAGATGGGGATAGACACTTCCCAATTCCAATTTGAATTTTAAATAAATATTTTACAGATTTTTAAATTTTGGGTTTTTGTGCCAAATTGAAAGGTGGGAATTAAATCACAAAACGATGCAAAGGTTAGGATTTTTAGCGCCGATAGCCCTAATTATAACTATGAAATTGAAATTAAAAAAGATAACAATTAAGATAGATAAATTAGAATTTATCTATGACCTATACTGTGATACCAATTAATGTGGAACCTAGATTAATAATGCAATCTAAAACTCTTGCACACAATAATAATCAAGTCACATACCAAGATTAATTCCTAAAGCATTCTATTGCACCATTGAATAATGAATAAATAAGAATGTAGATAATCGAATAAGAAAATAAGAAAAGAATCACTACAAAGTTACTAATCTCGATAAAATATCAATTATTGATACAACACAAAGTTAAATAAACTTCTAACTAATATTTTATTAACTAAAGAAAATTATTGTTCAGAATCAAGAGTGGAATGTGGCTCTACTTAGAACACTAGAAAAATTTATCGGATTAGTAACGGAAATTTCGGTTACTAATTATTAAAAATCCGTTACTAAAACTATTTTGTAACGGAAATTTTCTGTTATAGCAAATCTCGTTGCTAATGCATTAGTAACGGATTAGAAAATCCGTTACTAAATTAGTAACAGATTTGTAACAGAAAATCCGTTACTAAATTAGTAATGGATTTATAACGGAAAATCCATTACTAAAATTGGTTTTCTTTTAGTTGGTTTTAGTAACGGATATTTTTAGTAACATATTTTTCTGTTACAGAAATCCGTTACTAATTTTGAAAAATCAATAACAGATTTTTCCGTTACTATTTTTAACGGATCAGTAACAACTTAATCCGTTACTAATTCGTTACTATTTATAAAATTACAATAAAATATTATAAATTATATATTCTAACCAGACAATTTAACCTGTAAATATACTCAACTATTATAACTCATCTCAATAACAAATGTAAAAACCAAATATCATATATATCATGAACGAACTCAAATCCAATATCATATATTATATAAATCAAATCAAACATATATCCAAGTATTAAGTTGTGCAATTTTAAACTAAAAAATCAATAAATTATTTATTATCCTAGTACATATGGATAATGCAAAAAGAAACTATAAATGTGTAGTGTTCTCGTCCTCGTCCTCATCCTCATCATTAGCTTCATCTACTTGATTAGGAGGTTATGCAGAAGTTCCTTCACCAGGAGCTGAAGGCTGGCTGCCTTGCCTTTGACTCACGAGCTGCATAAGTAAATCCTTCACCTGTGAGAGCTCAGAGGTAATCCGCACATTTTGCTCACGCAATACTTGTTCATTATCCTCACGCTCCTGCAGCTTGCATCTGAGATCAGCCATTTCATCTTGAAGATCCTGATTTTGCTGAGCTGATGTGAAGGATGTACTAGCAAAAGACTTGTTTGGAAAGAAAACTGAAGCCTGTGATCCAAGACCGTACACCCTTCTTTTTTTCTCTCCACCTACTGCCTCAAAGTATAATTGAGCCTCATCAATGCGAGATGCCTCAGTACTGTCATTATTTATCTGTGATGCTTGCTCTTTCAAAGTCAGAAAGCGGTCCTTCAAAAAAAAATACCATGTGATATAACAGTATAAACTATAAATCAAATAATTTACTAAAAATTTATTTAATTTCTCACATGAATGGCTTTTGAGCGTGCATCAACAAACTCTGAGGTACCCTACTTCTTATGAGTAGCCTCAAATAACTCATAAGGTAGAGGATCTCTGCCTAGTCTTTCGTGCTGCAAGTTAAATATAAATAGTAGTAACATGCTTGAATATAAATTCACAACAAATTGGATAAAATTTAAAGCATTTGAAAAAATATAAGTGAAAATAAGCACAGACCATCTGTTGTTGATGCCTATACTGAGATATGGATCCTCCACAATGTCTTGATGGGCCAACGCTTTGCCCACCTGTTTCACTTTTTCTATTATTTGAGAATTTTTTGCATTTGTTTTGATACTCAGTTGCTCCCCAAGTAGATTGCCATGCATCCATTACTCCTTCTGTCAGTGATAGCCTCTTCTCCTTCCCATTCCTTATGCTACACATAAGGCTACGATAGCGCTCAACAACTTTCTTCCTCCAAGCTATCTTCATAAGCTGCTCTATTGCCTCATCCCATAAGAAGTGTTTCTAAAATTACTTACATTTAGTGACAAATAATACACATTAAAATTAATCACATGTACAGTAAAATTTGTATTACCTTAAATTCTTGCCAATAGAATTCTTTAACCTCTTCTAGTACATTTTTCCAACAAAAGCCATCTGCTACTAACTTTTCCTTGAAGATCAAGGTAATCCGCCTAGCAATCGGATCGGAAGGCTGCATGCTGTAGAAGAATAATTGACAAAATAATTATCTTGAAATAAGCACAGAAATTAAATGCATATTTAAAAATACTTATAAATTTTACTCACATTGAGTTTACTAAGGAAATATATGGTCTGTATTCTGTAGGTCCGCAATTACCAGAAGCAAATGTAGATGCAGATGCAGATGTAACCATCGATGGAATAGGTGGCAAACCTATGGGAGCTGAGGCAGTAGCAGATGTGTGTACTGAAGCAGAAGTGGATGATGCAGCACCCTGTGTGGATCTCTCACCCTGGTCTGGTCTAGGAATCAAAGCAGTGTGTTGTACTAAACATTGATTGATATTTTCTGATTCACTTGTGTGGACACTACCCCTGCCATGGTCTCCTCGACCCCGTGATGAAAATCCACGTCCTCGTCCTCTCATCTTGTATAAATTTACATTAAACAAATCATATATAGTTAATATATTTAATAATTGAGAGTCAAAATAGATATCAATTATTTTATACCTTTTATTCACTATCTACATCTAAGTCATTATCATCATCACCATCATCATCATCATCGTCCGTTTCTGTTGCTATTATAGTTTCATCTTCATCATTTTCTTCACCATCATCAATTTCAATAACATCCCCAGTTGGATCATTTAATTGTTGTGTTGAATCATCAATTTCAATAACAATGGCAGTGTGTTCCATTTCATCTTGTTGAAATGGTTCTTCAGCAGGTTGTGTATTTTCTTGTGTTGGAAGTTGAATTACAGAACGTGCTTTGACTTTTACTGCAGCCCACCATTCAATTTTATCTCGCTTTAGGCTAGGATACGAAGTATATATCACTTGTATTGCTTGTACTCCCAGCACAAAAGGCTCATATCTATTAAAAGATCGTTTATGATTTACATCAATAAGTTTATATTTACTATGGACCTTTGTGCCTACATTTGGAGTGGGGTCAAACCAATTGCATTTGAAAAGTACAACTCGCTTGATTGGAAGACCTGGATACTCCAAACGTATAACTTCAAGCAATTGTCCATAGTAATCGCTCTCTTCGTTGCTGTAATTTGACCCCTTAATACACACCCCACTGTTCATAGTTGCTCTACTAATATAGTATGACTTTGATTGAAACTTATATCCATTCACCATATATCTATTGTATGATGTCACACTTCGTAATGAACCATTTGCAAGCGATATGATAAACTTGTTAGATATATTACTGCACGAATCATGAGCAAAATTGTTGAACCATATAGCAAATTCACTCTCCAATTTGATGTCAATATGAGAATCATTGACTAACGGATCATTTGAGCGCAGTTGATCAATGTAAATGCTGGAAAAACCTCAACTTCATTAGAAAAAGTAATTTAAAAAAGGGTAAACTGTAATTTAGTCCCTCAGGTTTAGTGAAATACAACATTTCGTCCATCTGTTTTAAAAAACCTTCAATTTAGTCACTGTGATTTTAAAAAACTATACCATTAGTCCCTCCTGTTAGATTTTCTGTTAAATCACCGTTAGTCTTCAATTTATAAGTTGGTCAATAGAAAGTTAAATAGAAAATTCCTAGATTGCCCTTTAACTAGCGGGAAGGATGATATTTTTTTCCCTCCAATTATAGAAGGGGCTATTTAAGAATGAGGAAAAGCTAATGCACAGACAAATTATTCAAGGATGTCGGTCACCAGTTGCTCACCCAATACCAGCGGCAGATGGGAGGGAAGATATCTGAATAAGAATTGCAAGTGTGGCATTAGGGCTGCTGTGAGGATTTCTGAATCTGAAAGGAACAAGAACTGCTTGTATTATGCTTGTCGCAACAACGTATGTGGCTCATTCTTGGGATGGTGTATACTGGTATCGAGGTTTCCAGCAAGTGCAGAGACAGTTGAAGTCGGGCTGAGGCAAAGAAATCTTGGGCGAGAGTTGGCTGATATAAAAAAAGATATGCTTATTGTGCAAGATGAGAATCGAAAGATGATAATGAAGATGGAAGATATGGAGAATATGATGGGTTTTACAAAGACTATCTTAGTTGTTGTATTAATGTTAATAGTGTTTATTTTTCTTCTCATTCTCGTTCTTATTGGGGGGAGAATGAGATATGTGTAATGGATTTTGCAGTATTTGCTTATTGGGGTTATTTTTGGTGTAAGTAAATGGATAAAAAGGGGTAGGTTGTTGAAGTAGTTAGATGTGGGTTAATGAAATCTTAAGTTTCATAGATAGTGAGTTATTTTGGGTATAAGTTAAGCTGATGTATTATAACTGATGGGTTAATATTTTGCAGTACGTAAATATGATGCAATGCAAGCTACTATGAATGATGACCAATATTTTATATATTCTTAGTTTTCATGTGTTTGCCTCCTTCTCAAAGTGCAGAACCAATTCATATAATGAAGCCACCATTTCTGTCAAATAACAAAAAAAAAAAAAAACACCAGTATTTTATATATTCTCAGTTTTCATGTGTTTGTGTAAATTGGTTGAATCAATATTGTTTAGATCTAAAATTATTGGCAATAACAAAATCTGAAATATTAGATGGACTGAATGGTTGTATAATTTATTAGTAAGGGAGTAATATGTATTGAATTTAAAATATTGAGGGACTATTTACTATGAATTATGAAAATATAGGGGCTAAAGGTTTGTTAAAATTGCAAACGAATGGACTAAATTGATGGTAAACTTATTAATCTGGGGACTTAATTCATGACTAAATTACTAGTATCCAAATTGGGCAAAACATAAATTGCTATGAAATTGATAAACAAAACATAAATTGCTATGAAATTGATAATAAATTACTTTCATAATTAGCTCATAAATGAGTTGTCTAAAACAAAGATCATATCATTATATTTAGTCAGTAAAATATCAAAGTTTGCCCATTCACTGCCCAAGTACAAAGATCATACCAATAACTTTTTTCTGCATATCCTAAAATTATCATAAGGTTCCAAAAGTCTGTACCCATATATACTCCAAAAAATTTAACCTATTTACCAGGACTATCTGTACCCATAATTACAAAAATATAAAAGTACAAAATCAATATTGTCCATAGAAAACCAGCTTCCAAAATCTTCAAGGGTATTGGTAGTATCTGCATCTTCCAAAATCTTTATTACTTGTGGCATCTCAGATAGGTCTCCCATGTATGTTAGATGAACTGCCATTTCTCTGTTACAAAAAAAAATGAGATTAAATTAATTTATTCACTATATGATCTAAAAAATAATATCCACAAATACTTACCTTCTCCTTAATAGGTGCCCTTTGGCAAGTCCTTTTATTATGCCCTAGTTGCTTACATGTGTCACATCTAGTTGTCTTTGATTTGATCCTTACATTTGATGGAGCAGCTTCACCTTCTTCCCTCTTCCTTGCTTTTCTAGGCCTCCCAGGTAACCTTTTCAAAAGTGGTGGCATAATGCATTGAGACTCATCTTATATACTGTAATTGGCTTGTGGCATTGGGTGAATAACCCCTTCATAAACCTTCAAATATGTTGAAACATGATAGTAATAATGGCAATAATCCTCAATATCTTGACGCATGTATCCAATACACAAGGCTGCATGTTTGCAAGGCAATCCACTTATGTCCCATCATTTGCAAGAGCATTTTTTTATCCTGACGCTTTACAGCAAATTTCAGATCACCCTCAGTGACTTCAAATTCATCATTTCTACATGGCAATAACCTACAATTTTTCCCTTGCTTGATGATTGAATTAATTGTCTTGCGAGCCTTAGGAGTGATCTTACCTTCCCATGAAGTCCCATTGGCAAATCTCTTCTGGAGTCTAACCATGCATTTTTGTCTAAATGCATCTAACAGTTTTACAATTGGCAACCCTCTAATTTTTTTGATCCATGCATTAAATGATTCTGTCATGTTATTGGTTAAATGCTCTGATTTTGCTTCTGGCCAAAACATGTGTCTACTCCATTGGCTCATGGGTACCTTCAATAACCAGTCAAATGGCTTCCCATCCTTAACTCTTTCAATCCTTTTCATTGCCTCCCAGAACTCATATCCATGTGTGGCTCTAGCAGCATTCCAAAATTCTTGTTTTAGACCAAGTCCAGGATATTGCTTCTTAAAGTTGTTGAATATATGTCTAGCACAAAATCTATGACATGCCTCAGGAAACCAATTATTGACAGCTTCAATAAGTCCCTATATAAGAAAAAAAGTATTAAACACATAATTTTGTTAACAGAAAAATAAAAGTATAAATGGTTCTGATAGTAATACCTTTTGTCTGTCACTCATGAATGTCAGAGGTGTTTCATCATCTTTTGGACCAATGCAGGTTTTCAAGCAATCAAAGAAAAAATCCCAACTTGCACCACACTCAATCTCCACAATTGCAATAGCTAAAGGAATCACACCTTTATCACCATCAAGTGATATAGCTGATAGCAAAACACCTCCAAATGGACCCTTCAAGTGGCAACCATCAACACCTATAAATGGTCTACATCCAGCTTTAAAGCCATCTACAATTGGTTTAAAAGACAAAGACATCCTCTTAAATACTTTTGGATCATTATCTGAAAGCCTATCTCCAAACTGAAATTTGACAAAAGTTCCTGGATTATGCCTTTGTAGCTTCTTCACATATTCGTCTAAAATCTTATAACTATCTCTGTGACTTTATTATTAATTAAAATAAAATGTTCAAAATAACAAAAGGCGGCAATATTTCAAAATAACAAAAGGTGGCAATATTATAGTGTGGCTGACCACCTTAGGAGGCTTTTATATCCTCTAAACACTAATTTCTAGTGTAGAAAGATTTTCAAAGTCAAATAGTTAAACCTTCTTATTAGCCGGAGACGTCTCGTATTAAGCAGACGGCCACATTACTGCCGGTTATTAAAAAAAAACACGATATTCATCTCTATCTCTCACAGTATAAAAAGAGAAGAATCGTAGAAATAAATGTACGCTATTCTCTAACATAAAGCTCTAAACAATCCCTTGCATTCTCTATACTTATTGATACTGATTTGAGTGCCGGAGTGGCTACCATAAGCACCCACCACCACCTCACATTTTCTTCCATGCAGGTTCTAGTAAATCACAGTACAGTCTCATTCCAGCCACGTCATCAATTTAATTTCAGCAACATCATTTAGTTTCGCTGCCGGGAGATCCTTTAAATACTATTCATTTAGATTACAACTGGTCTCCTACTCATTTTCTCGAGAATAAATTTCTTTCTTTTCACCTCCAACATGGCCAGTAGTTCGCAAGCTGCTGCTAATATTGCTACCAACGAGGGAGTCATTGTTTTCTCTATTCCTGACAATAGAGAAAATACACCCCCAGTGGTCAACAAAGCAAACCTCAATAATTTAAATAATGAACAGATACTCCAGTACATCCAAAGGTTGCAGGTTACCCTCGAGCAGTATAAAGCTCGAGAAGAAGCATAAAAAATAGATCTCAGAGGAAAGGAGGAATCTTTGTAGACACCCTAAGGGTTCAAACAAAAGCATTCAAAATACAACCCCTAGGAAGGGCTGAGTTTGAAGATGAATTAGACAAGGCCCTGAAAGGAGTTGATTGAAAGCTAGTACGAGCCGTGCAAAAGTACCAAAAGGAATAAGAAGAAGACTTCAGTCTAGATGGTGTTTCACCTCTTTCAGAGGAAATCTTAGCAAAAAACCTTTCCTTCCAAATTCAAGTTGCCTAGCTTGGACAAATATGACGAAATGACAGACCCCTGGCAATATTCAAGATGACCATGTAGTTTCAGGATGTAAATGATTTTGTGTTATGCCGAGTGTTTCCGTTGACGCTTACAGGTGGTTTAGAAATAGTACCAACATCTAAGCCCAAGTTTAGTTTAAAACTTTACGCAGTTTGCCACGTTATTTAAATTCATATTTATTACTTGCATATCACCTAAAAAGTTTTCCTTTGACTTGCAGAAGATCTGCTAGGGAGAGGGTGAGTCTTTAAGGAGCTTTATCTCTCGTTTTAATACAAAGCATTGAAGGAACCCACAACATCAAATTCATGGATTCCTTAATTAAAAATCTAGCCGTGATGTATAAACAGTTAATAGACAAAGCCCAGAAATATAGTAGGCTGGATGACGAAGTCTAGGCCTTAAAAAAGGATAAGAGGGCGAATCCAAAGTAAAGTCAAAAGTCCAAGAGATGAAGACATAAAGGAGATCATAGGAGTTATCCCATCTCACAAAAGAGGGATGAATATAGTAAGTATAAGAATTACACTCCGTTAAGTGACTCACAAAATTATATTCTGATGTAGATTAGGAAAAATGATAAAGAAATCAGATGGCCACCTAAGCTCAACCTAGAGAAAGAGGAGAAATGAGACAAGACAAAGGATGAGATCAAAACCAAACAACAGAAGAACATCGGCAACTAAACGACGAGATTAAAAGGCTGAGAAGGGACAATACCCTTTGAAAATTCACACGGAAGGAAAAAAAAAGAGAAAAGATCTGAGTCCGAGGAAACAACCTCTGAGACAACTCCTAATAGAGAACCCATAGGGGTCATACATGTGATAATAAAAGGATTTGGCGAGGGGTAGGGGAAGTGAGCAGATTGCAAACAAAATTACTCGGGTAGGTAGGAAACTTTTGAAAATCCCGAAAGTCATCTGGAGTCACCCACCCGAAAATCTTATGAGCTTGCATTTTGAGTGAACCGAATGGTTCCCCTTAAGCATATTATCTGTAATAGAAGGATATTCTTTTAATAACAAAGCTAATGAGGCATTTTCACATGTTGTCTTCTTCAGCGATAAGTGACAATGGGATTGCCTTCCTCATTGAAAAGGAAAAGATTAGGAACACAAGAAGAGGCCACAAGGCGAATTTCGCCAGGCCAAGTCATAAGGCGGGTTCCACCAAATCATACAAGCATTGGTCCCACTAAAAAAGGCCACAAGGCGGATACCACCGGGCTAGGTCACAAAGCAGATTCCGCCAAACCATATGGGCATTAGTCCCACTAAATAAGGCCATAAGGCGGATACTGTCAGGCCAGGTCATAAGGCGGGTTCAGCTAGACCATATGGGCGTTAGTCTCACTAAACAATGCCGCAAGGCGGATACCTCAAGGCCAAGTCACAAGGCGCATTCCACCAGACCATGCAGGTATTGGTCCCACTAAACAAGGCCACAAGGTGGATATCGCCAGGACAGGTCATAAGACGGGTTCCGCCAGACCATACGAGCATTGGTTCCACTAAACAAGGCCACAAGGTGGATTTCGCCAAGTTAGGTCACAAGCCAAGTTCTGCCAGACCATACAGGCAATAGTCCCATTAAATAAAGCCACAAGGCAGATTCCGCCAGGCTAGGTCATAAGACGGGTTCCTCCAGACTATATGAGCATTGTTCCCACTAAACAAAGCCACAAGACGAATTATGCCAGGCTAGCACACAAGGCGAGTTCCGCTAGACCATACGGGTGTTGGTCCCACTAAACAAAGCCACAAGGTGGATTCCGCCAGGCCAGGTCTCAAGGTGGGTTCCGCCAGGCCATACGAGCATTAGTCCCACTACACAAGGCCATAAGGTGGATTTTGTCAGGCCAAGTCACAAGACGAGTTCTGTGAGACCGTACGGGTATTGGTCCCACTAAATAAGGCCACAAAGCGGATACTACTAGGCCAGGTCATAAGGCTAGTTCTGCCATACCAAACGGGCGTTACTCTTACTAAATGAAGGCCACAAGTCAAATTGCTAGGCTATTAGGGCATGGAACCTAGTAGACAAAGGCATTAAGGCCAATATAAGCCATGCCACAAGATTGGGCATTGATCTCACTAAACGAGGCATTCATGCAAGCCTTTACAACTGGGTATTAATCCCCTATAAAATTTTTAAAACATTTGATGTCCAAGGTCACAAGGCGAGTATAAGCCAGACCGAATAACCAATGCTTCTGTAACGACCCGGAAATCCGGACCGCTACCGGCGCTAGGATCCAGATCGGCATAAGGCCGCCGGGACCCGTAGCAAGCCCACTCTGCATCCTGTACAGTCAGTATAATCCCAACATGAACAACATTTTATAAAACAATTAAAAACTTTACCTTTAACCAGTTTGACCTATGTATGCACTATGACTGAACTCATAGAACCCCTAGGGTCAGCATACCTTATGTCAAACTCGGTTCAATACATACATAAGCATAAAAATAAAACTCATGCACAAAGGGATTATTCAACTCGGGCCAAGCACCATACTATAACTCTGAACATATTACAAAACATCATTTTTCAATACAACTCTTTAACATTCTTACATAAACTTACATTACATCATGTCCACTACTATTCTATTACATAACACGACCATAGCCATATCCTGTTGACTTCCTGGACTACCACTGACCCTGCAAAACTGGGGTTAGGGGAGAAGGGTGAGCTATAAAGCCCAGTGAGCAGAAACCATAAAGAAAACAGTTCATTTTAACATATGCTATCATGGAATGCATCACTTCACAAACATATCACATCAAGGATGAATTTGTCACCCATAGCCCTCTACGTGTCGTAATACGTCCAACTATACCAGGGGCGATGAGGCCACACCTAGTATTCGCTTACTTAACTCATATCATAACATGTCCAACTACACCAGGGGCGATTAGGCCTCACCTAGTGTTCGCTTACATAACATAGTGCCAGGGGCGACCTGGTCTTTCTATCTCATATCATACCATGGCATATCATATCATATCATATCGTATTGAGGGCTAAAGGATCATTCAAGATTCATCCACATCAACAACATATTATGCAATGCATCATATTCGTGAATACTAATGCAATACAACCTACTACATATCATGGCATTTTATGATGCATGAACATGCTTAACATTTGATTTATTTTAAAACATAAGGTTCAGTTCCACTCACCTGAGACTAGCTCTGTACCGATTCTGAAATGGCTGACACTGCTAAACACCTTGGTTCCTCGGGTCCGATCCTCTTGAAGATCTAGAGAGAGATGATCAAAACTCGGAGGTGGGAGAGATTTGAGTTCTTGAACCTCAAAGCTCCAAAACTTGCTCGAAACTCGTAAATCTTCAAAACCAAAGTTATAAACTTGTAAAAATCATGGAAAAAGTGAGGAAAAACTCAAGATTGATGAGGGGTGGCGGAATGCTCACCTTGGCCGAAATGGGGGGGGGGAAAAGCTCGCCCGTTTTCGGCTAAGGGACCCTTTTATAGGTGGCTGGCCAGGCCACGTTCGGGGGCCGAATGTGCCTCCGCAACACATGCAAGTTCGGCGGCCGAATATAAGGTTCGGCGACCGAACCTGGACTTCCCTCACTCATGCTTTCGGGGGCCTAACATGCCTCCAAAACGCATGCATGTTCGGCGGCCGAACTTGACTTTCGGCGGCCGAACCTGGGTTTTCCTCCAAAAACTTTTCATGCAAAAACTCATTTAATTTCATACTTAAAACCATTAAAAACATGAAAACATTTCATAAAATCATGATATTACCCTTCTAGAGATTTTCGACATCCAAATTTCACCGGACGGTAGGAATTCCGATACCGGAGTCTAGCCGGGTATTACATTCTTCCCCCCTTTAAGAACATTCGTCCTCGAATGTTCAAACAAACAACAGGCAACTCAAAACATATCATCTAACATACATAAGCAAGGAGGCAACAAGCACGCAAAACCTAAAAACCTCTCTTCTAAAAGAGAGACACGGTCATTGCTGGAGTATAAACTCTCGGTCTCCCCGATGAACTTTTCATCTAAGGTGATTCTAAGGGACTTTCACCATCGGAATTTCCTTGTTTCCACACTTTCTAACTTGCGTGTCTGCGGTCTGTACTAGCTGCTCAACATAGGTGAGATCCTCTGCGATCTCCACCTCTGGTTCCTTCAAGAACCTCACTCGGACCCGACACAAACTCATATACCGTGGAAACATGGAAAAACGGATGGATCTCTTCCATTGAAGTAGGTAAATCTAACTCGTGGGATACATTCCCAATCCTCTGCAGGATTTCAAGGGTCCAATGTATTAGAGAGTTAATTTACCTTTTTGCCTCTAACGAATCACCCTCTCTTTAGGAGACACCTCCAGCAAACCTCAACTTCCTCTAGAACCTCAACATGCTTCCGCTGCACACTCTGACAAAACTCTTCTCTCTTCTGGTACTCTACATGCCTCTTGCGGACAACTTCATGATTCTCCTGCTGACTCACAGCAGTTCTGATTCTTCTCATCTTTGACTACTGGCCTTCTTCTTACTATACTAAGGGATGGGATAAGCTGTCAAGTGGTTTTCGGTTGAGGGCATCTATCAAAAATATCTGCCTCAGCCGAAAGATGCCAAACCTTGAAGTCATAACCACTACGCAGTTTTTACCCATCTCTTATACCTCATGTTCTTCTCCCTTGACTCAAGATGTATTGCAAGCTCTTCCGATCTGTAAGGATCTGTCCTCATACCTTATACAGGTATCGCCTCCACATCTTGAGTGCAAGTATTACCACTGCCACCTCTGGATCGTGTGTAAGATGATTCAACTCATGCGTCTTCAGCTACCTAGAAGCATAAGCAATCATTCTATCACTTTACATGACACACAACCTAGTCCCACACGGGACGCATCACAGGACACTGTGAAATCTTCATCACTGGCGGACAGAGCCACCACTGGTGCTGACATCAACATTTCCTTTGGCTCTTCCAAAGCCCTCTTCACTCTGAGTAGACCACACACCTTCTGGTTCTTCTTGATCCATCTGGCCATAGGAGCGGCAACTCTAGAGAAGTTCTAGATGAACCTCCATTAGGTAACCTGCCCAACCCAAAAAGCTCTTGATCTTTGTCACTACAATGGGCCTGGGTTAGTCAACTACAACTTCAACTTTCTCAGGTCTACTTCACTTTTCTTTTCTCCAACACACATGACCCAAGAAGGATATACTCTTCGACCAGAACTCACATTGGAGAACTAGGCATCCAAGCCATGTTTTCTCAGGATCTGCAATCCTGATTTCAGATGATGGGCATACTCTCCTGCATTTTTGGAACTCGCCGAGATACCGTCAATGAAGACAATAACGGAGTGATCTAGAAACCGATTAAAACTCTGCTTATGAGATCCATGAATGACGTAGGGGCGTTCATTAACCCGAACGACATTCCTAGGAACTCATAATGCCCATATCTGGTTCTAAACACTGTTCTCAGTACATCTTCTTCCTTGATCTTAACTGATGGTACCTAGACTTCAGATCTATCTTGGAAAGGCAACCAGCTCCTGCTAGCTGGCTTAAAATAGATCGTCGATCCAAGGTAACAAATACTTGTTCTGGGTAGTGACTTTGTTCAACGACTAGTAGTCGACACAAAGTCCTAGGGATCCATCCTTCATCCTCATAACAACACAGGAACACCCCAAGGCGAGGTGCTCAGTCAGATGGGAACCCTTAACTACCGACTCTTACAACTGATCCTTATAACTCCTTTAACTCTGTTGATACCATCTTGTGGGGAGGGATAGAGGTTGGTCCAATTTCATGCATTACTTCTATTTTAAGCTCTATCTCCCTGACAGGTGGTAGTCCTGGTGTAAGACCCCGCTCGTTCAGACATCGGAATTCCTACCGTCCGGTGGAATCTCGGGTGTCGGATCCTCTTTGGGGGGTAGAGCAAGGGTAAAGGAAAGGTTTTCTAAAATGTTTTTAAGTGTTTTATGGTTTTAAAAAAAGAAAAGAGTTGAGTTTTTGGAAGAGAAAGACCAAGGAGGCATTTGCCAGGTTCGGCCGCCGAAAGTGAAGTTCGGCCGCCGAACATGGAAAGGCTTCGGGAGCGCCTTTGGCCTCTG